>NC_092877.1:388318341-388638966 GCF_028372415.1 Notamacropus eugenii | reverse complement strand
GCGAGTGGACAAGACTGGGAAGGGAGACTTGAAGCAAAGTCATGAAGGCCTTTACATGCCAGGCTGATAGTAAGGGTCACTGAAGATGGGCACAAGGCCCTTGATCACTAGATGTGTGTGTTGGGTGGAGGGAGGGTCCAGGCAGCTATCTGGAACCATTAACCAGGCTAAGGAGAACCTGACCTTTGAGGGTAGCTGTGGAAATAAGAATCAATGAAAGCAGAAGGGACTAGAAAGGACCTGGATGAAGCCAAGCCTGGTGCTGAAGGAGACTCCCAGGGTCTGGGGGAGAGGCGGGGCTGGCATGGCATGGTACCATTAGTGGGAGGAAGGCAGGAGAAGTGGCTGGGGTAGGGCAAAGTGAGGAGCTCAAGGCTGGAGAGGTGTCCCTGGCAGACAGATGTCACACAGTCCATATGTACACTAGCCAGAGAGATGTGGGAGCTGGGGAGACAGAAACAAGGCCAGAACTTGAGGACTTCTTGGAAGTGAGACTAAATGAGCCCCCATGAGCCCTCCCACACAATGATCCCCTTGGCCCAGAGTCGGGGTCCCTGGCATCCTGCCTGGAGGCAGGTGAGGAAGTCACCTCCAAGGTCCTGAGGCACCTCAGGAGAGGGGGACAATGAAGCCTTGCACCCAGATTCCCCCAAGTTCCCAGCCAGGCTCTGCCCCCAGCCCTTCCACACACACACACATCGTGTCCTCTGAACTCCTTAGCCCACACAGCTCAGCTCATGGTCACCACTGTACTACCAGGGAGCCTGGGTTCCTCCCCTCAAAGGTAGAGAATATAATGTCCCTTCTGTCCCTAAAACTCAGCCAAATACAAGGCTGGTTTCAGGTCACAGATGCTGGCTTATTGACAGTCAGGTGTCAAAAAGGGCCAAGTGGACTAGGCCTCACAGAAGGTCTGAGCTCTCCGAGCAAGTCAACAGGGAAGGACAAGGCCTGATAGGAACACATAAAGTCAGACAAATGAGGATGGGCAGGGAGGAAAGCAGAGGCCAGGAGCAAAGGACCCAGGAGTCTGCAAAGGAAGGCTGGAACGAGAAGACAGTTCCCTCTGAAAACAAAGGAAAACCATGCTCCTTCAGGACCCCAAGAGGGTCAGGGGGTCAGGGAAGGCAAATGGAATCCTTAGGAACTTATGAGTTTGGGGAAGATCCCTGGGCCTGGACTGGGAAGTTGGGGGGGGAGCAGGATTGGGGAGACTCAGACCCAATGGGGAGGGTTAAAGGAGACTCCTCTTTCCCTTCCAGGGAGCCTGGACTTGCCTCTTTCCATTCCTGGGATGCTGTCCTGGAGATTTAGCAGCCAAGTCCTTCTCACACCAGGAGGCACCAGATGGGCCTTACCTGGCCTGGGCAGGTGTGGCTGGCTGGGGAGCAGTGTCCTAAGACCCTCCCAAGGTTGTAGCCCCAGGAAGGGCTTCACCACTTGAGGAGCATCAGTGAAAGCCCAGGGGCTGAGCCCCCAACCCCCATGACACCCACACTGGCTCCTCTAGGAGCTGGGGTGGTGCTAAGAGGGAGGGGCAGGAGCTAGGGTGTGCAGGATAAGCAGCCCACAGCTCCCATCAGTGACATGGTGATGGATGACTAATGCTCACACATTTTTCTCCTTACCCCAGAATGGCCACCCCTTCCTTCCTGTCTGTCTTAGGTGTTCACATCCTCTTTCCTTAGACCACCTGTCATATCTGGGGGCTAGGTGTTAGATGTCAGGCTGTGCTGACTAATGGTTCTTAATGAAAAATCAATCAGGGCAGAGTGAGTTAATAAATAATGTCCTTTGTGCAAAGGATGCCACTAGGTCTGGTCCCATGAGACTGGGCTGCTGGGCCCCTGGGTTCCTTGACCCGAGGCCCAAGAGCAGAGCCCCCATGGAGTTGGGGGAGGAGTGGAGAAGGGTACAAGAGGAGAGCCTTCAGCAAAGGAGAGCAAAAGTGATTTTTAATGTGCAAATAGAGACTTCTACATCTCCAAGATTGGGGCCTGAAGGACTGGAGGTGATCGAAGAAAATCTGTGGAGTCCCACAGCTGCGATTCTCACCTTATCCTGGTGGAAATCTATGTAAGGTCAAGAGCTGCAGAATGAAGGAGCTGATAAGGAAGGGCTGCAGCTGAAGCCCTACCCTCCCGGGTCACAGAAGTGGCTCATCACCTAGCACTGGACAGCTCCCTGAACTCATCCAGCACCTGCTGAATGAAAAGCAAGGACCAAATGGCTCCTCTCCCCCTCCCCCATGTCTAAAAAGCATCTTTCCCTTGTTTAAGAAACCACCAGGGCCCCCTAGTGTCCCTCAGGCTGACCGCGAAGCCTGGCACAAGGAACCCCTGGCCTGCAATCCATCTGCGTTCTGGTCTTCCTGGCAGTAACAGAAGACCAGAAGGCAGTCAGGGTGGAGTAGAAGGTGCTCAATGCTAGTGCCTTCCCTCCCTGGATAGAGTTTGTTTGCACAGAGTTTTTCACACATTGTCTCCCCCATTGGACTGGGAGCACCCTGAAGACAGGGACCCTGCTTTGGTTGCTTTACATCCCTGGTGCTTTGAACACAGAAGGCTGGCTGCCTAGGGGGGAAAGGCAGCTCATGAAACAAGTTTCAGCTCATGGATTCAGGACAGCTTGGGACCCAGAGCAGGAGGTTCAAGGATAAGTGAGTTAGGTCTACCAAGGCATGGTCTCTGGAGATCCAGTGGTCTGAAGGGCACAGCAGCAGGGTGGATGGAAAGGAGAAGGCTAGAGTGACCCACTTTGCCAAGCGGGTAAGAGCCTAAAGGTGCCAAGAATGAGGCAATCGACCCATAAGTCTATGGCCAGCTTCTCCCTCCTTTCACATGTCTGAGAAATCACCCAAGTGTCATGGCCATGGATGGTGAGAATGATAGGCAGATTCCAAAAATGAGAGTCAGGAGACCTAGGATCCAGGCCAGGCTCTGCAAACAAATCACTGCATGACTCTAGGGGAAGCCAACTGCCTTGAGTTTTAGTCTCTTCCTCCCAAGGCTATTCATCACCACAATAATAACTCATATTTGCATAACAAACTTCCAAGGCACCTGCCTCACCACAGCCCAAGGATTGCCAAATCCCTTGGACTAATGAGGAAGAAGAGTGACTTACCTAACGAAGAAGTAGAGATGAGGAGAGAAATGAAAGGATGAGAGAGAGGAGAAGGAGGAGAGAAAAGGTGAAGAAATGAGGGTGAAGGGATCTCAGAGAGAGATGGACTGGCTGCTGGAAGGCCAGTTGGCCACTAGGTAGGGACGTTGGAAGAGGAGACTTTTGCTCAGGTGTGGGTTGGGTTAGAGGTCACTAAGTCTCTGCCAGCTCTGAGAGTGTGGGATTCTGAGGAAAGAAGAGAAAAGGAAGAAGAAATGAGGGAAAAGAAGAGAAAAGAGAATTGGCATAAAGGGGAAAAAGATATAACCTGAGGAAGCAGATACAAAGAGACTCCATTCGTGCTGCATCCTCCAGGCTCTGGGTCACAGGGTATGTGTATGCATATGAGCACATGTGTTTGTATATGCGCACAAGCATGAGTGATTGTACACTGTTACATGTCTGCACACGTGTGTGTTGGTGCAGCTGCATGTCTTGCCTTATGAAGTGTGTGCACATGGGTGCATGTCCATGTTTGTACACATGGGTGTGTATGTACTAGTGAGTGAAGTTGACCAATGGTGCCTTCCAATGACCCACTTCCTATTTCTTGCCCACTCTTGCCCAGCAGAAAAGCTGAACAACAAAGGGGGAAGTCTCGCAGCGCCCCCCCCCCCCACGCTGAGAAGTTGGGCATGGGTCAGCACAAGGGAATTTTATCAGGACACTGCCCAAGCTGCTTTCTCTCACTAATGAATATTGGACATTTAATGAGGAGAGAAGAAGTCTATTAGGCCTGGCATACCTGGGGCAAATCAGAATGAAGGCTGATTGGATCTTGTAAATAACAATTTAGGCCAAATCAGGTCATGGGACATGAATCACCCAGTAGCCATTTAGCCCTAGATTCAAATGTCCCCAAGTCCATCAGGTCTGAGCATTGCCACTTTTGCAAGGTCATGATATGGGGCCAGGAATGGACAGAAGGCTGCAGTCAGCTGACACATGAGAGAGGCCAGCTTACAATGACTGTCTGGATGGGATGATGTCAGCTCAGCTCCATGTCCACAAGTGCCCCAGGGTTTGCCCTCCGGCATTAGAGAAGCAACCCCCTCCACAAGTATCAATGCTGTTCCCAGGAGCAGGGAGTGGGGAGAGAGAGAATGAGACACCATCCATCTCTGTTCTCAGAGCATCTACAGGTACACACAGAGCCAAAGCAGGAACAGCCCACTGGCTGAACAACAGGATGAGAAGAGCCTGGGCAGTGCCAGTGAGCACTGATAGGGGAAGTGTAAAGGGCTAGCTGATCCAGAGAAGGCACATGGCTGGACACACTGGATGCCCATAAGTGGAAGCTCATGGTACCACCAGGGGACTTCCATGAGAGGGAGGGGCATGATCCAAAGGAGTGAGGCATTAGTGAGCTTGTCACAGCCCAGAAAGGCCAAGAAATGCAGCTGGATAGATACCCAGGCCTCAGGAAGAGCAGGCTGGGGCAGGGCCTTGAAGCAGATTAACATTTTACGTCCTTGTCTTGACAATGATGGATAGGTTAGATAGGTTTGCTATTAGATAGGGAAACAACCAGAAGATCTTCGAGAACCTGGTTCTGGTACAGAGGATGGACTGGAGGGAAGACAGCAGTCAGCCAAGGGAGAACAAGAACAGCCAGGAGGCCATGGGAAGGGGGCCTCAGACAAGAGTGGTGACCCCAGGAATGGGCAGAACAGTACCAGCATGAAAGGCCTGACACCCTGGCTCAGCTTAGATAACTCAGAGCTGGCAGCAGATTCTGAGAGAAAAAGGGCCCTGACCAGATGCCTTCCAGGTCCTACCCCAATCCACTGGCCACTGGGGCCTTCCCACCCCCACCCCCATCTGTAGATCTTTGGTATCACTTGTATTTAGTTCTTGGTGAGCACACGGTCCCCTAGGTAGAATGTCGGGTCCTTACAGGCGCGGATGGCTCCATTCTTGTTTCTGTATCTACCAGTGATTAGCACAGCATTTGGCACATAGTAGGTATTTAATAAATGCTTAATGACTGATTGATCCTATGATCCCTACAGTACTGATAGGTCTTCCCTCTGGCCCTCCCAATCATTCTAGGTTGCCTCAGTACTCACCTGGCCTGGCATTTCAGACATCAGTGATTCCTTTCTCCTAAGTTTTAAGGTAGGTTGCCCAGGGTCTAGGGCAGGGTGTCAGTGAGGGAAGGAAAAAGATCACCTTGAAAAGTTCCTTGTGATACTCCTGCCCAAGTACTTGAGGGAGGAGTTGGGGACTGGGAAGTCATTCAGGAGGCCAGGAGGCCAGGAATTATCCCTGTCAGAGAGGAGGGCACCTGCAGCCTCTTTTCAGCATTTGGGGTCCAGGTCTCCATGCTTGAAGTCAAGCCCTGGTTCCAGGCCGGGGTAGGGGAAGGGGCAGGGGCAAGCTCACCTGGAGTCTCATCCAGCTTCCCCATTGTCTCAATCTGCTCCACAAGGTCATTGGAGTTCCACTGACTCATGCCAATGAGGAGAGCACTCTTGCCTTCCGCCACATCCTCTGCAAGGAGAGAAGATGAAAAAGAGACAAAGGCTCAAATGAGAGCTCACACACACACACACACACACACACACACACACACACACACACTAATAAGAAAGGCTGGGGAAACAGGGCCAGCATCCAAGGTCAGGGAGAAGCCAAACTGGCCCCATGTGGTACCTGCTCCTAAGGTACCATCAACTGCTGGGTCCAGCCTTTCCCCAAAGCATGGCCTTTAGGGGCCCTTGCAGGGCTGTACTTCTAAGACTCCTTCTCTATGAGCCAGTTGGATGACAAGGATGGTCTACTCTGGTTGGGAGAGTCACCTCCAGAGCTGGGGCCTCCCTGGTCTCTCCCCAAGCAGCATCTTCCACTGTGAAGGCTTTTCTCATACAGAGAGGTAATCTACCTGTTCTTTGCTTACTGGGGCCAAGCAGAACAGGTCTACTCCCTTTTCTTTCTGAACGACAGCCCTTCGGACAAACTCCAGAGTCCCCTCTGCCTTGTCAGCTGCCTTCTGAGATGTGGGACCAGCACAGTAGCCCAGATGTGGGCAGATTATATTCAGGATCACCCATAACTGATGAATTCTGGTCTAAAAGGGAAGCAGCCCATTTAGGAGCCAAAGGGAGTCTGGGTAGGAGCAAAGTCAGCCAGGAGTACTCGCCCAGCAAGGCAGCCATAATGGAGCTCTCCATGGTCCTGACTGCTTCCCTTCTAGGATGGTAGCTTCTTGCCCTGACCTGAGTGTGGTCCGTGCCTCACTGGCCACTTCTCTCTGCTCCCTGCCCAGGCTGAGCCTGAGAGAAGCAGGGCAGCACCCCAGGACCCCACCCCCAAAACACATACCATCACATGTCCCCTAGGATTCCCTCACCCACTCTGTGCCCCCATCCCAATTTGGTGGCAACTGCTCCCCAGTATATAGGCTTCTAATGAGTTAAATAACAGTACAACTCATTAAATGCCCACTTTTGTCATTCCCCTATACTGGGGAAACATGCTCAAGAAGTCCCTCACATTTTACTAGACCAGGAATAAGGAATCCAACACATACATGCATACATACATACATACACACACATATAACTACAAGATAATTGGGGCGGGGGGAGCCCTAACCACCAGGGCATAAAGAAAGGACACACAGAGAGGACGAGGGCAGAGATTAGTTGATCCTATAAGGAAGATAACATCTGAGAGGTAGAGTGGAGGAAAGTACTTCTTAGGCCCATAGGATACTCCAGGTATGGTTTTGGAAAATCCACTGTTAGTCAGGAGACAGACTACCTGCTGAAAACACCAAGATCATTCCTGAGGGCACTTTACAATGGAGAACAGAGATATAATACATCTCAGTGCAACTCTCTCCTGACAACATGTTACTTACCCATGTCTGGGATCAATTCTCATTGGTAGTGATTAGCTCAGGCCAGTCCCCCAGAACCTTCCTACCTCAGGAGACCTAGGTTCCCAACAAGATAACCCAAGCATTGCTATTGTTGTCCTCCATTTCAAAGAAGGATAACATCATGACTTGTTCAAGAATTGGATTTAAGTGAGGAAGAGCTGTGCAGTCGTCAGCATCGCTGTCTTCCAGAGTCATCAAAGTTCAGTGGCAGGACAAAAGTCGGGATGATAAATGATGTCCCATTTTGGCATCTTCAGTGTCTGGTTGAGTTCTAAGCTCTCCACTGCACACACGTCAGTGGACTTTATGGCTATTGCAACAAACTGTTCTCATCTGTCCGTTCTGGGGTGTACGGGGTGTTTGGAAGAACTGACACCTCTGGGGTAAGGGCTGCTCATCCACCTTTGGTGTACACCTCTCATTCAATTCTCACTTGTGGCTCCAAGAAGTTATAGTACTCATGGCAGGCACACCCCAATAAACCATCTTGGCTGATGACCAATCAGGTAGGGCCTCAAATCCACTCAGTGGGTTAGAAGAGCATATGAAAGTCAAGCATATATTCCCAGTGACTTTCTCCAGGGATCTACCACTCTCCTGAGATAACATGAACAAGTCAGGGCTCCGCCTATCCAGACCCAAACTGATGGGGGATTAGGAGGTCATAAGTATACCTGCTCACACAGACGCACAATAAGAATGGGTCCCAAGCCACAGGGAAAGAGTTCTACAGATTACTGCAGAGTGTTATACAACTGGCCAGTCGGATCACCAGCATCACAGCCTCGCTGTCGCTGGTGCCCAAAGGCTGGTTCATTCCTTTCATGGAGAAGGCTCCAGTTGCTAAAAGACCCTCCAGAACCATGCCTTCTACTGCTGCTGCTGCTGCTGCTGCCCCTGCTGCTGCTACTGCTGCCTCATCTTCCTAGGAACTCAGTACAACATTCTTGGCAGTCACTCTTACCCATACCCTTGCATGGAGGGATCTAATTTTCCCAAGCACACTCAGCTGTCTGCATTTAGTATAACAATAGACTAGCCCATTTCAAGGAGGATCTGGGAGGCACCTGCAATGTTCTCACCCCTCTAGAAACAACAGAGCTTAGATTAGATGGGACATCACCCCTGCCTCCCAGAGATTGTCCTTCAGTAGGGTTCAGATGGAGGGGACCTTAAGCCAAACACTGACCTCAGAATTAGGGTCAGTAAAGGTATGAAGTCAGGTCATTTGACAAATGTGACCTTTTCCCCTGTAGGCAGCAGTCATGTTGTGAGCACTCACCTGGCCTAGGGACCTATCCATCTGGTCAGCAGGAACTTGATGCTGGTTCTGCAGTCTGGCCCTTTGCCCCTCTGTTTCCTGCCTCCCCTGCTCTGTCTGGCTGCCTTCTCCACCAGTCCAGTCCAAAGTCTTTTCTAGACTGTGCTCATCCTTCCTCTCTGGAGCATGTCCAGTACTTGTCAGAATCTGTCATTTAGAGATGGGGCTAGTCTCTTTGATGTCCCTTTGGTTTCATCAACTAGATTATGGATGAACTCAGCCTCAGAAATCTGCTTCTCCAACTCTACAGGCTAAGCACTCACTCTCTGACTGTCTGACTCATTGACCAACCTTGGAATAAGATCTGTCAGAGGAGACCACTGTCCAACCCCAGGATGGGATCTGTGGCTGACAGTCTCTCCAGGCACAAGAGTCTACATTTTGGCATAAGCTCACAGAATGGTGAATATCTGGGACAGGGAGAGGGAGCTCTGGTTGGAAGGACTTGGAGACAGGAATTCTCAACATCCCCCCAAGGACCATCGGGCCTCCCCATCCACCCAGCACCTGAATCATCTCCTCTGTGCTGTCTCCTCCAATAAGAGGGTGAGCTCCTAGACACCAGGAGCTGGCCTCAGTGGTACAGTACAGTGCATAGCACATAGTCAGTTATTCACTCACTCACAATTTGTGAAAATCACACAGAATGTGATTCATTCATTCCTTCACCAGACATTAGACTCCTCCTCTGTACCAGACCCTGGAGACAGGGACAAAAACCCAAACAATGCCTGTCTCTAAGGAGCTTATGTTCTATTGGGGGGAGACAATGTATACAGGGAAAAATAAACCAGTCATTTCAGAAAGAGGGAAACAAAGGTTCTGGGGTGGGATTGAAGGAGGGGAAATCAGAGCAGGCCTCTGGGAGGGGCCATGGAAAAAGAGCTGGAGATTCTAAGTGACAGGATTGAGGAGGGAAGACATTCCAGGCTTGGGAGCCAGGCTGCGCGCAGCCTGTGCAAAGGAATAGAGGTGGGAGATGGAATGTTATATGTGAAGAACAAAGAACAAGTCAGTTTGGTTGGAATTTAGAATGAATGTGGAAAGGAGAGTTTTGTCCTGGAGCCAAAAGGGAGCCAGGGGAGCTTTTGGAGCAGAGGAGTGATGGGGACACAGCAGCATATTTTGGAAGACTAGTTTGGCAGCTGCATAAGGGGCGAGGATTATAGAGAGACCCCTCTAGGAGGTTACAACAATGGTCTAGGGGAGGTGAGAAGGGCTTGAACTAGGGCAGTGGTTGCAAGAGATGTGGATCTGGGAACTGAGAGCAAGGGGAAATTGCTCCATATGTTTATCCCAATCCAAAGGGGGAAAGCAATCCCAATAAGCCATCTGACCCTCTGGGCTTCCCATGGCAGCCGAGAGGCAGCCCAAGTACAGGCAGCTACCAGCCTCCAAAATCATAAGAAAAAATTGCTCTAAATCACTATTGATTAGAGAAATGCAAATTAAAGCAACTCAGAGGTACCACCTCACCTATTTGATTGGCTAATATGACCAAAAAAAGGAAAATGATAAATGTTGGAGAAGATGTGGGAAAATTCGAATAGTAATGCATTGCTGGTGGAGTTGTGAACTGATCCAACCATTCTGAAAGCAATTTGGAACTATGCTCAAAAGACTATTAAACTGTGCATACCCTTTGATCCAGCAATACCACTGCTATGTCTGTATCCCAAAGACAACATAAAAAGAGAAAATGACCCACATACACAAAAATATTTTTAGAGCTCTTTTAGTGAAGGCAAAAAATCAAGGAGATGCCCATCAACTGGGGAATAGCTGAACAAGTTATGGTATATGAATGTAATGGAATACTATTATTCTATAAGAAATAATGAGCAGACAGACATCAGAGAAACCTGGAAAGATTTAGATGAACACATGCTGAGTGCAGTGAGCAGAACCAGGAGAACACTGTACACAGTAACAGCCACAGTGTTCAATGACCAGCTTTAATAGACTTAGCTCTTCTCAGCAATGCAATGATGCAAGACAGCTCCAAAAGACTCATGATGGAAAGTGCCATCCACATCCAGAGAAAGAGCTGATCAAAGATGGAATCACGCTGTTTGCTCTTCCTTGTTTTTTTTTTTTTATTTCTCCTGGTTTCTCCCCTTTGTTCTGATTCTTCTTCCACAACATGACTAATGAGGAAATCTGTTTAATATGATTGTACATGTAGAGCCTAAATCAGAGGGGAGAGCGGCGAGGAAAAAAAATTCAAACTCAAAATCTTATAAAAGCAAATGTTGAAAACTATATTCACATGTAGTTGGAAAAAATAAAATACTATTGAGTGAGGAAAATGAATAAGGCCAGCTTGGGGCAGAATCTCAGCCCTGGACTCAGCCCTGAGAAGGTACATGTGGGTCATCACAGGGCTGTCATCATCATGGTCAAGTCCAGGGCTCAGGATGATTAATAGCCACCGATCACCAGGTTATTCCCTATTCCCTTAGTTACAAAGTAACTACAGTATGCCAGGCCCTGCTCTGGAGAAATACAAGTACCCAGAATGAAATAAGTCTTGTACTTTACAGGGAGAGCTATAAGTGAGCAAAGATCAAGGTACAACCCTCCCCAGAAGAAGAAGGTAAACTGAGGACGGGGATAGAGAGGCAGGGATGGAGGAAGGACCCCCTACAGAAAGGGCTGCTTGGGCAGAGAAAGCCAGGAAGGAAGGAGGGGGGCTGGGGAGCATCTGGGGCAAAGACCTCCGAGGCTTAGAAGAGGAGTTCCACAACCCCAACCTGGAAACAACTGAGAGCTGACATTGCCATGGCCCCGTAGGGTTTGCAAAGTGCTTTCTAGCCTTTCTCAATTCTTCTGTCCCCTCTCCCCCTCTCCTAGTCTTACCCTCTCCCCCTTTCTTCCTCATCCTCTCTCCTGTAACTTAGGGATACAGTTCCAACTCAGGACCATAAAGCCAACAGGTCCCAGACACAGACGTTTCAACCATCAAGTTTCTCAGTTGAGCACCAGTCATTGGTGGCTCTGCCTCCTTCCCCTTTCCTCAGAGAAAATGAATGAGGACAACAGGCTGAAGACCAGAGGCAGGAGGGCCCTTCTTTATGGCATCTCTGGTCACAGGGGATCACCTGGGTGGAGAGGACCAACGGCTACTCTCAGAAGGATTGCCAGGGGAGAGAGGAGACCTGGGTGGGCATAAAACAAAGGACCCAGCCCCTGGAAGGCTCCAAGGTGAGGAGCCATGGAGAGGGCATACTTGGCTAGGTGTGGATGCCTCTAAGAAACACTGAGCTTCTGTACATATTGGATATGAGAAATGTGGAAGAAGGGAGAGCCAGAGGCAGCATGGAGGTCACTGAGCCACTGGCAGTGCCCTGGCAGATGTGGTCCATGGCCCCAGACTCTTATTTGAACCAGGCCTGGGATTTCATTGGTATAAGGAACTCCTGGTGAGAAAATCCCCTCCACCAACACAGTTGGGGTGGCCCACTGCCTGGCTGCCTGCCCCAGATGGCATGAACACAAAGCCCTTTGGACAGCATCCAGTCCCAAAATAATCGTCAGCACCAGGCAGACAGAGCTAACCTTTGAAGGGAGCCATGAAATATTTATAGCTCTGGAGGCTCAAAAAAAATAAGGCCATCCGCTTTGACTCTGAGCTGTTTAAAGCCTTCCTGAAGGCAAACTGTCTACGCACGCAACCCTCCCACATCAGGGATGCTAGGGCTGGCACCAAGTCTGACAGATATGTTCAGACTACCCACCCAACTACCTCTCCCGCCTCCCTGGGATGGCTCCACAGGTCTGGAGACAGGAATAATGTGAAAGGGTCTAGGAAAGCACCCACCCACCTCAAACCATCTCCCCAGTGGCTGCTACACAGGCCCAAACCACCACCATTAAAGAGAGTGGTCAAGGTCCCGAGCTGAGTGAAAGACTAGAACACCTCTAGGACAGGGAGTTCTCGGGTGCTGACAGCCACTCTCAGCCCCTTACTATGGGCCCATTCTCCAGGCATAAACCTCGACTTTGGTCTCCCCTATCATGCATTCCCTGTGTGACCTTGAACAAGGCATTTTCCTGCCTCTGGCTTTCTATTTCTCTGTAAATCTGAGGACGCCGAGAAGGCATCCTGCACAATGGAAGGAGCCCTTCAGGTCTAGGACCTGTCGTTACAACGCCATGCTAGCATTTACACCCATGTGCTCATATGGCTCTTCACCTCTCAGTCTCAGCTTGCAAAGGGATTCTTGCTCTTCCATTCACTCATGCAACCCCTGAACCTGGTCTGCCTGTCAGGTGGCTGGGGATGGTCAGGGAAGGAGGGCCTGGAGAAACCTCTCAGTATCAGCGGCTAGATCCACCAGAGGAGGCTAGGCATTGACCTTCCCTACCTCCACTCCTACCACAGCAAGAAAAGTAAAGGCTGTCACCTGTATGAGGCGGGTTCTGCCTGGTGCCATGGTCCTCACCTGGGCCCTGTCTGGCTCTGGCTCCATTGGTCACTTGCCTGACTGTCCTCACTGCCTCTGCCCTTTGGCTCCTAAGGGGCTACCTGCTGCTTGCCTGGTCACCCAGCATTGACCTTCTGGCTCCCCCACAGCCCCGACCTTCTTCAGCCTCCCTGTTCTGCCTCACCTACACCACCTACTGTCCCAAGCTTTCCCAGAGTTAGGGTCAGCCCTCTCCCACCATCATTTCATCCTCCTTCACAAACTTAGTGTCTCTTTTTTCTCTTTTCCATTTTGATTTCTTCTGGGATTGGGGGCAGGTCCTGGAGCTCCAGGTTCATAAGACGAAAAAAAAGCCCTGGTATCAGGAGCAGAACTGTGGGGTGTGATATGGTGAGGAAGAAGATGAAAGAGGACAGTCGAAGGCTTTGTAACAGGCTGAGCAAGATTCAAAAAGAGAGGACCTGGGTTCAGATGCTGCCTTTATCCCTTCCTGTGTGACCTTGGTGACTCACTGAACTCAGTTTCTTAATCTGTAAAATGAGAGAATTGGACTCCATGACTTACGTCCACTTCAGTTGTCCATCCATGATCTGGATATTCAGTGGTGGAATCCCTTTTGGTCACATAAAATGCTATGATTCCAGGGCCCATTTCTGCCAGCCCACTGCCCTCTGGCACTCTGCAGATCCAAGCATTCTCATTCCTTTAGCAAGCATTTATCGGACCTCCTATGTATCAAGTACCATTTTGGGCCATGGGGACAAAATGACAGAAAGACCCTGCCCTCAGGATACTTACATGCCATGGGAGGGAAGGACAGATACACATATGAGGAAATACAAAGAGAATCTCAGAGCAGTTCCCTCAGAAGCTACGTGGCCTGATCTGTACTTGCACAGGGATGCCCTCGCTGGCACACAACACACCTGGACAAGTAGCCATCCAGCTGGGCCAGAAGACTCTCAGAGGGAGAGCCCACTCATCCCTCTCTGGGACAGTCCTACCTTTCAGAATCTTTCTCCTGCCTCAGGTCTTGTCTGGCATCCTGTTCCTGGGGCACTGGGCTCACCCCCTCAAGCTGACCTGATAATGGGCACAGCAATGGATGCGGGAGGCAATGGCAGATGAGACCACCAGATCTCGGCCACCAGGCCAGGTTTCAGGGCTGCCCCAGTGACTAGGCACCTCATCCCTTGGTCTTCTGGGGGGTCTGAAGAAAAGCACAGTGGCAGTGCCCTCTGATACAACAAGCTTCTCACTTCCTCCTCTAACACTTTGCCAGCCTGGCTCCCACCACCAAACTCTGCTGAGTTATCACAGGGCATCCCCGTTCACACCCACTGGTTCAGTTAAACAGGCCTCTGGGCTGTTCCCCAAACCCAGTGTGAAGGAAAAGGACATGGTTATTCTGGAGACGCAGCCCAAGCATGACAGCCACGTTTTGGGATGTGACGGCATCCTCTCTGGGGAGGAAGGATCAGCCATGCTCAAATCAGTCCCAGGCAGGCAGACCCAGGAACAGTGAGGGGAGTGTCCAGGGGATGAGGGAGGCTGCACCCTCTCCTGACAGCCATCCCACTGTGCAATGGTCTCCCCTTCCCTGGGGGCCTCCAAGGAGAGGCTGTCAGGCTGAGGAGGAGGGGATGTCTTTGAGGTCTGCATTGGACCAGATGCCTACTGAGCTCTCTTCCTACTCCCAGATCTGTGATTGTCCCAGCTCTGGCTGCCAGCCAGATTCCCCGTCAGGCCAGTTGACCTCTAGGCACCAAATAAGGGCAAAGGACCTGGCGGGAGAGGAAGAAGATGGTTCCAGAGACACATTTCCCAATATTACCAAGGATGATGGGCTAGACATCCTAGCAGGGAGATTCACAGTCCCCACTTGTCCTAAATTTTCTACATTCATCTCAAGAAGCTTGTAGGAAAGGTCACTCTTGAGAGGCCTCATTCAAGCAATCACTGGGGGGAAAAATATCTGTACCTCAATTTTCCTATCTGTGGTATGGGTATAACACCAAGAGTACTCTCCATAAGACAAAAAACGTAAGAAGATATGTAGTGAGAGGAAGAGATAGATACACCAGGCGCAGCCCATACATGTACATACGTACACATAGCACACATGTGTACATACACACACACATATACACACACTACCTGCTTTAGGCTCAGGTGCCCAGTGGATCCGTAGACCAAGAGAACTTATCCCAAATCCCTAAGTTGGCAGGCCTTGAGTCAGTTACCCAACTCTTGATGGGTCTGGTCTGACCTAAGAAAGGGATCTGGCTCTGGTTCCCTCTCATGGCTGGTCCAACTGGCCCAGAAGAAGCAGGGTTTGGGCCAGACCTCCTTCCTTCAGCACCCAGTCATGCTCCCCCTCTGGAGGGTAAGAAGGCAGTAGGGATTCCCTAGGCAGCTCCAGCTGTTCCAGGCTCCCAGGGCCACCTACCCTTCATCTCCACAGTCTGCACTGGGTCAGGTTCACTTCTCTTCTGACAGATAGTCCTGCCCCTAGGTTTTATAAAGGTGAACCCTGAGACCCAGACAAGCAAGAAGATTTCCCCAAAGTCATATAGGAAGTTGGGGATGGGGCCTGTACTGAAATGTGGGTCCTGACTGCCCCCCACCAGGGTGGCTTCTGGTGCCCTGCTCAGAGCCAGTTCCTCCATGAAGTCACCTCGAGATCTCCCCTGACTCTTTGTAGGCACACCACATACACAGACCTCCCTGACATAGGTGTGCACGGCTCCTAGCCTGGAAGAAGGGTCAGTTCTTGGACACCTTCCCCTTCCCCTTCTCCCCAGGGCAGCAGGGATGACTGGAGTCCAGCCGAGGGGGCAGGTCTGGGTGCAGAGCTCTCACCCCAGACCCACAAATGAAGCTGCCCCTTCCAGCATCAGACACATCATTCAGACCAACACAACGCACTAACCTGATACAGATGCCCCTCTACTTCCCTACAACCCTGGCAGGTTGAAAAGGCTCCCCAGGAGCCATGAGCTTCCTGGAGAAGGGCAAGGGTTGGTGCATTTAGGGTCCCTTTGTCCTCACAGCAACAAGTTCTGCAAAGTCAGGTCATTCCCAATCAGGACAATCCCCTACGAGGTCACTGCCCTGCTGGGAGTGGGCATCCCTTAGCCCAGGGGGCCTGGTATTCCAAGAGGTGGACCCTTGCTCCTCTGTCTGGAGGGGACACGGACACACATACACTCACGCACGGACACACACACACACACACACAAACTCCCCAGATTCCACTGTATCCCACCCAAATACAGACGATGTCAATGGAAGCGAAACCAAGGAGCATCTGTGAATACTCCAGTCTCTTCAAGGCTCTCAAACGGATTCCCCCAGAAGTTGGGTGCTCTGAGGCTTAGCGGAGAAGGCAACCTGCTTCCTACCCAATGGCATTTCCAGGGCTCCTCTCTCTAGGCAGCCCCCTAAGGTAATGTAAAGTCAGACTCGACTAGCAGAGTTGTCCTGGTCACCACAGTTAAGCCACAGGGGCTTCGAGGCAGCCATTGATTGCAGTGACCCTAATGAGGGCAGCAGAGTCTCTCAAGCTGGAACCACCAACAGAGAACACCTAAACTCTGGGAGAAGTAGGCTTGAGTTTACAGGAGGTCCCCATCAGACTGTTATCACTGAGCACCCTGTCACTGCCTAAGAAGAGAGAGCCCCCGAGATCTTGACAGCTGAGGGAGCTGGAGTTCTCCTGCACTCCAAGAAATCAACAAGCAAGCTCTCCCCAGCACCTAGTGTATGCACAGGACAAAAATGAGGTGGCCCCTGCCTGCCCTCAGGGAGCTGCCTTTCTACCAGGGGAAGGCAGCAGGGGCCCCTAGCCACTCCCTCCCCCACCCCCACTCATGACTGAGCCTCTAGGCCTGTGGATGGGCTTTCACCTTTTCATACCCATCTTATCCGCCAACACTCAGCTAAAGCTCCGAATGATGCCTTTACTGACTCCCCAGTCACTAAGTCCACCTCTCCACCCCCCATCCCGATGAAACTGCCTTGTGTATACTCCCTCACACACACTCACACACCCACATGCTCACTCACAACATATATACACACTTGCACACATGCACATACTCACGCACTCACATTCACATACACACTGACTTGAATATAAACTTTGTTTCAAATTTGCCTTTGTATTTCCATCACCTATCATAGTACCTAGAACATAGTAGGTGCTTAATCAATGCTGACTGATCGATCTTCCTATGGCATGAATGTAAGGCTCTTCCCCAACCAGGCTGTTCTCTGGACACACTGTGGTGCTCAACACTGACGATGCCTTCCCAATGGGGTCTGAAGATGGCAGAGGACAGAGGGACCCTCACCTCTCTTTCCTCAGAGGTTCTGCCCCCAACAGACAGTCCAAGCTTAACCTAGCCTTCTCAGCCACGATTCCATAGCTGGCTCACATAGCGCTCACATCCAGATAAATCCCAGCTATTTCTACGTGGTCGCTATTGAGCCAATGCTTGTCATCGTATTCTTGGGAAATTGGTCTTTTGAATACAAGTGGAAAAACTTAACATTTTCTCCACTGTATTCTCTTATAACTTTGGGCCAATGTACTGGCCTGACCAGATCTTAACTCTTACCTGTGTCTCTCTGTTAGCTAATCTGCCTCGATGAACATCTGATAGCCTTGGGGAAGTAAACAAGGGTGGCCCAGCCCAGAGCCCTGGGGCACCCCACTGCAGACTTCCTTTTAAAGTGACATAGAAGTGGGCATGGCTACCTTTGAGCCCAGCTTCTCAGCCGGCTTGAATCCACCTTCCCACCTTGTGCCTTTCCAGGACAGATGTGCCCAGGGATGCGCCAAACACCTCAAGTCTGCATTCTCGTGTCAGAGGAATGAATGCCCCAGAGAAGCTAGGACAAGACACTGGAAGCCAATGTGTGAGAATTGTGAGCATGTAGGACTGGAGCAGGGGGTCAAGGCCACTTCCTCTGAGGATCTGGCTGTCCTCTGCCCACATCAGAATGGAGCTACAGCATTCTTCGCTTCAGGATGAAATATTTAGCTACAGAAGAGCGAGAGAATAGCCAGTGCCTGGGGGTGTGGGGATTGACTGAAGCAGCAGGAGATGTTACCTGGGGAAGGAAGGCTCAGGGGGAACTGATCAGTTGTCATGGAGAAGATGGATGAGATGTTGGCTCTCCTTGGCCTCTGAAGACTGAATTGGCAGCAGTGGGTGGAAGGGGTGAAGAGGTGAATTTAGATTGGCCTGCAGGGAAATCCTCTGCAGGAACAGCTGCCCCAAAGAATAGGACTGCTGCTATAAGAACGCCCAAGGGAGGGATTCAGAGAGTCCTGGGAAGGCTTATGTGAACTGATGCAGAGGGAAAGGAGCAGACGCAGGAGAAGCACCAACAGCAGAATTGTAAAGGAGTGCGTGTGTCAATCGATGAGCAAGCATTTAATACCCACTGAGTGCATGCCAGCCAGGCACTCTAAGCACCAGGACATGGATGCAAAGAACAAAATGATCCCTTCTCCAAAACGGGGCAGGCAGAGTTTACAGCATGAACTCAAAGGGAATGAATACAAATACATACCAAGCACTAAAATGCAAGGTAGCTTTTGAGGGAGGAGACCAGGGAAGGCTTGAGCACAAGGCTGTGCCTGGGCTGTGTCTTAAAGAACAGAGACCATGTGAGATCAGGGTAAGGAAGGCCTACATTCCAGGCATGAAGACAGGAGCTGGAGCAGGCATTTTGGCTGGATCACAGAGAGTGGGAGGAGCATGATGCCCACTGAGGTTGCACAGGAGGGGCCAGGCTGGGAAGGGCTTCAGAACCTCTAAGCAGAAGATTTTCTGTGTCTTCCCAGGGGTAATTGGGAGCCCCTGACGAAAGTTACACAGTCAGATTTGTGCCGCGTAGGAAATGCACCCAAGCAGGAAAGACTTGAGGCCGGGAGGTCAGTGCCAATATCTAATAGTCAGGACCTGAACTGAGGAGGTGACCACAATGTGAGAGGAGAGAAGGGTCTGGAGCGGGGGGAGATCTTGAAGGCAGAAACAGGAAGACTTGGTAACTGATCATCTGGTGGCCACAGGGAATGAGGAACCAAGAGTGGTGCCAAGGCCATAACCCTGGAATGCTGGAAGGATGTGTGATGATATTCCTGCCAGAGATGAGGGAGAAAGGTTTGGGGAAAGGTAGTGCACCCAACTGTGACACGGTGAGTTTGAGATGTCATCTCTGGAACATTCAGGTTAAAACGTCTGATGGGCAACTGGCCATGATATAGTCTGAAGCTCAAGGAAGGAACCAGAGCCGGGGACCCAGATATCTATGTGGGAGCATATCCGCCAATACAGGCTGAAGCCATGGGAGCTGATGGGGTCACCAGAAGGCAGGGGTTAGAGGGAGGAGAAAAGAGGTCTCAGGACCCATGCTGGGTCACTGCCACTAGAGACAAGTCAGTAAAGGAAGCAACAGAGATGACAACAGAGATGAGGAGAATCAGGAGACAGTAGTATCATGAGAGCCCCTCGAGGTGAAGAGGTCAAGTGTCTACTGAAGCCAACTGGCTGAGAAGGATGAAGATGAAGAGAAGGTGTTTGATAGCTCATTGGTGACTTTGGAGAGTGGCTTGGGCTCAGTGGTGAGGTCAGAGGCCAGACAACAGAGTTAAGTGTACAGAGTTAGAGAAGAGTCCGTCAGTCAGTTGATAAACATGTATTAGGCACCTACTATCTGCCAGGAAGAAGTCCTGAGGAAAGAATTAGGGAAGGAGAAGAGGCGCCATTGAATAGAGGTCACTTTTCCAAGGAGTTTGACTGAGAAATAGGGGAGGTCAGATGGTAACACCTTGCCCCCCTTTTACATGGAATGATCTTAAGGCTTGTAGCACGCTTATATATGTTATGCTATACTTAAGGAAAAACCTCAGATGTCCACAGTGGAGATCCTTTCTCCATCCTTCTTTGGATATGGAAATGTTCACGTTTGTTGATAAATATCAAGGTCATACATTTTAAAGTTACTACCAAAATGGCAGAGGACTAAGTGGAGTGGGGAAAGGGGCTGCCTTGGAAGCCTGAGGCTACCCCCAAGCCCCTTCAAAGCAGACAGCAGACAGCCACTTTCTGAGGATCTTCTATGCAATTCTTGTGCTGTCCTGGGGGACAAAGATGATCCTGAGGCCCTGTCTTCTCTGAGAGTCTGAGATTCTGAGAAATACTGCTTTTCATTATTTCTCCCCATGGTTTCTATCTACCATTACAAAGTGGGTATCTTGACAAGACACTGACACCCAGAGGCAGTGGGTTATTATCAGGGGAAATATGGTCTCCCAGATAATTCCCAGGGCTAGGACACAGCAGGTGCTGGGTTTACCCCATTCAACTGTGTGACTTTGAGCAAGCTACTTTACTTCTCTGTCCATTGGAGGGACTCAGACGAGGTGACAGGGGAGACAACCTGAGGGAAGAAGGCACTTTGGACCACTGCCTTTTGCTAGCCTTTTCCTGGGCTAGCAAAGCTGCTTCCCCAAGCATGCTCTCTCCTCCAGCCAATCAGGGACCCTGCTACATGGCCTCTCTCCACCTTCATGGTCACCCCCTAGTTTAGGCCATCTTGTCTCTCCCCAGGATTGCCGTGTGAGCACTTCATCTCCCTTCAAGGTGGGCAGGAAGGTGCAGCAGATGGAGAGGTGGGGCACCATGACCAAGGCTTCCATGTAGAAACACTTGTCAGCTGAACTTGGACCAAACTCTGGTCTGTCTGCTGTGAGAGGAGGTGCATGCCCTGCCTCAGTTTACTGCCCAAGGCCAGATAGGTGGAGAACATAAACCCACAGCCTGAAGAAGAGCTGCTTTCTGCAGTTGTCAGCTGCCGGTCTTCTCATGCATATGGATGGCAAGGTTTTGGACATTTCCAAGAAATCAAGGAAAAGAAATGGACCAAAATATAGGAGAAAAGGCGAACTAGTTCCCATCCCTGTCCCAGCCCTTGGGGAGAGTCCATGGCCCCTGAGGCTCTTTTTCCCTTCTCTACACAGTTTCTGTCTGGGCGATCTCATTGGCTGCCACGGATGCCATCAGCCTCTCTGTGCACCTGATTGTCAAAGCCACGGACCCGGGGCTAATCTCACTTCAGAGCTCCAGTCCAAAGGTCTCAGTCACTGCTTCGCATCATCATTAGGATGTCCCAGAGGCACCTCAAACTCTGGTGTCTAAAGCAGATCTTGTCTTTCCTGGCCCCAGTCCAAGGAGTCTCTAACCCAGCCCAACTCTGGCTCCTGCTGCCTGAATCAGAACCCCCAGGATGCAAGCTGGATCCTCTGACCCACTAGGAAGCTCCAATCACCTTCCCTACCACCACCAGGGCTTCTTCAATGTTCGCACTCCTGGGAGGTGGGGAGTAACAGCCTCATTAGCCCCACTTCATAGACGAAGAAGCTGAGGCACGGAGGAATGAATGGATTCCCCAGGACCAAAGAGCTAATAAGGGGAGACTCAATCACAGTCTTCTGATTCAAATGGACTCAAAGTGCCTTTGTCAGGTGCCTACTATTCCCCAGGCCCTGCCCAGGAAGCAATCTGGGAGCAATCTAGAGTTTACTCTCCAGGAGGAATGCACCAGGCCAAAAGGAACCTACGCTGACTTCAGTGGAGAGGAACACAGAGAAATGCGGGCAGCAATCAGGGGAGGCTTCACGAGGGAGGTGGTACCTGAAGCTCTAAAATGGGGAGACTGAGGGGAACAGCCTTCTAGGAAGGAGAGGAAGCCCACACACAGGCCCAAGGTGGAAGGCCTATCCAGTAGAGGGACTAGCAGTAGAGTGTATGGGTGGAATGGAGGGGATGTGGTCAGCTCTGTGACAGAATTCTGAAAGTGAGGTTGGAGCTCGACTGGTGAGGCTACTCTTAATGGCCAGGTGAGTCCCATGTATTGCATTCCAGAAGCACCAGGGAGACCCAGGGTTTGTGAGTAGGGTGGAGATGTGGTCCACCCTAAGTTTGGGGTTATTAACTCCACAGATAATTGGGGAGGGGAGAGTGGAAGCCAGAAGGGAGGTTAGGAGGCAGTTGCAGTGGGGCAGTTTAGATAAGATGAGAAGTCACCTGAACTAAGAGGTGGCTGTGAGAATGAAAAGTGGAGGTGAGAGGTTCGTGGAGGTCAGACTGACCAGACTCAGCAGCTGCCTATATATGTGCCAAGTCAGGGTCTTGGAGAGAGGACTCCAGGATGGCTTGGAGAGGGATACAAGGGGGATGGTACCAAGGTTCCCTCAACAAAAATAAGGATTTGGGGAGCAAGGATGAGCTTACTGAGGGGAGCAGAAATGTTCTTTTTCCTCCACCTGCCTCCAATACTACCCACAGACTGACCCTATGTCCTGGCTGTGGGCTTAGCACCCACCCCATGGCCACTTCACAAGCCCTGCCCATCTCCACTGCTAGAGGCAAATAGCTCAGTGTCCATTAACAGGGGAGATGGGCACAGGGATTCAAGACTACCTGACATAAGGGTTAGCTAGTGAGCTCAGAGCTGCCCAGGGGTGCACCTGAGCTGGAGTCATCAGAAGGGGGCTCAGCACCACCACCACCCCACCCTTAGTCAGCCAACCAACAAGCGTGATAGTCCAGTAACAGCCTACAAAGGAAAAATACCTGAACTCCGATGTTCTCAGCTCCATATCCTGGTGCCACTGGGCTGACTCTTGAAAGCCACATATGACTAAAATTATCCAAATCTTCCATATGCATGTCCCCTCCCCCACCCCCTGCCCCTGTGCTAAGAGGAGAGGCAGGAACTGCTCCCTCCAGCCTTCCCCACTGAGCCACATTCAGGGGGAGGAACCTGGCTGTCCTCAGGCAGCTCAAAGAGTTTCATGAATGAATGAATGAATGAATGAACAGACAGAGAGATGGACAAAACTAAAGACACTGAAACTTTAGAAAGGGACTGACTGACTTCGGGGGAGATGGTGGTAGAGGACATCACAGAAAGACACTGGGCACAACCAGAGAGGAGCTCTGCCCAGTTCAGTTGTTCCTGAAAGGCTCCATTCAGGGCCTCTAAGCCTGGAGTTCTTTGACTCACAGAAGCCCAGTTATCCAGAGCTGGCAGGGCCCTTGGGGGTATCCAATCTGACTCATCTGGGAAGAGTGGGCATCTGGCATGTCTTTGTATCTCCATATGCAGCATGCCGCCTGGCACATAGCAGATGACTAATAAATGGTGGTCAGTTGATTGATTTGCAACCTGCCACCTCCTGGGCACCCCCTTCAGCTTTGGGAGAGCTCCCTCAGAGGGGAAGTTTTCCTGACATCCAGCCTCAAGCTGCCTCTTCCATAATTCACACTCGTTGCACCTGGTTCTACCCCCATGTATGGGAAAAATAAACCTGATGCTTCCTCTACATGAAAACCCTTCAAATATCAAGACAACATTTCTCTCCTCACCTTCTCCCATCCTCTACTTCTCTTCTCCCACTTTCCTCAACTGATCCTCCTACTTCTTGGTCTCCAGGCTCTTTCCCATTCTGGCTGTCTCTTCCAGGCACTAGTTTGTCAGTATCCTTTCTACACAGAGGGACTGTCACAAGCCTGGCCCTGAATGTAATGTGGCTCTCCCAATTCAGTCAAAAAAGTTACCCCAGCCCACTGTGAGCTCATCCTCAGGCAGTAATCCATTCAAGCCCCAAGAGAGTTTTCATAGGATCTGCCTCAAGTCATTGGCCACCATCTTGTATTTGGGAAGCTGGCATTTGTCCCTATTAAATACCATTTCATTAGACTAAGCCCAGTGTTCTGATCTGTCGAGGTCTTTGAAAGCCCTCACTCCATGGCCCAGTGTGTTCTGGCTTCTTGTCATCAACAAACAAGTAGAGCACTAATGCCTTGAACCAAGTTGTTGATAAAAATGTTAAGCAGCCTAGACTTAGACACATATTTCTGGGGCACTCCGTTGGAGACCCCATACCAAACTGACGTTGAGCCATTAACAATCACTATAACTACATGAGTTTGAACACTCAACCAGTTCCTGGGACACTCAGTTTTCTCCCCACCTTGGCACATTTCTCCATCACTTCCATAACATTGCCCTGTCAGCGGTTTTCAAGGACTTTGTTAAAAATCTATGGAAATGCCATCTGGCTATAGTGATTTCCTGACGTACCAGTCTAGTGATCCAGTAAAATAAAGATGTAACATTCTTTAAGAACAATGTATCCATGGTGAGCCATTCCAGCACCCTTGGTAACTTTCCTTTTCTTTTCCAGATGATCATGAACTACTCCTTTTAAACTGCATCCTAGAACTTTCAAAGTCAAACTGACTGGCTGATGGCTTACAAATTCCATCCTCCTCCCTTTTTTTGAAAATTGAAACATTTGTGCCCCACCTGCCTGTGCTCTGGCCTCTCTCCTGGGCACCACAGGCTTTCAAAAGTGACCCCCAGCGAGGGCTCAGCCATCTAGATTGTCAGTTTTTTCAAGGCGGCTGAGTGCTCTCCTCCCATCCCTTTACTCAGCTTCAGATGTAACTACCCAGTGGTCATTCTCACCCAGTTCTCTCCAGGCCAAGGACAACATTCCTTGGCAGATGAGATACCAGACCACCATCATGGTTCCATCCCCGCCTAGGAAGCATCCTCTCCTTTCCCCAAGATTGATTTTGGCAGCATTTGGGTGCCACTGGAAATGTTACCTTCCATCTCTGATGTGGGAGGAACAACTGGGTGCAGCAACCACTGAGCACACGTAGTAGTAACAATATGAGTTCTGTAAGCCCTCACAAAGCAGAATAAACCAGCTGGCCCCATCACACCCAAGCCTGAGTCATTCCCAGCAGCTTCCTAAGGAAGCTTCCTTCCAATGGAAGCTTCCTTCCAACCAGCAATGTGGGAAGGTAGTAACTGCCATGGACTGGAAAGCAGAAAACCAATTCCATGTTGGGTTCTCACTTAGTCCTCTCCTAGGTGGGGGCTGTGGCAAATGACCCAATGTCTCCCAGCACCCACCGGCCTCCAGAGATGATGCACAACCCTGCCTGCACTGTCTACCTCATGCTACTGACATAGCCAGTGAGAACATATCTATGAAGTTTATTGGAAACTGAAAAGCTCTATTCCTCATGGGCCCTACGAACCACAGAGCACCTTAGAGATCCGAAGGGAAGCCTTGCTCCAGGGCTCCAGCAGGCCAAAGAACCCACATTGCCTTTCAAGGGAGTATTTCTGCTTGTTTGGAGTAGATCCCCTCCCCAGACCTCTCTCTCTGCTGGACAGCTCTGAATGCTCACAAGCCCACAGACCATGGAGCTCCGGGCACACAAGGCCAGAGCTTCAGGGGCCTCAGAGACCACCTGAACCCTACCTCATCCTTGGAAAAGAGCAGGCAGATACCCTGGGGCCCTCCTTTGGCCCTGTGCTGTGCAACATTTTTATCAATGACTTGGTTAATGCTACAGATGGCATGACTATCATCTGTGTAGACAACAGAGATCTGGGAGGCAGGCATAGTGAGAAGGTTGGCTGAGTCAAGATCCAGAAATATCCTGACAGACTAGAATGCATGCTGGAATCAAATGATGAACTTTTTATTGAGAATAAATACCCAAGGCAAGAGAAGATTCAGGGGCCATAATAGCTTCTGATGGGCCATTCTGTGGAGAAGGGACCTTGGCCCAACTGGGTGGAACCTTGAGCAGTGAGGGGAGGGGGGCTGCAAAGAGGCTGCCTTAACTGCCTGTTGATGACAACTGCCCCACAGTGGGATGGGTTTGAGCCTCAGAGGAGCTCACTGAAGGGCACTCAAGGAAAGACCTAAAGACCAGATGACCAGGATTGTGAGGTGTGCTATTGAGAGGACTCTGTCAGGCATGGATTGGACCAGGTGGCTACTGAGTTTCCTTCCTACCCTAAAATCTATGATTCTGTCTCCAAAAACTTAATGTCACAAATGCAAGATGGAAGGGCTGTCACCCAATAATAGTCTGAAAAAAAGGCTGCTGGTGGATTAGGGTTCTCTGTGATCTGGAAAGCAAGGATACACTTGGTGCGAGCCTAGTGTCCACAGTGAGGGAGGTGGCCATACTGCCTTCTCCAGAGCACTGAGCTCAGTTCTAGGTGCCCTGTTTGGGGAGCAGGCCAGAGGATGGGGAGGACTGGAGAGATACTCCACAAGATCCATGGGAGAGACTTGGGGTACTGAGCCTGGTAAAGGACAGGCTGGCTGTTTTCAGATTTTGAGGGCTATCATGGGAAACAGCAGTGTCTTGATCTGCTTGGCCCAGTGGTAAGAATGAGAGGAAGCCACATTCTGGCCCCAAATCTCCTAGAACCAGTCCTGGTTGCCTTGGGAGATAGGAACCATATGATTGCTCCTACAGAGGTGCAGGAGGAGTTCTCCTCCTCTCCTTTCCCTGAGTGAGTCACATTCTCCTACCCAGAAGATGAGGCCCTGCTGCCATCAGACAATCCTTTGGAATAACTTTGTTCTTGGATTGACTGTATGGGCTGGAGAATGTCAAAAGACATAGAAGTCAGGAGATTCAGGCTCTAGACATGCTGTGTGACCTTGGACAAGTCACTTATCTGCAAAAAAAAGATGTTCAAATGCCCAAAGGACTATAAAAATGTGCATATCCTTTGACTCAGCAATACTACTTCTAGGGCTGTATAAGAAAGAGATGATTCTTATGAGAAAAGAACCCACATGTACAAAAATATTGATAGTAGCTCTTTTTGTGGCGGTCAAGAACTTGAAATTGAGGGGATGCCCATCCATTCGGGAATGGCTGAACAAGCTGTGGTATATGAACGTAATGGAGTACTATTGTGCTGTAAGAAATGATGAGCAGGTGAACTTCAGAAAAACCTGGAAAGACTTAGATGAACCGATGCTGAGTGAAGTGAGCAGAACCAGGAGAACGCTGCACACAGTAACAGCAACACTGTAACAGTAACAGCAACATTGTAACAGTAACAGCAACACTGCACACTGTAACAGCAACACTGTAACAGTAACAGCAACATTGTAACAGTGACAGCCACAGTGTGTGAGGACTTGGCTCTTCTCAGCAATGAGACATCTAAGATAATTCCAAAAGACTCATGATGAAAAGTGCCATCGATGCCCAGAGAAAGAACTGTGGTTTCTGAACACTGATCAAAGCATCTTATTTGCTCTCTTTTTTTGCTTGCTTCTTCTTTCTTGTGGTTTCTTCCACTGGTTGTAATTCTTCTTTACATATTACACACCATCTTGGGGGGATGGGAGGGGAGAGATGGGGACAAAATTTGGAACTCATAATCTTATGGAAGTGAATGTTGAAAAACTAAAAAAAAAAAAAAAAAGATGTTCAAATATTCTCCAAAGTCCCTTGCAGCTTACATTTCTGATTAGGCAATAATTCTGTGAACCCCTCTGGGACTCACTTTCCCCACCTGTCAAATGGAAATAACATTTGCCCATCTCCCTTCTCCATGCAGTCATCCCACCAAGTAGAAGGGATAGACATGCCTTTGCCCTTCTCCTGGGCTCCTAGGGCCTCTGGGCCTACTGTCCCCTGCCACTAGAAGGCATGATAAGATGAAGGACCATGGCTTCTTTATCCTTGTAGCTCTAATATCTGGAAGCTCAAGTCCTCTGGGGCCATAGCCCATGGGGTCAATCCCTGAAAAGGTAGCTCAATCTTTGGTACAAACAAACCCAGCTGTCTTGTTTCCTGGTCATAGAACAATCCATAAATCAGGTGAAGATCGTGAACTGGCAGGCCCAAGAAGAACCACCATCAATGACCACTTGGAAATGGTGTCCAAACTTTCTAAGAGTCAGAAAAGTACAGTTAAGAGCCTGACATACAGGCTGCCATCTGCTGAGCGGGAAAGAAAGGCAAGAACTATCCATGTCACCTCTGATGGAGAAACAGGCATCGTGATGCCCTTTGTGGAGCCACAGACCCAGGTAGTCTTCATCAGACAATGACCAGTTATCCCACAATTCCCCCAAGATCTCACCCATGACCATATATATCTGAGGGTATCCAGAGAAAAAAAGACTGCTCTAAGGAGAGAGAGAGAGAGAGAGAGAGAGAGAGAGAGAGAGAGAGAGAGAATTTTAGAGGCCACTAGGGGGCGCCATAGTGCATAGGGTGCTGGACCTGGAGTCAGGAAGACCTGAATTCAAATTTTGCCTCACGCACTTACTAGCTGTGTGACCTTGGGCAAGTCACTTCACCCTGTTTGCCTCAGTTTCCTCATCTGTAAAATGAGCTGGAAAAGGAAATGGCAAACAGCTGTCGTATCTCTGCTAAGAAAACCTGAGACAGGCTCAAGAAGACCCAAATGAATGATAGAAGCAACAGCATCTTTGCCCATAATAGAAAGAAAAGGAAATAGTCCAGTTTTATCCAAAAAGGGAGCTGTGGCTGACGTGACTCTGGCACATCTTTCATCCTTCCCTGAGCATCTGGGCACCAGCACTTGGGCAGCCTCAAACCAAATCTCCCTCAGTGGAATATAAACTCCCTGAGGACATCTTCGTGGCCAAAGAGCTCGCCCACAGCTAGCAATTAACCAAGACCTTTTCATTCATTTCTCCACAAGAACTGATGAATGGGAACGCTCCCAAGTAAGCTGGGAAGACAAAGGAAGGGTGTGGAATGAGGAAAGCCAGAGCAGGAAAAGTCTCTGCACACTTAGACTGTGATGGGAGTGATTGGGGCAAGCACCTGGGACAGCGCCCAGAGGAAACCAAGCCACATTGCAGAGCCAGCCAGCAAGAGAACCAAGGGCCTCTGGTTAAAGCGAGGACGTTGCCCTTCTCTGCACAGACTGCAGATGATCAGTGTTTGTGGGCTCAGTTGGTGGACTTTATTTGCGGTTCTGCTTTGGTTCACTAAATTGAGAATAAGCGATTTTTTTAAAAAAAGAAAGTTCTTTCCCCAGAACACCAAGGTCTTTGCTTCAGTATAAATGAGGCCATTGGCGCATGGTCTGGCGTTGGGGCCATATGGAGACCTTGGCCTGCTCTCCAAACATCCTGCCTCCTGAGCTGCCTCGTGGTGTCCCTCCACTCTGAACAGGCGCTCCCAGGTGTGGGGGAGGCTAATGCCGAAGGCATAGGAAGTCACTAGCTGCTGAGTGCCCCTCCCCCAAACCACAGCTGCAGCTCCTTCTCTACTCAGAACTATCTGCATCTTGCACATCCAGACATGTCCATGAAGGAACCAAGAGGGGATTCATCCATTTTTTTTATGTTCTTTTTTAAACAAATCCTTTAAAGCTTCCTCCTGGCCTCAGTGATGCCGGCAGAGAGCCCTGAGGCTGCAGCAAGCTCAGGGTCAGGGAGCGACTGCACATCGCGCATGGTCCACCTCAGCGCCTCCACCAGTAATACAGCGCCAGCCATTGGTGTAACACCAACAGCGCTAAGCCCTGCCTACCTGCAAACGTACGTTTAAAAAAAAAAAAAAAGCTCTCAAGCATCAAAATGTTGAAGCTCATTCTGTCACATTGTGTGCTCGTTGCTATGGAGAAGTCCTGCTCCCAAGCTCAAACCCGATTCTCCAGCAAGGCTTGGAGGCCCCGGCTGCCCACAGGGTATAGCCCAGAGCCTTCCATCCCTCCATCCATCCATCCATCCATCCATTCATCCCTCCTATCCTTCCTTCTGTCTCTTCTATCCCTCTGTCCCTCCTTACCTCCTTCCATCCATCCCTCCATCTGTCTCTCCTTCCATCTATCAATCCCTTGCTCTTGCCATCTGTCCTGGGCACTCATAGGACAGAGGGGAAAGGGAAGGTGACTGCACTTAGCCTGGAACAGAATTCACACCAGTGGGTTCCCCAGGGTTCAGTTCCTGGTGTCCCTATCCCTCTCTTCAGATAATAACAACGAGAGCAGAGATGGCATCCTTTAAGATTGGCAAAGCATTCTCCCTTTATCTCGTGGGATCCTCATGACAGTCTTGGCAGAGAGGTAATATGATTGTCCCATCTTTACAAAGGAGGATATTGAGGCTGAGAGATGGTCTGAGGCAGGATTCAAACTCAGGTCTTCCTGCCAGTGCAGTGAGCAGGTACCTCCCCCAGCTTGGGACCAGCTCCTAGCCATCACCAGACCCCCAAAACTAACAGGATCCCAAATGCTCCCCCAGATGAGCCCATGGCTTAGAGGCATGGGCCCCATCACTCACCTCTAGCATCAAAGAATTCCTCATCTGAGCTCTCTACGGCAGCACTCATGATGTCACGTATGTGCCACTGGGCCCCACCACAAGGAAGAGAGCCGGCTAAAAGAAAGAGAGGCATGTCAGGTAGGACCTCTCCCAGGTGTCTGCGTGGAGGGCCTGGGGGCAGGCTGCAGCATCATCCCCATGCCCACTCTCTCATCCCCTGGCTGTCAGGAGGGCATGAGCATAAGTGAGGACACTGGCTCCCCCCCCTCCTCCCCTCTCCCTCCCTCTCTTCTTCTTCCTCTCCTTCCCCACTCCTTCCTCCCCTCCCCCCAATACTTCTGCTCCACATTCACTCACACAAACTTTGATCAAGCCTCAAACAGCCATGTGCCAAGGTCAGCCCCATGTGACAGATGGAAATCGAGACCCAGAGAGATGAAGACTTGTTCAAAGTCACAAGGGACAGAGGCAGGACTAGAACTCAAAACCTCTTCCCTCTCCACTCCAGGACCACAGGGTTAAAGCTGGAGGGGGTGCTAGAGGGCACTTGGAAGCTCAGAGTAGTTCCCACAGCTAGTAAGGGGCAGAACTCAGGGCTCTTTCCACTGCCCCACACTGCCTCTCAGAGGTTAGACAGCCCAGCAGGAGAAGGACTACTATAGAGTCAAGAGCCAGCTTCAAATCCTGCCTCAGTCTTCTCATCTGTGAAATGGGATCATGGGTTGTGGAGATGACAAATGTCACACATGCAGCCAACCTCAAAGGCCATGCCTAAGCTCTCTTCATCCCTGAGCAACAACAGTTGGCCCGTTGATCAGAGAGCCCAAGCTCACATCCCACCTGTGCCCCAGACCACTGCCTAGGACTGCCTTGAACGAAGGCAGGGAGGAAAGAAGGGAAGGGACCCATGTGATCTCATCAGTCTGAGCCCAAAGCACAACTGTCCCCCTGGTCTTATTCAGGGCTCAGCTCTCCAGACATGGAAAGCCCCCCTCCCCAGAGAGCACCCCAGGCAGCCTCTGCATGGCCAAAGTGTTCCCCACAGTCCCCACAGCATCGCACCCAGAACACAGCCAGGTGCCCCTGGACTCTCCCACCCTAAGGCCTGGGGCATCCACACTGCCACCCTTAGCATCTGGGGAAGGCAATACAACATGTCACAAGAAGGAAGCACCCAATGCCAGCTGCCAGCTTGAGCATAGGACCCTTTTCCCTCACCTCCCCAAGGCACTGTGGGGCACAGAATCTTGCCAGGACTGAGCACCAGGTGGGCGGACAGGCCCACCCCACGGGGCGTCTGTGCACTAGGCCTTGGGTGAGTAATGCTCTGTAATTACAGAGATATTTTTAAAGTTGTGACGAAGGAGGGTGAAGAGATTTCCAGGCAGCTGGTGTACCCGGGCACAACAGGATCCCGCCTGTCCATCGTCCAGCTGTCCATCTGTCCCTCCCCTCACTCCCCCAGCCCCCAGAGACCCCTCAGAGTGGATGCCAGCTCCTAGCCCACAAGGGGCTGCCCATCCCACCTTGTACCTTGTCTCCACCCTGCCAAGCGCCTCTGGTGGGGCATGCCAACAACTGAGCTGACCACAGGGGACATAAAACTCAGACAAGCTCCATTAGATAACATATTCATTGAACCCAGCCCACTGAGGAAGGATGGCGCCATCTTTTCTGCAGTTTCCCCAGTAATTTTCTATTGGGTTACCATCCATTGTTGATAGATTGACTAATTGGCATAGTGGTCCATGCAAACCTAATGAGTTGGTCTAGAGACCTCAGAGTCATCAGGGGCAATCCTGAAGTTCCTCAGCCCCCACCCCAGGATCACACAAATCTCTCAACTGCCCTGTCACAGGGTTGTGCGCCCAGCCCATCTTTCTATATATGCCTCACCTGAGTCACTGACAACCATGGTGCCCCCCCAGAGCCAAGGAGACATCCCTGGGCCAATCCAGACCTACCCCCAGCTGATTCTCCATTAGCTTTCCTTTCCTTTCTGGGCTGTCCACCCAGCATTCAGATGGCCCCAAATCTGCCTGTCCATCTGGCCTGAGAGACCCTCTAAATGAGAGGCTATCTCCTAGTCTAGCTCTCCTTCGGGAGAGGTATTTCCCCAGTGTGGAGGTTGGCCCACTTTCTCTCCTACTGTTGATTACGACTCCTTGCCAACAATCTCTGTCCTCAACCTCCCCTCCTAGATTCCCTCTTGAGGAGACCTCTCCTGCCTCCCAGAATGGGGTAGCACTTCCTGTTTGTCTGTTTCTATTGCCCAGCACAGGGCCTGGCTCATAGTAGGAGCTTGGGAGTTTGTGTGGAATGAAAGCTGACAAGCTGGAGAGGTCCAGGGGAAGATGGGCAGGCTGGGCAGGCCCTCCAGTCCACAGCATCTGAGGAAACACATGGGCACTCAGGAGATGTGATGGCTGTTTGCTAAGTAAGTGAAGGGTTGTGGGGGCGGGGAGTTGAGGCACAGGTGGGGGAGCTGCTTAGACTGCTTGGTCCCAGAGGGTTGAGCAAGGGATAGTAGCAGGAGGGTAGCACAGAGGCCCACTGAGGCTAGGAGCAGGAAAGCCCCCACCCAGAACCTCCTAGCACAGCTCTGGTAGCCTGGGGGTGGGTGGGGGTGGGGAAGGTAGAATCTTGACCAGAAGCATCTGCTTCAGAGAGATGCATCTCCTTTCCAGGCATGGCCTAAACACCAGATTTTAAGCTAAGAACCTGTGATTTCATCCATCCTTTGACGGGATCCCACTGAAATCCAGTGTCTGTTGGGGCACAAATTCCTCAGTCCTGAGATTCCTGCCCACAACATGAGGTGAGTGAAGGCATCCCTCTCCAGAGCCATATGACACAGAGTCATGGTCGGGAAGAGCAATGATTCTGAATGCTGAGGAAGCTGGGAACAACCACATGCCAACCTCAGACTGCCCTGTGGAGGGCTGGCAGCTCCGGCTTCCATGAGAGACCCTTCTTGGATTCCCTGGGAGCGAAGGGTAGCCAGATCCGAAGGGCCTTTCTCATACCCACCCCTCTATCTGTTATGACTGAAACTCTTTCCCACTCGATGACCTAAGTCCAGGGCTGCCTCCCCTGGGAAGTGCCCATGCCTGTTTCCCTTGCCCCAGAAGTAACCCTGAGGCCCTCTGTCTGTGTCTCTGTCTCTGTCTATCTCATGAAGAGTCACACTCAGGCAGTTAGCTGGGCACAGATATCTAGTAGATGAGAAACTCCCTGAGGTGCCCCATTCCCCATCTCCTAGCCCAGCAGCCTCACCCAGCCAGTTCCATCAGTGTTCTGTACATGAACCAATAAGTAGGTTTCCATAGGGCCAGAAAGCCCCATCTCTCCTCTGGGCAGAGAAGTCCAAAGAAAGTGGTCCTGTTTCCCTGCCTGCTGAGCTGAGCTAGCTCACACCTGACACTCCTAGACCCAAGACTGTCACCCTCCATTCCTCAAAAGAAGCACAGCTCTCCCCCACCCCTGCCCCAATCTGAGCCACTTGCTCAAAAGAGAAGAAATCCAAAATTCTAGTGGGTCACTCAACCAGCTGCCCTCCCTGCTAAAAATAACTGGGCTGTGCAGGGCTGACCCCTGGGGCCAGGAACACAGTCTGTTTGCAGGAGGAGCCTCGTGGGCTAATTCACTTGGGATTTCTCCAGTATCCTCTCAACAAAAGGACACAGAATAAGGAACTTAGGTGAAGGGGAAATGAGTCCCAAGAGCCAAAGACATACAAATCCAAGGACACACAGATGCCCAAAGGGAGCCAAGCTGTCTGCACACAAGGAGGCCAATGGACCTCACCGATGGCTCTGGATGAAGTAGGATTGCTTAAAGGGGGTAAAGGGTGGGCAGGATAGCGATGTCCAGGAACCTGAGAGGGAGAAAAGAAGGAAACATGAGAGTCTTTGTACAGCTAGGAGCCAAGCAGATAAGAGTGCCAGGCCTGGAGTCAGAGTTCAAATTCAACCTCAGACACTAGCTGGGCAAATCACTTCACCCTGTTTGCCTCAGTTTCCTCATCTGTAAAATGAGCTGGAAAAGGAAATAACAAAGTGCTCCAGTATCCTCACCAAGAAAACCTCAAATAGGGTCACAGAGAGTCAGACACAATAGAAATGACTGAATGTCAACATTTCGATAACAGTCAGACAAGGGAGAGACAGAAATGATCTGGCGATCAGAATGGACCCCAGACCACCGGGACAGAAGGAAAAACTAGAGGAGGAGCTTAAGGAGCTGACACTGAAGGATAAGGTAGCAGGGGCAGGCATGGAGGACCTGCTCAGCCAGCTGATAGAGGCCACCAAGCCAGGATGGAGAGCTGACCCAGGGAATGTGTCAGGCAGGAATGGGCTGGACCACCAGGCTCACTCCAAAAGGACATCTGTCAACAGAGGCCAGTGTAAAGGGCTGTTGGGAGCAGCTCTAATGGCACAGGATCAGGGTAGGGCTAGGGGTTCACTACAAGACTGGAGGAGGCCACAGAAGCTGAGAACATCAGCAGCTGCACAGAGAGAGGTCCAGAACCTGCCAAGAAGAGGGGTATGATGAGTTCTCTTTCCTCCACCCTGGTCAGACCCAGGGATGAAGGATGGGCTTTGTTCTGGGCACCACTTTTGAGTAAGATCAATGAGCCAGAGAAGGTCAAGAGGTGGACGACCAGGCTGGGAAAGGGTCCCAGGGATGTGTGAGAAGACCTTGTATCACAGGGGGCCCTGGAGTGAGGAGAGAAGGTGTTCTAGGCATGGAGATGAAATATCAAGGAGCCTGTGTGAGGAAGGAGGCTAGATTGACTGCAGAGGAAGGAAGGAGATATAAAGTTGTTACATACCTACTGTGTGCTGGGGACCATACTAAGCACTTTTTACAAATGGTATCTTGTTGCATCTTCATAACAATCTTAGGAGGCAAGTGCTGTTATTATCCCTATTTTACAGATGAAGAAACCGAGGCAGACAAAGGTGATGTAACTTGCCCAGGGTCACACAGCTAGTGTTTGTCTGAGATTGGATTTGAACTCAGGTCTTCGTGACTCCAGGTTCAGAGCTTTATTCCTTGGTGGTAGCTGTGTGACCAGAAAAAAAGGCAGCCTATAGGCAAGGTGTTCTGAGAATTTGGCAACAAATTGGAAGCCCTGGGAGGTTGGAGTGAGATGTAAAGAATGATAATGAGGCTGGAAGCCTGGGAGACTGGGATTATGAAGGTGCCTTCAACAGTAAGAGGGAAGTGAGGAAGAGGTTGATGAGCTCAGTCCCAGACATGTTATATTTAAAATGTCCCTGGTCTATCCAGTGTGAGATATCCAACGGGCAGGTGGAGAGGTGGGACCGGAGCTGAGGTCGGGAGAGAAGTTAGAGCTGGACGAGGAGATCTGAGAGTCATGACTGAAACCACAGAAGCCAATGAGATCAGCAAGAGGGACAGCACTGATCAAGAAGATGGCCCAGATGGATCCAACCATTCTGGAGAGCAATTTGGAGCTATGCCCAAAGGGCTATAAAAACGTGCATACCCTTTGACCCAGCAATACCACTGCTAGGGCTGTATCCAAAAAAGGTCATACAATTGGAAAAAGGACCCACATGTACAAAAATATTTATAGCAGCTCTTTTTGTGGTGGCAAAGAACTGGAAATTGAGGGGATGCCCATCCATTGGAGAATGGCTGAACAGGTTGTGGTATACGAATGTAACGGAATACTATTGTGCCATAAGAAATGGTGAACAAGCCAACTTCAGAAAAACTTGGAAAGATTTAGATGAACTGATGCTGAAAGAAGTGAGCAGATGAAGCCTAACATGGTCACCCTGGCCATGCCTGTACCTAGAAATATTCACATGAGGAGACTGCAATGACAACAGTACCTGCCCTTCACCGGACAGTGCCCCCTGCAGTCACTGGTATCACCTTCCTCTCTGGGGGTCAGAGTGAAGAGGATGCCTCCATCCACCTCAGTGCTATCAGTACCCGCACCCTGCACAAGCCATGGGCACTGACCTTCTCTCATGGCCGAGCCCTGCAGGCATCTGCCCTCAAGACCTGGGATGGAAAGAAGGAAAATGTCCAGGCTACCCAAGAGGAATATGTTAAGCAGGTCACAGCAGCCAATAGCCAAGCTGCTCCAGGCAAGTATACTCCAAGTGGAAAGTCAGGAGCTGCAGCCAGTGACTCTCTCTCTCTTTATCTCTAACCATGCCTACAAACTTAAGTCAAAGCCTTCCACCTGGGTATGCCCTAACACTCCAGGCCATCCCGTACAGTCCAGGAGGAGGCTGAGAACCCAGAGCTTTGTGCTCATCTCTCCCATCACTCCTAATTTGGGTGGGATTGTTGCTCTCCAGTGGATCTAGTGCCCCCCCAGCCCACTTTTTCCAATAAACAACTATTTAACAAGGAAAAAAAGGAGAAAATCCAGGCTATTGTGAAACTATAGAGTGATTTAAAGATGTAGCTTCAACATATTAATGATGAGTCAACTATCAGGTATTTGCTGTATGTTTGAAGACTATGGTTAGTTTTAATTTATAAATAAAGGATGAATGAAATGTTATCTGTCAGGGAAACATCAGAAAAGATGTTTAAGCCTTAAGTTGTGATTAGTGAAATTTTGCTATTTAAGATAAAAATTCTTTCTCTATTATTTTGAGCTTTGATTACAGGGACAGTTGTCTGAATTATCATGAAGCCAGTAACAGAAAATGACGTGCTACAGCCTGGAAACTGCTAGAGGTGGATGTCTGTGTCTGGGAAGAGTTTTGAGGACAACCATGGTATGGCCTAAAAGAGGATCCTCTTGCCTTTACTTCTCCATTGTGCTATTTCTTTTCTGAAAAGGAATTTCCCCACTTGGTTAGTCCTGATTCTTGCTTTTGATACCATGTGACAACATGACTGGCTATCAGATATGACTTGTGCCTAGAATCAAATAAAGTCTAAAGGAGTTTTACCCTTGTAAAAACAAGAGAGAGAGAGAGAGAGAGAGAGAGAGAGAGAGAGAGAGAGAGAGAGAGAGAGAGAGAGAGAGAGAGAGAGAGAGAGAAGAAGAAGAAGAAGAAGAAGAAGAAGAAGAAGAAGAAGAAGAAGAAGAGAGCAGAAACAGGAGAATATGGCACCCAGTGACAGCCACATGGTGCTACGATAACCTTTGACAGACTTGGCTCTTCTCAGCAATCCAAGGATCTAAGACAGCTCCCAACGTCTCCTGATGGAAAATGCATCCACATTCAGAGAGCTATGGAGTCCGAATGCAGATTGAAGCGTACTATTTTCTTTCCTCTGTTTGTTTTTTCCCTTTTGTTCTGATTTTTCTTTCACATCACAACTAATGTGAAAACATGTTTAATATGATTGTACATGTATAGCCTATGTAAGATTGCATGCCCTCTTGAGGAGGGGAGAGGGGGAAATTTAGAACTTAAAATCTTATAGAAGTAAATGTTGAAAACTACAAAAGATGAAGATGATGGCCCAGGACAGACAGAGCCACACGTAGGCAGCAGCTAATGAGTGACTAGAGCAGACGGAGGAAAAGCCAAAGAAAGAGGAGGGAATTAGGGCAGTCATCAAGGTCAGGTGCTGCACAGAGGTCAGAGATGATCCCGACTGAGAAATGATCATCAGGCTGGGCAACTAAGAGTCACTGGCAAATCTGAAAACAGCAGATTCACATCAATGATAAGGCTGGAACCTTGTATAGATTCCATTACAAAGCACTCCATAAAGAAATAAAGGACAACACAGTCACTGGAGGAATATTCGATGCTTATGGATAGGTCGAGCCAATATAACAAAATTAATTTACACTTTTCATGCCATACCAATCAAATTACCAAGGAGATACTTTACCAAACTTGATAAAATAATAACAATTCATTTGGAAAGACAAAAGATCTAGAATATCAAGGGAAATGATGAAAAGGAGTAAGGATGAAGAAGGAATAGCACTTCCAGATCTCAAACTATATTACAAAGCAGAAGCCATCAATTGAGCAGATTAGACAAAGGAGACTCAGAAATAATAGAACCCAATTGCCCATTGTTTGATAAAGTGGAAAACATGGGGAAAACTCATTGTTTGAGTTAAAAAAAAAACTGCTGGGAAAACTGGCAAACAATCTGGCAGAAATTAGGCTCAAGCCAACACCCTTACACCGCACTCTACAATACATTCTAAGTGGATACATGACCTCAGCATTAGAGATGAGACTACTGAAAAATTAGAAGAGGAACAGATCATGGACCTCTTACAGGTATGGGTAAGAAGTGGATTTTTATCCAAACGAGAGATAGAGGCAATTACAAAAGAGAAAACTGATAACCTTGATTACACATAACTGAAAAGTTCCTGCAAAGGCAAAAATCATGTATCTAGGATATGAAGGAAAGTGGTTGAATGGGGAAAAAAATAGTCGTATCAACTGTCTCTGATAAGGGTTTGATATCCAATATAAGTAAAAAAAAAAAAATGAATAGCCATTCACCAATCAATAAATGGTCAAAAAATATAAACAAACAATTCTTAAAAGAATTGCAAAGTATATGCAACCACATGAAAAATGCTCAAAATCACTAATAATAGAGAAATATGTTAAAACAGCTCTGAGATTTTACCTCACACTACAAATTGGCAAAAATAACAAAAAATGGCAGCAGTTAATGTTGGAGGGGCTGTGGGAAGATGGGCAGACTAATACATTGCTGGTGGAGTTGTGAAATGCAACAGTCATTTTGAAAAATAATTTGGAATTATGCAGATAAAGGGACTAAAATGGCCATACCATTTGAATCAGAAACTTCATTACTAAGCTTCTATCCCAAGGAAACTATCAGTGAGAAAAAAGTTCACATATACTCCAAAATATTTTACAGCAGCTCTTTTTGAGATAGCTAAGAATTGGAAAGAGAATGTCCATTCATGAAAGTAATGAAATACTACTGGGCTTTAAGAAATGATATGTGTGGTGAAGTCAGAAAAGCCTGGAAAAGTTTATGAACTATGAGCCAAGAAACAATGGAAATGGAAACCATAACACCGTAGCAAGATGATGAAGTGCAAGGGCCTTGAATGACAAGCTAGGAGAAGACATGTCCTGCCCAGGTGTGCTCAGACCCAATGGATTCATTGTAGTAGTGCTGATGTTTTATCATCTGTCCTAGGGGATGGCTCGGGGTGGGATGAGGTACATGGGGTACTCTGGTCATAGAGAAATGGAAAATATCAAAAGAAGCTTATGAAATGATGACAAAGTCAGAAGCTGGACGGTAACGGGTTCAGAAGAGAAGTCCAGTGGAGATGGTTTGGCTGTGAAGGGGAGGAGAGGTGTACAGTGAGGGTCCAAACGGAAGGTGGAGGCAGCAGAAGGTTCTTGAGGTTGGGGGAGACACGAGCATGTTTGTGAGCATCAAGAGAGGAACCAGGAGATGGAGGAGACTGAAGACTTGGGGGGAGGGTACGTTAGGGCGGAATATGCCAGGAGATACCAGAGAGGATGTGGTTGGGGGGGGGGAGCCCAGCCAAGAGCCTCCATTTTCTTGGCATCGCAGGAGACCAGGATTTCCTTCAGCTGGGAGAGCAGGGGAGGAAGCCTGTGGGAGCTCTGAAGAGGAAAGGTCCAGAACAGGACTGAGAATTGAGACCCAAAGAGCTGCCCCGCTGTAGTGAGATTAACGGGGACCCAGTGAGCAAGGTTATGGGACAGTTCCTCAGGGCTTCAGTTCCCCATTTGTAATGTAGGAGGTTCAGAGGGACCTACTGGCTCCAGCGCCACTCATTGGCTTTTGAGGAGGCCTGCTGCAGACAGATGGTGGGAGCAGGCCAGGCTTGGCGGTGTGGGATGAGTGTGGATAGGATCAAGGAGCAGGGGATTCACCCAGAAAAGACCCAGATAGTTGAACTGGTGAGGGCTAAGGTTGGGAGGGAAGGAAAACAGTACCAGGGCAAGGGCAACAGCAGTGGAGCTCATGAGCTAGGGATGGCATCAGATGGTTTATTCTAATTTTCCACCTCTTTTTCCCTCTCTCCTCTCCTCTCTTCTCTCCTATCTCTCCCTCCCTCTCTCCTCTCTCACTGTCTCTCTCTTTCTCCCTCTCCTTCCCTCCCTCTTTCTCTCCCCTCCCTCTCTCTCCTCTTCTCTCTGTCCCTCCCTCTCTCTCTCTTTCTCTCTCCATCAGTCTCTCCTCTACTCTCTCTCTCACAGACACACCAACCACAGTGTCAGATGGAGCAGAGGGCAGCCTAGCTACCTGTAGGCTCTTGGGAAGACCATCTCACTATCTTACTGTCCTGCCCAGTCACCAGAATGTACCTGTCCAGGCTGGGCTAGTGGCTCTGGTGTGGCCTGACCACTGCTCTATGCCTTCCCCCAGGACAGATGACAAATGTGGTGCTAGGTGACTCCTAAGGGAGGTGGCAATGGGGGCCAGGCACATATCATTCCCAGAGTCAGGGGAGAATGAGCCTGTAACCCAAGATGACCATCAAGGCAGGACCTCCTTGAAGCCCACCCTGATTAGGCCCCAGTCCCTCAGATCATCTCTTCATTGGCCACCAGTACCTTGGCCGGCCCACAGCCAAAATCAGGACTCTGTCTGGGCCAGGGCTGCAGGCAGGAATGGCCAGCCAGGTGCTCAGGGTCTGACCAGGGGAGAAATGACAGGGAGAACACAGCCTTGAGATGGGCCAATGGGCAGGGAAGCCTGAGGAAGGGGACAAGAGGCTACGGTGACAGACATAATAATGTCATCGTTCCCCTTCCCCCTCCCCCCGCCCTGCTCCAGCTCCTTCAGTCTGGCCCAGGCAACTTGTGGGGAGGGGGGCTGAAGGAGAAAGCGGAGAGGGAGCAGACACACACATCCAACAGGCTCAAGGTCCAGGTGGGACACTAGGGTGGGGAAGGGACAGGGGCTATGTGCAGAATGCCTCCCTCCATGGGTGGCTGAGAAGCTCTGAACGGTGAGAGCAGAGAAGGAAGAGACCTGTGACCAGACGCTGAGAGGAGTCAGGGCTTCCAGGAAGAGGAGCTAGGGAGGTAGGCCTGCCCAGGCTCTGAGCACAGGGACCCCTAAAGGCAGGCCCAGAGCCCTGGGCCCCCAAGGCCTGGACCAAGGCTTTCTCCCAAACCCTCAGCAGTCTCAGGCCTGAAAAGATCCCTGAGTAGTGAGAACTTGGGAAGGCAACCCCATCACAGGGAGGCATGAATAGGAAGGTGTCCCCAACTGTAGGAAGCAGCCATCAGCCCCTCTCTCCCATCTCCCCTCCTCCACAGGCCCCAGACAGACCTGGCCTCCTCCTCACTTCCTGCTTGGCTCACTCCTGCCTTCCTCTGCTGGCCACACACTGGTCCCACTCATTTTCCCAAATTTGCCCAAACCTCCATCAAGGCAACTCACCTGTTCCCGTTGACACCATCGCATCCCCCATCTACAGGCCTTCACATGCACCCCCAGGCTCCCTCTCTCTCTTCCTCCCTGTCCCCATGCCTGCTTCTGGAAGGTGTCACTAGGGCTGGTGCCCAAAGGACACTGAATGAGGGAAATCAGCAAGGGCCCCAAGAAGGACTGCTCAAGAGGCTTAAACAGTGGCCAGAGAGACAAAGGTGCATCCCCAGGAAAGTGGTCAGAAACTGGGCAGTCCCAGCCATCCCCTGCCTCAAAGGGAGGGGCCCTGGGGGGGCCCGATCAGTCAGAGGGAAGAGGGGGCTAGCTGTCCAGCCCCTGAAGAGGCCTGTCTGACCTGGCAAACACAGGCCCGAGATGGCTCCCAGAGAAGGCCAGACTCAGCTGTCATCAATGAGCCCATCTGGGGTAGGGGCAGGAGGTGGAGGGTGAGAAATCCCAGACAGAGCTACCTGACCATTGATACAGGCAACACCTGAGGAGGACAGGATTGTAACTACAAATAATGGGTCCGATTCCAAGGGTCCTCAGACAGAAGGGGCCTCTGAGGCCGACCAGTGTTCCCCTCCCTGTCCTCAGTCTAAAATAAACAGAAGGCACACCTAGGGAGGGATTTGAACCCGGGCTTCTGTGTCCAGAAGCAGGCTCCTGCCCAGGATAGCGGAGGCTCCTCCCAAGATGTGGGGTTGTCACCGGGAAAGCTCAGCCTCTCTGAGCCCAGCAGGGAAGGGGGGTGGGGCAGCCAGGCTCAGGGCTTAAGTTCTCTGCCCCTCTGCCCATCTCACAGGCTCCATACAACGTCTCTGTAAACAGGAGCCACAGTCCCCACCCAACCCACCGACAGTTCTCAGAGCTCCCATGGCTGATGACCTTTGCCAAGTGGCTCCTGAGCCTGAGGCTGAGACCGGCTCAGGGTTTTCTCCACAGAGGTAGTCAATACTTACAGACAATGCCCTTGGAGAGAGACTGCCATTCCCAGGTTATACCTCCCACAGACCACTGCCACTCCCCCAAACTGAGCCACAAAGCTGCCCACTCATGGATCCCAGAGTAGCAGCTGACAGAGGCTTCAATCCGGCCCCATTGCCCTGACCCCCAGACCTTCCACAGAGCAGCCCTCATCAACACAGAGGGTGAGCTCCGGCCCAAGGTGCTGGGGCAGCTGACAGGTCTGGTGGGGCCAGCCACCCCTTCCCACAGGGAAAGCCTTTATACCTTTCCAAGCTGCCCTGCCCTGAAAGGCTAGGTCACTGACCCCATTTTCCAGGTAAGAATAGTCTCAGGGAAGTTCAATGCCTTGCCCCAGGTCCCACTGCTGGCTGTAGAGAAGCCAGCACTAGGGCCCAGCCCTTGGTCAGTCCACAGGCTTCTGGTGACTTCTATGAAGATTCACCTAACACTTCCCAGACCTGCTGAGATCCCATCAACCTGCCCTTGTAACAGCGTCATTGACTTTCTTAGATAATTGGTGATTAATAGCCATGGTGACCATCAATTAGGCTCAGAGGCAGCCTTGAACACTTGACCCAGTAAGGAGGCTGGGCTTAGCCTGAAGCCCCCAGCCAGATCACCCTTTCCAGAGTCCAGCTCCAAACTCCTCTGGCCTCCTCCCCTCACTTTCCTCCTACTGACTCTAACTCCCACCCCTGGCCCACCTTGCAAGGGAAGCACTTTCTCCAGGGACCAGCCCTCTCTAGTTCCTTCCTGGTGTCCCTTGTCCAGGCTACACCCACATTCTAAGTCTAACCAGGGGTGTCCCCAGGGCTCTCTTCTGAGCCCCCTTCCCTTCTCTCCCTGTACTCTGGCTCCACAACCTTGCGTCTCCCACGTTCCTACCTCTGAGTCAATGACTCCCAGGCCTGAGAGCCAGGTCTGTAGGCGTAGAAATGCTGGTCCTGGGCCTCTCCCTGCCTCACCAGGATCAAACCTGCCTGCTATTTGGCGGTTCACACCACTGTCTATGGCCCGCTTCATGTTCCAGCCCGCTAGACCCATATGTAGCATTCCACCCTCTCCTACTTCCATGCATTTGGGCAGATCTTGCTCAGGCCAGCTTCATGAAACGTGTGTTCTTCTTCAAAGCCCTGACCCCCCCGCCACTGACTGGCATGCCCTGCCCCCACTCCTCCCCAGAGTACTTTGTCCACATGTGCTGATCCCCAGCCTCTTATATTCTATAGGAGAATATAGCTCAGAGCCTAGCACACATTAATGAATGCTTGTGGAATTGAGGAGACCCAGCTGTTGGCTACAGCGGGGCAGAGGCAGATCTAGAAGAACCTGGGAGGGAAAACCAGACAAGGCCAGTCAAGTCAAGGCAAGGCAAGGCAAGGCCAGCCCAGCCCTGCCCAACCCTTCCCAGGGAGCAGCTTCATTCAGAAGCAGGTGACTCACTTCACCACCTAAGGGGTGTGGGCCAGAAACATTCAAGGACCGACACTGAAAAGTACCCAGGAAGATACCAGGCAAGGTTGCCAACCTGCTGATTTGGAGCACCCCTGGCTATCTAACAACTCTGGAAGACAAATTGGGAGGAAACAGTTAGAAAAGTGTGGCTCCTTCCCCCACTCCATCCTCTCCAACACACTTTTAGTGCCTCTGGGGAGGAGGAAGTGAAGGGCGGATGGGAGAGACTGCACCTGGGCCCTGCCTTCCCTGAGACTGAGAAAATCAAACCAGAAAGGATCTGAGAGACTATATGGGTCTAAGCCACTTACTTTACAGGTGGAGAAACTGAGGCTGACCCCAACGTTCCAGCTGAGTCAGGACAGCAATAAGCCCTAGTCTATGTGCTGCATACAGCAGTGGAGATGGGTCCCAGGCATTGGGGGCACTTCTCCTGCCCTTTTACAAACATAGGCCCTGATTCCAAGGGGTCCTGAAACATGGGGGGTTATATCTGATGTCCCTGAATTTCAATATCCTTGACTTGTCATCTCTATTGCATGTTATACATTCAAGAATACAGTTCTGAGGAGGGGCCCCTGAACCTCTGCAAATTCCCAGAGAGGGCTCAGACATACAAAACTCAGAGAACCCCTGCTCTGAGCCACCTTGCGGGGGGCAATGGGGAAATGGAGGTTCAGGAAAGCGAAATCATTTGCCCAATATTCCCCAGTTTGCAAGTGGACAAGACAAAGTCCAAACTCAGGTTTCTCTGCCTTGGGATGATGGGACCCCCACTTTCTCCACTGGAGACCTTCTCTATGAGCCAGCTCTCTGTGAAACCCTAGTGACACAGTCTTTCCATCCCTTTCTCTTCTTGGTCCCTCCTTCCCTGGGATTGGGGTCAGAGAACTTCTCCGACTTGGGCCCATGACCTGGGGCACTCACCCCAGGAGAGACCAATTATCAGCCTGGTCAGGCCCAATGCCCAGACTCCTCACACACAGTCAGACATTTGGGACAGCTCCTGGCAAGGTCAAGACCAATCCCTTACCTGGATCTTGGGTTGGATTTTTAAAAATGCCTAATGCATCAGGGAGCTAGTCCTCAGTCTGGCACCTCCCTTGTTCCACACAATTCCCACTGCAGCCCCATGTGGGAGGGGGAGGGGAGGAGGAGATGCAGAGGGCAGTGATATATCCCAGTCTGGGATCTGTGTCCTCTTCCTCTGCCATTCCAGGTGCCACCTGAATGAATTGATGTTTTCAGACAGGGCAGCTAACAGACTCTTCTACCCCTTGTTAGGTGGACCCTGGCCCCAGCCCACCCTATAGTCTTCCATTCTAATGCCCGTCTGGGAACCTTCTGGAAGTACCAGCAGTGGGGAGTAGTCATCAGACTGGACAAGTCTTTGGAAATTCCCCATCCCCTGCCTGATATGTGCCTTGGGAAGATGTGCCTCTTGTACACAGTTGCCTCATGTTCCAGATTGTAACAGGCCATCAGCGATGCCAGCCCACCTAATCCAAGCTCAGCAGCCTTCTGGGCTCTTCCCCAGCTCCTGGCCAGCCTCCAACTCACCATCAACAAGGTCAGAGAAAGGTATTCATCACCAAATATGAAATGTGCCCCAACACCTCCATGTCTGCTCCCAGGCCTAAATCAAAAGTCCTCTACTTACCCTTCAAGGCCCTCTTCCAAAACCTAGCCCCACCAGGAAGGACTTCCTGCCTATGGAGAGACCTACTCTCTTAGGAGTATCCCTACTGTGCCTGGGATGCCAGGCCAAAGTTCAAGTTTCCTCAACAATTTTCAGGAGCACCCCCAGGCAGGAGCATGGGCTTCTCATTTTCATCTCATTGTCATTTCCTCCCCAACATACAATGTCTAGGATGGCTCAACCCTCAATCCATGATCCCCAGCCACTTCTGACTTGATTGGGTCTCAGTTTCTTTGTCTGTCAAATGAAAGGGTTAGACTCGACCTCTCTAAGATTCTCTGGTTCTGTGACTTACCCCAGTGAAGCCCCTCCCTGACAGGGTGAGATTTCCCTAGAGACCCACTTCCCCACAGTACAAAGCATCCTTCCCACTTGTGCACATTCAAAGTGCCCACTTATCTTCAGTGTCTGCATTTTCTCAAATCTCCCAATTCCATGCCCTCCACATAAATCTCCTGATTGGCCCTCAGCCCTGAAACTTGGTCTGGAAAGAGCTGAACAGGGACCCAGACTTAGAATAGGAGCTATAGGAGGCCAGTCTGGAGATGTGATCATTCATTCTTTCCTCAAGTGCTCACTACCTACTAATCACTAGGGTCACAAGGAGAAAAATAAAAAACCAGCCCTGCCTCAAGAAGCAAGCATTCTCCTCCCTGAATACAACATGTTTTCAGTCAAGGAAATGCATGGCATGTGCAAGGACATGTGCACACATGCACACAAACACATGTTAACAATCAGTAGGACATTAGAAACAGAAGGGGTCAGAAAAGGCCTCATGTAGGAGAAAACATTTCAGTGGAAACATGAAGGGCAGAACAGAGGAAGGAGTATATTCCAGTTCGGAAGGATGGGGCCGTGTAAAGGTGTGCAGATGCCCTGTTGTATAGCAGAACCAGCAAGCTTGGCTGGTACATAGAGGTCAAAAGGGAGCCAAAGAGCAGAGAGCCTGCAAAGGTCAGGTTAGAAATAGACATCAAGCTGTTACCAGATCCAGAAATCAGTTGGGGGAATTTGTATTTGATCCTTGAGGCAATAGGGAGCCACTGGAGTTTATCAAGCAGAGGTGACACAGTCAGACTTGTGCTTCAGGAAAATCACTTTGGTGGCTGAAAGGAGGATGGACTGGAGTGTGGAGAGACCTGAACTGAGCAAGCATCCCCCCAGCACCTGTTGCAATAATCCAGGTATAAGAAGATGGGCATCTGCACTGGAGGAGGTAGCGGTGTCAGAGGAGAGAAGGGGGCATATTTGAGAGATGCTATGAAGGTGAAATCGACAGGAGATGCTGCAGAAGTAAAATTGGCAAGAGATACTTTGGAGGTGAAATTGGACAAAAGACATTGCAGATGTGAGACTGACCAGAGATGTTGCACAGGTGAAATCAACAAAAGATGCTACAGAGGTGAGACTGACAGGCTTTGGCATCATATGGAATTTTCGAGTGGGAAGAGCAGAGGTTCCAAGGTCATGCATTGGAAGGTTGGTGGGGCCTCAGGATAAATCCTTTGGAGGAGGGGAGAGTTTTGAGGGGAAGATCATGAGGCCTTCTTTGGATTGTTGAGTTTGAGACACCTACAGGACATTCTGTGACAAATGTCTAACAACAGTTAGTCATGCAGGGCTGGTGCTCAGGGGAGAGGGTGCATAAATCATAGATGGGGGTAGGGGGAAGGTGCTTGGTAATCTATCCATAGAGAGAAATTTGGTCTGAAAAAGAATAGGCTTGGGGAAGAGGGGAGAAGGGAAAGACCCAAAACTAAGAAAGAATACAGCTGTGAGCTCTCAAACTTTAGGAAGGCTTCACCTGTTTCCCCAGCTCCCAGTCCAATTGAGAAGGAGGAAGCCAGGTCCTCAAAGAGGCCCTCAGAGTCCTGAGCAAGGCCTGAGGCCAGGCAAGTGTCAAGTGCTCAGCTCCTGATCCCAGAACTGCTGCTGTGGCAGAAAGCCCTCCTCCTAGCCCCTCTGCTTAGAGGAAAGAAGAGTTCTAAGATGGAAAAGCCAGACTAGCCTGCTCTCCACAACCATCCTGGGAGGGATCCCCACTCAGAGAGTTCACACTGACCAGGGGGAAAATGACTAGATTTTGGCAGAGAAGCCTGGTCCCAGGCATTTCTAGCCCTAGGCCTGGGATCTTGGGGCTTCTAGGCCAAGAAGTAGGCAACGGCCTTCAGGACAATGGTCATTCACCAGTCAGACTACTGCCCTGTAGGAGATAAGACCCAAGTCGAGAGGAGGACATCTCAGGTTGGGTAACCTAACAGGCAAGGATTGAGAAGCAACTCCTAGGGAAAAGAGACAAAAGGCCTCACAGCCCAGCCCAACCCAGCCCTTCAAGAGGGCAGATCCATTCCCTCACCCCACTCTTTTTACAGCTTCATTAAGGGGGCAGGGCAGAGAGGAAAGAGACCAGATTCATCAAGACCAGTTAGGAGGCTTGGATAAGAACCAAGGTAAGAGGGATATAGGGTGTTAGTGGTGCAGGATGAGAGAAGGGGACAAATGGGAGAGAGGGTGGGCAGGCAGAATTCACAAGGTTTTACAGCTATTTCTGGGTCCTGGGGTTAGAGGGAGAGAAAAGAGCTAAGGATCGCTCTGAAGGCAGGAACCTGGGTGACAAGAAGGGACAGTGGTGTCCTGGACAGAAAGAGGGGGGCTGAGAAAAGGGGGGTCGGGGAGGGATGTCAAGCAGACTAGTGCATTAGAAGTCAGGAGAGAGATGAACAGGCTGCCAGAGAGATGAAACCAGGAGAAAGTTGAGGACAGAGAAAAGAAGAAGAAAGAGAGAAAAGAGGGGGGGCCCAGGCCTAAGTACTGGGTGGCTAAGACCATCAGAGGGAGTAGGGGGACAGGAAAGAGCTGAATGAGCCAGCAGAAGGGCCAGGGAGGAGGGAGGCAGAATGTAGGGGAATGGGGCTGGGAGGTCACAAATCAGGGAAAGCTAAACTCTGGGAAAAGAAAGGCTCAGTCACCCCCAGAATCCTTCTGATCCAAGAGCCCAGAGAAGGGCCAGGAGGCACTGGGATGGGAGAGGGGGGTTGGGGAGAAAGTGAGCAGTAGGGGCTGGGCCTGGGATTCCATCTGAGGGAGGAAACTCCCCTACAGGTGCAGGTTGGCGCCTCCTCTGCCAAGGAGAGTCTTAGATAATTGCCTAGGGCCCTAGAAAAGGAAAGGACTTGACCAGGGTCACACAGCCAAGACAGGGTAGGGGTCTGACTGACTGACAAAGGACTTGACCCCAGGTCTTCCAGCTTCGTTCTCTTGTTCATAACTGGATTTGAAGTTTTCCTTTCTCCTGTGCCCCAATACCTCTGGCCCGTCTGTAACGAGCTGAGATCCAGAGTTGTGACTATAGCTGGAATGTGGACTTACGGTTCTGAAGAGAACAAGCACTTTGCCTGGAGTAGATGAACCAGAAGGGTGGGACACCTTATGAGAGAAGGGTCCCCTTAGCCTAAGGCTGAGGGAGAGGCACTGACTGCCCCCACCCCCTCCCCACAGGGCCTGGCATGGTGGCCCTACCAAGCAGCCAAGGGCATGCAGGCCTTCCCTTGGCAGAGGGCATACAATGAGAAAGCCAAAGCCATGGTGGGTGTGTGTGTGTGTGTGTGTGTGTGTGTGTGTGAGACTGTGTGTGTGTGTGACAGTGTGTGTGTGTGTGTGTGTGTGTGTGTGTGTGTGTGTGCGCGCGCGCGTATGAGTGTAGGCAGGGGCAAAGGAGAAGGCAGCTTTCCTGGCAAGAACTCCCAGGACCAGGGGCTCAGAGTTGGCTGGGGGTGGGGGGAGTATAGCTGGAAGGAAGGGATGGATAAAGGAGGCTGGAAGATTTGCCGAGTTTGTCCCTGGGAGAGAGCAGGTGGAGGGAGACAGGAGAGAGGAAGGCTGCCTGCCTGCCTGTAACAGTGACTCTCACACATCTCTGTCCAGGGATGAAGGCTCTCAGGAGTCGTCCAATCCCGGCCAACTTCTGCCCCCTGACCCCAAGGGGGTCCTGGGCTCAGAGAAGACTGGCCCCAGCTTCAGCAAAGTTCCCTAGTGCTCCAGCTGCTTTTGGGTCAGCCAGCCCTTTCCCTCCTCCTCCCCCGCCCCCAGCTCTGGCGTGAAGTCTCCCGTAAAGTGGAGAGGTGTGCCTGTCCGGGCCTAGGTGTCCTTTGCCAGTCACCAATGTCAGGGTCAGGGTCACCCTGGGAAATCACCAAGAGGCTCCCATCCCATCGCAGCAGCAGCACCCAACCCATGGCACATCCAAGGCCCATGGGGTAGGGGGAATACGGAGTGTGATCAGCCACATTCAAACCGCACCCCTCCCCAGCCCATCAAGGAACTGCCTTCCCTGACCAGTAACCCGGCAATGGGAGAAGAGAATGGGGGAGGGGGGCGACCTGGCCAGGCTTCTGTACAAGCGCGCACAAACGGGCAAGCACACACACGCACACATACCTTTAGTGCCCCCCCCCGCTCATGCCCGTCCCCTCCCTTTTCCTGGGCAGGCTGGGTGGAGAAAAGGTGTCCCGCCCCGTGGCTTGCCCGAGCCGGACCCACCCCCGCCCGGCTACAAGCTAAGGGGCGGGGAAGGGGGCAGGGGGGCCTCGGCCTGGGGGCGGGGCCGGGTCTCCAAGACAGGTGGGCGGGAGGCGAGGTCCCGGGGCCAGGGCTGGGCGCCCCCGATGCCCCAAACCCGCTGGGGCCCCTGCGCAGGCGAAGAGCGGGGAGCCCGGGTCCGGACGGACGGCGCTAGGGGGAGGGGCAGCGGGCCGGAGCAGGGCTGGGGGCGGTGCGGGCTGTTCCCCCCGCCTCGGACACACCCCACCCTGCCCGCCCGCTTTCCAGCCCCGACGCCCGGGGGAGCTGGCACCTTCCCCCAGCCAGGGCTCCCCGCCTCTCACCTGGCGGGGGTGGGGGGGCGGTCGTTGTGCAGGAATGCGCCCCCGGGGCCCCTCCCTCACCTGCGCGGCTGCTGTCGGGGCCGGCCCCCGCGGCCGTGGCCATGGCCCGGCTCCTGCCCGCTCCTGGCTGCGCCCCGGGCCCCCTCCCTCCCGGCTCCGCTGCCGCGGCCGCCGCCGCCTCCTCGCCCGGTCCTCCCGCTGCCTTAAAGGCGCCGAGCAGCGGCCTCCGACGCGGGGGCGGGAGGAGGAAGAGGGAGGAGGGCGGAGGAAGAGGGAGGAGGGAGGAGGAAGAGGGAATAGGGAGGAGGGAGCGAGCTGTGGCTGCTGCCCCCGCCCCAGACCCCGGAGCCCCGATCGGGGAGGCCGGAGCGGGCCGGGGGGCCGCAGCCTGGAGACCCCGAGGGGTGCACCAGAGACTGACATCGAGAGCCTTGGAGTCACACAGCAAGCGGCCGGGCCAGATCGGAGCTTCCAGACCTCGAACAGAGACCAAGCGGAGGCCTCGGGGCCACCAGTCTCACGGCCCCCTCCCAGCTCTGGCTCCTGCGGAGGTCTGGGGAGAGTAGAGGGAGGTCACCCTGCCGCCAGCCCGAGGGAGCTGGGTGCAGGTCCCCCTTCAGAGGCCACGGAGGTCAGAGGGAAGATGGTAGCCTTCCCCCACCCCCATCCCCGGGGCCCCCGGTCGGACAGACCCGGCCCTGAATCCCGGCTCACTCAGCCTCTCTGCTCCAAGCTCTCCAGGGCAGGGGGCCCCAGAGGAAGCCCAAATGAGTGGCTCAGCCAATTCCACCCACCCACCCCTACCCGACCAGGAGGCTCTCCCCTTTCCCCCAAGACCACAGAACCTGAGAGACCTGAGAGACCTGAGAGCTGCCGACTGGCACCCTCTGAACCTTCTCTCCCCCAAGCTAGATGCCTTGCCCTGGGTTTTCACCCTCACCTCCTCTGGTAGGCCCAGAGTGTTGGGCTCAGTGAGAACCTGTTGGGCCTACTCCTATTTGGTTCTGTAGGGCCCTGGGGGAAAGCATTTCTTCTCTTCTAGCCTTGGTTGCCTGATCTGTAAAACTGGAGTAACACGGTAACACCACCCTTGCAGGATTGTTGAGAAAATCAAGGAGCCATTTCAACTTACCATGAATTTATTAAGCACCTTCTGTGTTCCAGCCACAGTAGAGGTGCTGGAGGTACAAAGACCAAAAAAGCACTTTCGAGGCCCTTCACCCCAATTCTGTTGAAGGAAAGTGCAAAATCCCAGGCCCTCTTCTGTGCCCCAGTGAAAGAGCAAGTCCACGGACCACAGAGCAGTGGCTCAGGAGGCCCTACACCAGAGAAGGCAGAAGGGACCCCCCCCCCCAGGGGCACAGGAGGGGAGCTTGGAAAGGCTCTGAATAGAGCCCAGGATCACCTACCCCCACAGCAGCTCTCCTTGGTTCCAGTGCCAGAAGGGAAGAGCAGGGGGCTGGCAGAGGCAGCTGATCCTCCTGCCTCATCCTCCAGGCAGAACCTCAGTTTCCTCACTTGTCATCCAGTCGGCCCTCAGTGGCCTTGGAGGGCCTTCCAACTCTTGTTCTCAGATCCAGTGTAAATGTTATCCCAACCCTACACAAACTAGTTAGTACTGAAGCCCTGCCCACATTGTAGTGCCCAGAAGGAGCACCTTACGGGCTGTGGCAGTTGCTTACCAATTCCTGTGCTAGAGGTAGAGACACAAAGTCAAAGGATAGTGCCTGGCCTCAAGGACAGACACACAGCTATGCAGTTCGGTACAAAGCCACGGTCAAGTTGGCAAGGTAAATGCTGTGTGAAGGGCAGGCTGGGGGGGGCCAGGAAAGACCTCCAGAAAGACAGCAGAGATTCCCAGAGGCTGAGGAGACATGGGCACAGAGGATCGTGAGTTCGAAGAGGTGACTTTCTTCCCTTCTGCCACTCACTGGCACATCAGGTGAAACACACTACCTGACAACTGACCAGTGTTGCCAACCATTCATCTGAAAATACACCAGAGAGAAAACTAGTACCTGAAGCAGAGAAAATGAAATAGGAACACCACCTGAATATGCCAATGAGAGAAAGGCTGTTTATTTCTGCAGAACCGTTGTAATGGTCCAGGAGAGCTCTAAGATGACTCAGAACGTTCATGCCCAGCGATCGTGGCTTTCAAACAGCTTGACTTTGTGGGGCACGAATGAAAACATTCATAACATCTGGGTCGTGATTAAACAGAACATGAGATAGGATTACAAGGTCAAAGAGGGGAACAAGGAAGCAGCCTGGTACCTTGTCCAGAATATAAGTGAGCTATGCACGTGTCTGACCATCCCTTGGGAATCCATCGCACTTGAATGTTGAACCCTTGTGACAGTTTGGAAACAATTTGATGACTGGTTGAGAAACTTCAGAAACATATTGTGCTCAGTCAGAAGTGATCAGTGTTTGATGTGAAACACCAAAATCTTTTTGTGTGTGATCATAATGGGTTTGAAACAAATCTATCATGCTTACAACACAACATGCTTGTTTTCCCAGAGGAAAACTATTTGGAACTTAGTCAATTATTTCCTGCTTAATGTGCCACTAAAGAAATATCCTTGAGAACCCTTGGTCCATCATCTCTCCAATCCCCAAGGGTTTCTTGAAGCACTGCTCTAATCCATCCATTCTGTCACTGACCAAGAGTCCTTTCTACACTGCCTGTGACAGGTGGTCTCTCTATTTGGAAAGTTCCAGGGAAGAGGAGTCCAGCTAGCCCAGGCTACTGTGGAATAGCTCTTGGGAGTAGGTTTTTCCTGACATCCAGGTTATATCTGCCTTACTGTCACTTCTCCTCCCCCCCCCCCCCCCACATCATTCCTAGGTTGCAAGCCTGAGGGTCTGGGAGGTTGGGGCTGCTCTTGACAGTAACAGAGAAGTTGAGGGCAGGTGGAAAATAATTAGGGAAAAAAGTTCAGTTTGGGACACATTTAAGACATCCATTTCAAGATGTATAATAAGTAGATGTGAGAATGGAGGTTTATTATCATCCTGGTAGAAAGTGGGATGGTATTTCCCTCCTGCACTGAGGGTCCAGGTGAAGCTGTATAGCATAAATGGGTAGCAGACTCAGTAAGAAGGGTTGCCTCATTTTCCCCACCTTCAGCAGCCCATGGTGCCTGGCAGCAGTGATCCGAGGCTGAGGCCCTGCTAGACAATACTGGGGAAATGACAAAAGATTCAAGGAAGAGCGATTTGAGAGGGGAGGGCAGCATGGTGTGGAACTGGTTCACCAAGGAGTCAAGATGAGAAGAGGACAGGGTGCCTGGGTGCAAGGGAGCTGGCCTGGGAGAGAACTGAGGTTCAAGGGATGGGAGGTCACTGGATGAAGAGCAGTGTTTAGAAGGGAAGGCAGAGTAGAAGCCTTGATAGATTATGGTCAGGTGAGGGGACTTTGACATTCTTGAGCAAGAAGGGGACTGGCAAGATCAAGCTGCTCACTGTCTTTCTCTGTGGCTGAGATGGGTGGAGGTGGATCTCCTGGGAGGTGGGTGGCCTGAGGAGCTGAGTGGTTAGGGTTAGATTTGGGGGAATCTAGATAGTGAAGCCCTCTTCTCTGAGGGTAGGATTTAGAAAGGAGTGGAAAAACTGTGAACCAGGTATGGAACTCATTGAGGAGGGAGGATGGGATGGGACAGGCCAGAGAACTCTCACACTTGTCAAATCAGTTTACTACTACCCACTTCTGGTGATTCGAGTGGGCATAAATAATACTGCCAAAACCTAGAAAATGCTGACAATGATTCCAAAGTCTTGGTCAAGAATCCTCAGGGATGAAGAAGCCTTTACTGCCTCTGCCTATTGAAAGCAACAGCAGCTAGGAAGCACAGTGGATAGAGCACCCATCCCAGAGTCAGGAAGACCTGAGTTCAAATCCAGCCTCAGGCACTTACTAGCTGTGTGACCCTGGGCAAGTCACTTCCCCCTGCATGGAAACAATGAACATGAGCTTGGACAGGCTTGGAGAGGTAGTGGGGATAGAAGGGCCTGGGTTGCTACGGTGTATGGGGTCACAAAGAGCCAGATATGACTGAACTGATAAAGGTAAGCAATTCAGGAGAGAGGAGCAGAGGTGGCTAAGAAGACAGACCGGGCATGAACTGACACCCAGTGAAATGAGCAGAACCAGGAGAATCTTGTGCCGTGACCAGCTCCGATAGACTTGGCTCTTCTCAGCAATGCAAGGGTCCAGGACAATTCCAAAAGACTCATGATAGAAAACAGTCTCTATGTCCACAGAAAGGATGTGGAGTCTGAGGGCAGAAGGAAGCAGACTTCTTATTACCTTTTTCTCCTGGGGTTTTTTGGTTTGTGTTTCCTTTGCAACATGGCTAACGTGGAAATGTTTTGTCTCACTGCACATGTATAAACTGCTTGCCTGCTCAAGGAGGGAAGCAGAGGATTTGGAAGTCAAGATTTTTTTAAATAATGAATGTTAAATTTTTTTTCACATGTAATTAAAAATAAAATATAAGAATTCAAATTGTAAAAGAATATGTGTCTGTGGCCATGACAATCAAATCATATCAGGATTTAACATGGAAAGAAAGGAAGAAGAAAGCTGCTTGGTGATGTTTCTCAAGTCAGACCATGGAGCGTTGGCAGTAGAAATATCCAGAAACTCACAGGAGCTAAAATCACCCAAAAGGAGCCAATATAAGACATAGAGCTTCACATGTCTCTACAAAAATGCACAAAGGCTAGGTAGTAAGCCAGACAGATTGGCGGTCCTAAAGCCCTGCTGGGAAGAGACCAGTCACTAACATGATTCTGGAAGGAGCTACCATATTCAAAAGAAGCATCATAGATTTTAAAAAAAAGTTGAGCTTGATGCATTCACGAAGCCTCCCTGGCCCGTAAGCCTGGGTTGACTTTCCCGAGGCACAGTACTGCAGCTCCACTCCTAGGACTTCTACTGGCTGAGAGACCGCTGAGCCACAGGCCTGTTTCAATAAAGGAGTCTCCTTGGATCTGAGGGGAGGCCGCGGGAGAGAGAGGTGTGGTGCAGATTGAAAAGCCAACAGGAGGTCTCTGTGAGCCCCAGTCCAACAAGGGACCTGCATTTCAGCAGCTGTAGATCCTCTAGAACAGAGACCACCCTCCCCACCCCCACCCCCACATTCCAGCAGCTGTAGTGCTAGAAGACTCCCCGCCAGCTAGCTCTCTCAGCTCTGTCCATAGGAGCTCACAGATTGTCTTGCTTTTCCCAAGAGCTCATTTTCACTTGTGCATCCCCCTTCACCCCCCACCTTGGTATCCCGATAAAGAACTATAGCAGCTTTGGGGATGGACTTTCGTGTAACGGCATATAATGGGAGAGAGCCAAACTTGACAGCAACCGGGCAGAGTGGTTTTTATTCTGAACTCCTTCAGGGATGCTGAGCCTGGCATCTAATTGTTAAATTTTCAGGGTTTGCATTTACACCTAAAACATCAGCACACGCTACAAATCAGAGCTTGATTATTTTGATTGCGTAGACTTTGAAAAGTGATGGTGAGAATGTTAATTCTGCAGGTTAAACTTGAAAGTGTCCCTTGTCCATTTTGGAGGGAGAGAGCAGGTAGTTAAAACATTCACTAGTACTCTCCTGCCCTTTAGGCTGAAGTATCCCTAGACTGCTGTTCTACACTCCTACACTCCTGTTGGAGCCAGAACAATGATGGCATTGTCACCCAGCCGCAGCTGGCCTCTCTCCCACCTGCCCCTCACTCACCAGGCTGGCAGTGTAGACCAGCCATGGTCCTTGGAAACAGAGTAGCCAGATCCCAGATCATCCAAGATACTCCAATGAGTCATATTCAATTCAGCTCAATGAAGGCAGCCCCAGATGGAATCTTGTCATTGGAGTAGACTCCATACAACTTGGTCAGAAAGAGGAAAGGCAGGAAAAGCTTGGAAAGCAGATACTAAGCCCAGCCCAAAGGCACAAGAGGCCAGTGAGGAGACATCTGCTGCATCTATCTCTGCCACAGCTTTATGTGCCTTAATGATCACGCCATCCTTCAAGAAGAAGAGGCATCAATAAGCAAAAGTTCTGTTCTGAACTTGACTCAGAAACAGGAAAAGAGAGTTATTGGTAAAGGAAAGTCTGTGATGGTCTGACAGGCATCAACCAGGGGAATGCAGATTTCAAAAGATCCCTAAGAAAGATGACTGAGACAGGATGACCCTGGGCTGGGAGGCCAGTGAGGGGCAATGGGATGCTTTGAATGAAGACGAGAATGGGGAGGTATCCGAGGAGAACAATGTGGCTGCACAGGGAGCTCCCTAAACAAATGAGATTTTTAAAAAAGACTTGTTCATAAGATGGAAACAAGAGTAGGAGGGGCCCAAGAGAAATGCCAAAGGGTAGTGCAGTACTGTCAGAGATAGGGTAGGCAGGCTCAAGGCTCAAAGATGCACTGAGACAGAAGAAGGAAAGCATGGAGGACCAATTCTGTGTGTGTTCTTTTTCAGTGTAGGACACTGGGAACGCAAGAAGGTTCAAAGGGCTGGACAGCTGCTAGAGATGAATGACCACCAGTGGCAGAGAAGGCAGAGCCCATCAGCTTGAAGTTGACTCCTGTTTTCTGTCCAAAGGAGAGAAACACACATTTGGCTTAGGGAGGGTGGACCAGAGTGGGGAGCTAGCAAGGAGTGCCCGGCTGTCTTGGATGAGCTGGGCATCACTGGCTTCAGAAGAGCTCAATGCCAGGGCCCAGGTATGATCACTGAGCCCGGGAAGGGAAGATCCCCAGGGACCCAAGACTTGAGAGGGCAAATGTTGTCCTTGTAAACTTGACCTCAATTCCTGGCAAAATTCTGCTTCATGAACGCAGAGAAGAGCATGGTGAATGCCAAGGGCCAGATCGAATCCTCAGACCAACTCTATCTCTTTTTGGATGGGGTCGCTAGAATGGCAGTGAAGGGCACTGATTGCTACAGTTCACCTAGACTTTAGCGTCAAAACTTCTCCTATGCTGTTTTTGAGAAAAGTGATGTGAAGAAGTAGTGGGCCAGGTCCACCGGGCAATCAGCAAACATTCCCCTCCTCCCACACAACCAGACCTGTGACCCTGACTAGCTGGCCACTTAAGTCTCAGCTTCCTTGGCTGTAAAACAAGGGGGTTAGACTTGATTTCGAAAGAGTTGCTATAAGGGAAGGCCCTGTGAGGATACAAGCACCTGGGAATCCATGTTCTCATGGGGTTAGATATGTGAGGTGGCCATGGGTGAGGAGCAGAGAGAGCCCAACCTGGTGACTCAGGGCCAGGGCAAGTTGGCCTTTCACGTGACAGTTGTGGGGCAGGAGCCACTGGAGGGAGTGATGTGGTCAGATATGCACTGAAGGAAAGTTGCGTTGGCAGCTGCATGGAAGACAAAACTGAGGCAAGGGAGACCATATAGAGGCTGCTGTAGGGGTTCTAGGAGAGGCAAGATGAGCCTGGCCTTGGGTAGTATGGCCAGAGGCTCCTAGACTTGGCCACTTGGTACTCCAGGCCATTGATCATCTACACTGGTGCAGGGCATTTCCACACTGGAAGTTCTTCTAAGGCCGCAGTAGTGCTTGGCTGGCTTACCAGCTCCATCCCAAACCAGACAAGAACATGACATACCTGTCCTGGATAGACACAGATATCTGGTCTCAGGGTTGTGCTCAGACAGACAGACAGATGAGGCTGGACATCTCCATCCCTGAGAAGATGAGCACTCAGGTTCCCATGGGACTTCTCAGGCTGAGGTCTGGGATTTGATGGCTTTCCGCTGCTCAATGGGGTCCCAGGTAGGGTCTCCTTCGGCCCAGAGCCTGGCTGTCAGCTCCTGAACCACCTTCCCAGGTCATGTTTCCAAACTGGCACAGTGGGCATGTTCTCTCCAAAGGGCTGAGCCTACCCTGGGCAAGAGACTCCCAAGAGGTTAGTAATGTGATCAGGTCAACTGTGATCTTGGCTTAGCTGAGACCCCCCAGGGTGACCTTGGGCTGGCCCCTTACCCCTCTCTGGGTTTCCTCATCTGTAAAATGAGGGTTTGGAGACAGGAGACTGGGCCAGGTCCTTCCTTGTGACCTATGGGGGTCCCAAATGCCACCCCTGCCTGGATACCTATGTGGGCTGTGCTTCCCTGCTCATCCTCACCCCTGCCTTATTGTCTCCAGGCTGGCTTCTCTTCAGGGCTCACTGAAGGCCTTCCCCAATACTGTCCTGGTTCTCCCCCCACGCCCCAACACCCCAGCCTTTTGGTACTGCTCCTTGGTTAGAGAACACGAACTCCCAGAGGCAGTGGTGGTTTCATCATGTCAGTGAGCCCTCTCTGTGTCTCATACAAGCCTTTCCCAGAGGAAGCTCTTAATGTGTCGGCTGGTCCAGAGCCTTTCTGAACTCTAATGGCCCCCTGAGACACGTTGGAGGAAGGCAACACATCAGGTCAGTCAGGATCAGACCACAGGTTCCCAAAGTGGGCAATACTGACCCCTGGGGGGTGGTGGTCTTGGGTGCATTTAGGGAGGGTTGAATAAAACTAAGGGGGAGGTGGAAGCATAAGGAAGGAAGAGAATTTTGAAAAACCAGTCACACGTTTCATCTGTTGTGCAAGTAAACACAAAATGCAAGTTATAACCCGTCAGTGGTCGTCTGCCAACAGGTCTTAACAAGCAAGTGCTGGCAGGTGAGTGTGCTGAGCGCTGGCAGGAAGTTCAGCACAACATATGTACAAGACTTGTTGTGTAACACATGGTGCAATACTGCATTATCAAAATTTCAATACAGGAAAAAAGCCCACAAATTTATAATAAATTATTAAATTTAAAATGCATCATTTAAAAAAAACTTTTATATTATTTTGAAATGATACAAATTAAAAAAAAAAGCCAAATGTTAACAAGTTAAAGAAAATTGATTTCAGGGCAGGGGGGCAGGTAATTTTTTTTAAAGGGGGTAGTAGGCCAAAGTTTGGGAACCTCTGGATTCGACAGATGTCTGTGGGGCGAGGCTGGGCACCAGTTCCTGTGGGAGCTTTGGGATATTCTGGGAACATCAAGTGAGCTCAGCCACCCATACAGAGAGGCCACAGCCTGGCTGCTCAGGACTGAGGACTGAGAAGGATCGGGCTGGGGCCCAGGAGTCAAGGGACAAGGGATGTCGGGATCCACAAAACCTGAAGTGTCCATGATCGTTTCTTGTGCCAAGGATGACCCCAACAGCAGAGCATCACAATCAGTCCACACACCTAAGACATTCAGGGTTGGGGTAGATGTTCTCAGAAATCTAATGACAAATGGACAGAGATGTTCTCAAAAACAATGATTTTATTAAAAAAAAATTATCAGGTCTTAAAAAATGGCTGCACCAACCTACAAACCACTGAAATCTCCAAAGGGGAGGCTGCACAGTGCGCCTCTCTCCCAAAGGCCTGGAAGATTCTAGGGTAAAGGGTTATTTATCCTGAGGTTACAAAGCCACCACACCAAGCCCATCCCAGCAAGTGCTCCCCTCTGGCCCCCACCCTGGGGGGTCCAAGCTGGCCTAGCTCCCAGGCCCACCTGCCTGCCAGCCCCATGACACACTGTCTCCAGAGATCAGGTGCCATGACCATTCAGGCCTGCTGCCCAGCTCGGCCTTCTCCCATAGGTGACTCAGTATTCCTGGCTCCCCCGGAAGCAACAATAACTAAGCCTGCTGGCAGTGCTTCCTGGCAGCCTGGGGGCAGCTGCTTGGGCTGGAGACAAGCTCCCTTGGGCCTGCCTTTAAAGGCTGATGCCACTTGCAACTGCCTGGCCCAAGGACCCCTCTCTTTCTGCCTGATGCTCAGAGAGAAGGTGGGCCGGCTCATCCTCTCTGCTCTCGCCCCCCCCTTACAAGGTGACCAGACATGGCAAGCGAGACACCGTGTGTAAAGAGGATGGCAGGCACTGCCAGGCTTCATTTCAAGGGGGAACAGACATGAGGGAAGGTTCCTGGCAGGGTCCAGTACCCCCTGGCAGGGCCCAGCCTTCACTTTGAGGGCTCTAAGAACTCAGATGTGAACACGGCCTCAGCGTAATCCTCGCACACATTCTGGAGCTCAGCTGTCACGTCCTCCAGGGCTTCCTCCACCAGCTCTTCTGCCAGGCTACAGGACACAGCAGGGTCAGGAGCTGCCCCTCTTCCCTGCCCCCCACCCCAAATGGTGAGGGAGCGCCCACAGAGATCTGGGACTGCTGTGGGCTGGCCACATTTGCATAAACAAATGAGTCATTCAAGGGATCTTTTGAAACAATGAAGCTCCTGTCCCCTCCCCCCCCACAAAACATTTAACATCTCTCTTCATAGAGATGTGATGGGTACAATTTTCAGGCCCACACCTGGATGCCCACTAACCCATCTGGGATGGAGTGAGTGGTCATCCCCCACGCCCGAGGCTGGCTGTGGGGCTGGGGGGTGGGTGGCACCCAGCTCTAGTCACAAGATTTAGCACCACTGACCTTTCCACTATAATCCATGGGTTGAAAGAGCCAATGGACTCGTGAGAGATGGTCCGGAGGTACTGCTGGTAGCTGTCCTGGTAATCACTGAGGTCCTGCAACATCTCCCGAGGCACCGACAGGAGGATGCTACCCTCTGGCTGCTGAGGGGCTGCTGCGGAAGGCACAGGCCGCAGGGGGTCCCCTTTATCCCCTCTTTCCTCCATGTCCATACTGTCATCAAAATACCTGAAAAGCCCCCAGAAAAGAAGGCAATTGAAACTGGCACCCTGGACGGTGGAGGCATCGGCACAGACCCAGACGCCCCCAGCCAAGTTCCCCACATCCCTGGCTCTCACTCACTTCTCATCCAGAGGTTTTTCAAGCAGAATGTTAGCTTCAGGCTCTGCACGCGCTGCTCTCTTGGTGAACTGGATGGGGTGAGGAGGCCGGGGCCTTTCATCTACCTTGGGGTCTTTGCTATCTACAGTGGGACAAGGAAAGGATTAATGCAGACACTCCCACCCTGGTTTGTGGAGCCCCATGGGAAATTCAACTGGAGAAATCAAAGGAGTGATGGGGCAAGCAGTTTAGTGCCAGGGTCCCCTCGCCCCCCACTCAACAGTGAGGTCCCTCTCAGCACCTTCTCCCTCATCTTCAGGCCTCCTCTATCACAAACATGCCCACGTGGCCCTGGAGGAGACCCTCCCACCCACCCCCTCAGGCTGTCTCACCCAGAGAGATAGTTCTAGGCCCTGCCTCTCTCCCTCCTCATCTCACCTCTGCCCAGAGGGACCCAGCCTCCCCTCACACTGTCTGCAGCCTCGGACTCCAGCCTCCCTCAGTTGGGCCCTCTGAATGACCCACTTCTCTACACCCCGCCGCAGTCAGTCCTGACCCTGAGATAACCCAATTCGTTATCCCTCCCCCCAAGACCTGCCTTCTTCACAACATCAGGGAAGGAGGAAAGGAGGAAAATAAGCATCTATGAAGTGTCTCCTGTGTGCCAGGTACTGTGCTAAGCACTTTTCAAATAAGATCTCACTGAATCCACACTACAATCCTGGGGGAGATGTACCACCACTATCCTCATTTTACAGATGAGAAAACTGAGGCAAACAGGTGAAGTGACTTGCCCAGGGTCACACGTCTCGGGCCAGATTTGAACTTAGGATGGGGGGAGGAGGGGGGAGAGGCAGTGGTCCAGACTGATCAGCCTGACTTAGAGGATACAGAAGTAAAGGTCTTCCCAGGGTAAGGCATGATGCTCCGCTACACACCTGCCTTGAGGGCGTCAGCTAGGCAGAGATGGTAGCACCTGTCTTGGTCTCCCAGAGCCCAATGCAGGGCCTGGCACACAGCTGATGCCTAATAAATGCTTGCTCGCTTGTTTGGTAGCTCTCATGTTCAATCCCCCTTGGCTGGGATGATCCGCTGGAAAACCACAACCCCCAAAGTGGATGGTACTGGGTTGCGGCTGGTGCTGGCTACCGAGCCCCTGCACGTTGGATCCCTCCGATGGCCAAGGCCACAGGAGGCAGCACCACAGCCTGAGGGAGGCAGGGTGCAGTGGCCTGGCTCTGGCTGCCCCTCCTCAGAAGGAGACAGCTCCATGCAGCAATAGTGGCAGCGATTCTTCCGAAGACAGGACATCCTTCCCAATCCCAGTACTACCAGGCCTCAGTGGGCAGGGCACATCCTATCACAGAAACACTGCTGGGCCGTGGGGCTGCAGACATCCTCTTTGAGGTCTACTTGGAACCTTAAGCTCCTTCTTTGGACTGCTCATCTTCGAGTATCATGGGCCTCTCACCAAGGAGGGCAAAGTCAAATGATCATCCCTCAACCCCTGCCCTTCCTGACCTGAGCTCATTTCCTATCCATCCTTCATCCTGCCAGTCACCAGAGGGTTTGGCCCACAGGTGCCCTCCTCCTCACAGAGACAAGAGGGACAGCGCCCCTTGTCCTTCAGAGTGTCTGTTCCTTAACTTCCATCCAGAAAGACAGCCCGTAACAAGCACAAACCCACCCTCCATCATGGAGGCCCAGTGCACTCAGGAAGGAAGAGGAGGTGCTACTCACTGCTTGTCCCCCTGGCGGTCCCAAAATCAAGATCAGCGTAGACCATCTGACTGAACCTCTGCCGGACAGCCTCCTGGTACCGCTGAGTATGAGCAAATGAATAGTGAGCATTAATGACCACCCTTCCTCCATCAGAGACAGACAGGCAAGGGGCATGAGGAGGAAGCCAGCCAGGGCTTTGAACTAGACCCAGGAGAAAAACTGTTCAGCAACGACCTTGAGGGGCAGAAGCTGAGGAGACAAACAAGACCAAACCCAAACCAGTCAGCCAGACAGACAAACAGAAGGACAGACAGACAACAAGCCAGCTGGCCAAACAGCCAGACAAGCTGGTCAGACAGACAGACAAACCGGTCAGCTGGTTAGATAGAGACAAATGGGCACACACTCAGCCAGCCAGTCAGACAGACAAACCAGACAGCTGGTCAGACAGACAGACACCTTGCCAACTGATCAGGCAGACACATGCCTGGCCAGATGGTCAGACAGACAGACACTCAGACAGACAGACATATGCCATACAGACAGACAAACTGGTCAGCTGGTCAGACAGAGATAAACCGGCACACACTCAGTCAACCAGTCAGACAGACAAGCCAGTCAGCTGGTCAGATAGCCAGATACCTGGCCAGTCAGGCAGATAGAGAAATATCTGGCCAGCTAATCAGAAGACAGAAACCAGGCCAGACAGACAGACACACATATAAGACAACCAGCCAGCTAGTCAGACAGCCAGATACCTGGCTAGACAGGCAGACACAGAGATACCTGGTCAGCCAGTCACACAGACATCCGGTCAGCCAGCTAGATAGACAGATAACCAGCCAGCAGGTCACACAGCCAGGCACTCAGGACCCAGGCAGACTGAGAGACAAACTGGCACACACTTGGCCAGCCAGTCGGACAGACAGACAGAAAAACCAGCCAGCTGGTCAGACAGCCAGACAAACTGGCCAGTTGGTCAGACAGACAGATAAACCAGCCAGCCACCAAAACCCCCAAAAGCTCCTGGCTCTGACCAGAACATCCCGTTCCCCTCCAGGCCAGACCAACATGTTTCTGGTGGCAGGCAGTGTTTCCCAGGCATGACCTCACTTGACCCTCACAATGACCCTGTGATGTGGGAGCTTCAGGTAGTTTTCCTAGTTCAGAGGGAGGTCCTGGGGCTCAGTGCAGGCATTGAAAGCCACATCAAGACTAGGCACTAAAGACTCTGACAGGGGACACAGCCTCAATTCAAACCCAGGTCCCTGGGCCCTAGGGTCACCACAGCACACCTCCTCACTTGGAGCGGGTCACAGAAAGCCCCTCCTCCAGAAGCTGGTGTTAGGGACCAGGACACAGGACAGGTGTGTCCTCAGGTGGGAGGGGACTGGCTGGGGAGCCATAATCTGTACCCCTCCCTCTCTTGCCCCGCCCCATCTCCGGCCACACACTTCTATCTCCTCCATGCGGTGCATCATGATCCACAGATCGGGGCTGTCCTCATCCTGGAAGGCCGCAGCCTTGGGCTGTGAGACCCGAGTGTGTGTCCCACTGTGGAGGTCTGTATGGTCACAGAGCTCCTTTCTGGGCAATGCCTGTAAGACAGAAAGGGCATGCAGATCAGGGAGGGCTACTGTCCCATGCTCAGTCTCCATCATCGCCGATCTCAGTGGGTCTAGGGAGCTCTCGGGGTGGACACCCCCTCTCCCCCTCCAAAGTCTTCACGGTTGGGCTGAGGACTTAGCCGGCTTTTCCCCAGGCCAATGCTCTGACCATGAGCCGACCCCATCTCTCCAGGCACAGAACAGGAAACAGCCTATTTTCTGAGGGGGTTTAGAGCCATTGTGTCATGGTGAGTTCCCTGACCTGAGGCCACCTGCCTAATTCAGCAGTTCACCCAAGGCACTGATCAGACAAAGGGGTCACCTCAGCAGCATCACAGTGAGCAAGGGCACGGGTGAGGCCTTGGAAGCACCCTCAAGAAGGCTGCCATCTGTCTCCCTACCCCTGGTCTGTGCCCACAGGGGCCTGAGATCCAGAGCTAATCTGAAGATTGATGGGGATCGGTGACTCCTCAGCCCTGGGGCTCCTCCCTAGGAATGCTCCACTGAGGGCATGACCACTGGGTTAGGGGTCCAGGCCCAAATCCTGCTGCTCTCTCGTTTTGCCCTGTGGTGACCCCACAAGCATCTCCAGTCACACATCTCTTAAAAGGCCTTTGATGCCCCGTCATCTGGACTGTTCCAGTACAGGGTTCTCCAGCATTGCAAGGAGGACATGTGCATGGGGGCGGAAGCCGTCCCAGGTCTGTCACTGCACTCTGCTCCACTGCTTTCAAGTCAACAGGGATCAGTATTAAGTACCTACTATGCACCAGGCACTGTGCTGGGCCACAGGGGACAAAAATGAGATGGTGAGGAAGGAAGGAGGAGGGGAAGTGGGGTATAACATACGGAGGGAGGGAGGAGGGATGAAGGGATGGAGGGACAGAGGGAGAGACAAAGGGATGGACAGTGAGTGAGACAGCCAGGAAGGAAGGATATTAAGGTGGGAAAGAGGGATGAGGGATGACAGAGGGACACACAGAGGGATGGAGAATGGATGGACAGAGGGATGGACAGACAGAGGGATGGATAGTGAGAAAGTGAGGAAGGAAAGATAAGAAGTTAGGTGGGAAAGACAGAGGAATAAGGGATGACAGGGACAGAGGGATGGAGGAGGGATGGACAGAGGGACAGACAGAGGGATGGATAGAGAGACAGACAGGGATGGAGGGATGGACAGGGATGAAGGAATAGACAGAAGGACAGAGGGATGGACAGAGGGACAGAGAGATGTAAGTACAAAGGGGCAGGCCTGGCAGCTGGGCCATCAGGAAGGCCCTTTGGCTAAAGGCCACCTCTGGACCAAGCAAGCAGTCTGTCCATCCTCCTCCTCCTTCTCTGACCATGGGCCCCCCTCCTCTTCTCTCTCTAGACTTTGCCTGATGTCAAAAGCTCCTACCTCTTTGTTTTCCTTCTGTCCCCAGACCCAGGAGTCTGAGCCCAGCCTGTCTTGGATCCCGGGTGACAGGTGGGTGCAGAGCGGGCAGGGCAGCCCTGAGATGCCAGGGGCCTGGGACTTGGGAGCTGAGCCTGAAGGAGGTGGCACAAGCAGAGACAAATGACGCCTCCCATGTGGTGGGAGCAAATGTGTATACGTTTTCTGAAGCCAGTGCTCTATGTAAACATTTGCATATGTCACACAGCTCTTAACTGCCAGATGATAGAGCTATCGACCCAAAGACAAGCATGGTGCCATGGACAGAGCACTGGTCCTGCAGCTGAGAGGATCCAAGTTCAAATATGACCTTAGACACTCGGCACTTTCGAGCTGTGTGACCCTCGGCAAGTCATTTAACCCTAGCTGCCTCACCAAAAAAACCCCCCAAAATACACAATAAAACAGGTATGAATTAGTCCACTGAAAGAGCCCTGGATTTGGAGCCCAAGGTGCTGGGTTCAAATCTTGCCTCTGCCCTGCATTACTCATAAGAAAAATAGTTTTTCTTTCTCATTAGTAAAGCTCTTGATCCCAGGCACCTGGCTTTCAGGGCACAGCTCAAGCCTGGAGAGAGAATAACTATTTTCTTTCAGCAGCGCCAGGAGGCAGGACACAGCAAGTCACGAGGACTGACCACCAGTGTGGGCATCAGTCACGAACTGGGGTCCACACGCAGTAAGAATGCCAGCCTGGCAGAGCCAAGGTCCACACTGATCATAGTCAGGATAAAAATGAGAGGCAGGAAGGGGAGACCCCTCCAAACTGACCTATTGAGACAATCTGCTCCAGCAGAAAATGGAACAGACACAGACACAGACTGTGGTCACTCTTTCAGGACACTTAGCTTCCTTCCAGGCTCAAATGTCCTATTTTAATCTCTAGTAGGACAGACAGATGCGGCCACCAGGGTTGGGCCTTGAAGGACTACCCAGGAGGGCAGGACCTTATCCAGCAACTGCAGCAAACACCCAAAGAGTCCTGACGTGGTCCTGCAATGGCACTGTGAAGCTCAGACACACTGATGTCTGATCAAAGGGCTTTTGAAACCAACCCAAGGAAAATGCCAGGCTATCCTGGACAACCCCAGCTTTGAGAGAGAGGGTGACAACACACTCAGTTTTGATCCAAGACCTTCCCCTCCCTCAGGGCTTCCCATCCTCCAAAGGCCTAGAGACACCTGGTTGGGTAGAGCCTTGAGCATAATGGACATCAGGCTGGCTCTCTGTGGCCCTTGGGCAGGTTCCTCTCCTCTGAGTACCAGTGACAGTTAAGGAGCACCAGGGGACCTGAGCTCAGGGCCAGAGCCGAGAGCCATCCCGCACTCACACGCACATGGTTCCTACCACCTCATCCACAGGTGACTTACCTTCTCTGGAGTTGGGGCCAGGGATCTATGTCCTGATGAAGAATTATCCAAAGGAGCATCGGCTTCCTGGCAGGAGACAGACAAGCTGGTGACCAGTGTGCTGGTATGCCCTGGCTGGCTGCCTCTGGGGAGGGGGCACAACAGTGGGCACTGAGGGAGGGCAAAAGCCCAGGAGTGCTCTTCTCCCATCTTACTGAGACCAAGACGGGTGAAGGGACTTGCCCAGGGTCACTCAGTGGTCAGGCAGTGGAGTGACCCTCAGTTGACTACGGATCCCCGCTGAGGCCCAACTCCCTGAAGGCTAGGGTGATTGATCATCGCTTTAGCACCGACAAGACCCTTCCTAAAATACAGACACTGAGGGAAGAGAAGGATTTCCAGGACCATGATGGATTGATAACCTAATCCTCTGTGCTCTGACCCTGTCCCATCACCTCACACTGAACGACAATAACGGCTGCTGGGAAGGGCTGCAGCCCCAAGTATCTCCTGCTCTAGTTCCTCCTCCCATCGGCCACCAAAGCACAGGCCTAGCCACATCATGCCCACCCACCACGCATAGATACATAATGCACATACACATATACATGCACATATATGTGCACACACACATGCACACACACATATATGCACACACGAATACACATACATGCGTGCATATACACACTCTCAATAAACTCCAGGGGCTCCTCCTCCCATCACTTCTCTGTCTGGCATTCAAAGCCCTTCACAAGCTCCCCCTTTCCAGGTCTTGTACACCTCCCTCCCCATGCTGTATTCTTCCATCCATCCCGGCCTCCTCCCTGCTCCACAGACTCAACACTCTGCCTCTCGGCTCTCAGCATTCTCTCTGGCCATCCCCCTGCCTGCAACACTCTCTCCCCTTCTCTCTGATGACTGACCTCCTTGGCTTCCTCTAAATTCCTAATTGAAATCTGCTCCTCCCCTAGAAGCCACTTTCCCTCAGTTAATCATTCCCATTGATGCTGAGGGCAGGAATCGTCTTGCGCCTCTTTCTGTATCCTTAGCACAGTGCCTGGCACAGACTGACTCCAAGTCCCCTACTCTGTGCACTCTGCCACATGGCTCCCCAGAGCCAGTGGGAGCTCTGGACTTGGGAGGTGAGAAGGCACAAGCTAAAATTCTGCCTCCAATGCTCCTTACACACATGCTCTTGAGCATCTTAATCACTCTGCACCTCAGTTTTCTTGTCTGTAAAATGGGAATGCCAATAGCAGTGCCCCTTCTCAGGGCTGTTAAAGAACCAAATGAGCCACAAGATGCCACAGTGGGCACCTACAAGGTCAAAGACCCTGCAGCTGGATCCCAGTTGTGCAGGGACAGGCTCAGGCTCAGGGGCGTTTAGGGGCAAGCCTGGATACAAAGCCTATGACTGGACACGAAGGGAGGTCGCCCCAGCAAATGGGCTCCCAGGTGGCCTTGGGGTCCACTGCTCTGGGCAGATGCATCTCCAGATGGGGCCAAACCATTAGGGTGGTCCCAAGAACAAGGGACCTCGAGCCAGGCCCCAAACAGGCCAGGGAGAAGAGGGGATGCCCACCTCCAACAACAGAGAAGGTCAGCAGGCCCTCCGCGATGCATGCAGAAGGGTGACATTACCTTCGCATGGTCCAAGAGGGGCTTCAGACGCTCTAGGACTGCCTTTTCCACCTTGTCTGCCAACTTGGAGGTAGATGCGCTGCTCAGAAACAAAACCATTAGGTTTCCTCCCTTCCTCTGTGTTCCCAGCACTTGTACAGTGACTGGCACACAGTAGGCGCTCAATACTTGCTGACTGGCCGTAAAATGGGAAACCTTCAGTTTAGGGCAGGCCAAACTGCCGCCAAATCATCTGTCCAATCTGTCAAAAGACTTTCAAATTCTCAAGATTCGCGGGGGAAGGGCGAAGGAGCATAAGCATTAATGTGACACCTACTCCACGCCCAGACACTGGCCTTTACAAACAGGAGCTTTGGATCCTCACAACAGCCCTGAGAAATAGGGGCTACTGTGATCCGCATCTTACAGATGAGGAAACCAAGGTGGATAGAGGTGAAGTGACCTGCCCAAGGTCACCCAGCTAGAGCATATCTGAGGCTGGACTGGAACTCAGGACTTCCTGACTCCAGGTTTAGCACTTTGGCATCTGGACCAAGTCATTTTAGCCTCACTCGCCAGTGATGGCACCGCAAAGTGAGTTCCTGGGAGGGCGGTGGTGGGGGTGGTGGCAGTCAGGGTCTAACCCTCTTGTGGGGCAGAGAAGGGGCCAGGGTGATGCCCTCCCTGTGCACCAGCACAGGCGTGTATGGAGGCGGATGGGAAAAGATGCCACCCCATGTGGGCAGGGGAATTCCATAGCAGCTATCTGCCTGTGTCGGACCCTGGACCAGGTGGGGCAGCTGAGGGCTGAGGTGGGAGCCAGAGAGGCTTCCCTTGGCAGGGCTCAGGTCCCAGGGCCAGCCTGGAAGCCCCACAAACACGAGCAGATGCATGGCGTTACACATATCCTGCATGTAGACTTAACTAACTCCTTTCAAGGCTCTGCCAGGCAGAACTCCCATCTATGACCCACTGTCCAAGGTGTGTATGAATGGGGGATGTGTAAGGACGTGTGGGACAGATTACCGTACCATGGTTACATACGATCGTGAGAATACATAACATGCACACATGCACACACCCCGGATACTGGATTTAGAGGTGAATGTGTCTGAGTGTGTCTGGGTGTGTCTACACCAGTAATCCAATGTACAGAACATGTGTACCTATATGTCTGAGGGTGGGTAGGTGAATGTGCATGTGTGTGCACATGTGTGCATGAGTACCTTGGATATGTGAGCAGGTGTGAGTAGGCATGTATAGGTACTAGTGAGCAGACATTGTCTATGCGAGTATGCGTACACACACATAAATGTGTCTGTGTGCATGGGCTGTGAAGGCGTCTAAGTATGCCATGTGTGCACACATGCGTACATAAATGTACAAGCACATGTATGTGTGAGTACATGTGAGTGTGCATATGTATTCATACTGTAGGTATGTGTTATGTACCTGTGAGTAGATGTGACCAAGTGCAGGTGTAAGTGCATGCGCACGCATGTGAACATGTATGTGTACTGCGAAGATGCCCACGCATGTGTATGTACATGGGAACATGTGTGCAGGTGTGAGCATGTGTGTGACTGTGCACACATGTGCATGTGCATGTTATGGAAGTATGCACGCTCTTCCTCCCCCCACGTCCTCAGTGCTCGCTCGTTCACCCACTTACCTCAGTCTCTGGATATCAGCCAGCTCCTGGGCCTTCAGCTCCTCCAGCTCTGTCACTCTCCGGGTGCTCTCAGTGTCCAGCCAGGCAAGCCTGAGAGGAGAAAGGGGCATCTGCTGGTGCCCAGGCTGTTCGCCAGGCACCCCTCCTCCTGGGGACAGGTCCTTGCTCTCAGAGGGCCCCAGTGGCCCCAGGATGGCACCCCCCAACCCCCACCATTCAGAGCCTGGCCAGACCCACTTGGGCCTTTGGGGCTTGAGCCCCTTGGCTTTTTGATCGGCCATTTCTTTGGGGAATATCGGGCCCCAGGGCTTGGCCAGCTCTAGGACAGGCACCATCCTATCAGTGGAGCCAGGAATGGGGGCAGGGCTGGGACTGGGCCAGACTCATCTAAGGTCCCCCCAAGGATAAAGCTGGCCATGACATCCACCATGCCCTGTGGAGCCGTGGCCCTCAGAGGTCCCTAGGGAGCTTCCCATGCCCAGCTCCCCCATTCACCTCGTCTGCAGCAAAGGTGCCAGGGGTGTCTGGAGGCAGCTCCTTCGCTTTCCCCTCCTTTGGGGCTGGGACCTCCCTACTCTGGTTTGTGGATGGCGCCAGGCCAGCTCCCTACACAGAAGAAGTATTTGAGAGGCCTGGCCTTTGGGAGTGGGGGGCAGGGGGCAGGCAGCCCAGGGGCCCACACACAGGAAGGGGCCGCTGATGCCAACCTGAGAGCCTCATGTTTGATGGGGTCTGTGCAGGCTCCTTCCTCCTGGACTGCCTCTGGTTGGAGAGATGGTTCCTTTTTGGCATCTCTGGAACTGGTGCTCCCGTTCCCCCAAGAAATGCTACAGAAAAGAAAGACAGGCCTTCTTTACCATCTCCCCACACTCAGGAGCTGGAGGAGCAGGCAGGTGGACGCAGCCCCAAAGGCATCACAGTGTTGCCATAGCCACTGGTGCTACCAATGCCTTCTCAAGGCCCGTTCCTGCTGGGACACAGGGCCGCCTTCTCTGCCCTGGGGGAGCATGGGATCATGAAGAGGCTGCAACACAGGGCATGCATGGACAGGCCCCAGCACAGCGACTCAGGAAGCAGCTAGTCCCCTCCCCAGAGACTCCAGGGGGCTCCAAGCACCTCTGCACCTACCATTTAGGAGAGGCTGACGGGGAGGTGGGGTTGGGAGGGATCCAGGGCACACGGTGGTCCTTCACAGGGGGCTGGTTCTTCTTTAATCTGAATGATACGGTTGTCCTTTGGAACCTGTGATCCTGGCCCTGCGCCTGGTGGGATCTCAGCCTTTCTGCTTTATGGAAGCCCTGCAGGGAATTCTGACCTGTTACTCCATAGGAGCCCTGATTCCCAGCTCCCCCTGGGTCCCCTGGACCTTGGGCTGGACCAGAAGTCTTATGGAAGGCTCCCTCCCAGGGCCTGCAGAGGTGTGTGTGAATGTGGGGGGTAGGTGCACATGCACACGCATGCACAAGGACATGCATGCACAAGTACACATGCACGCACATACACACACACCACTAGGTGAGTTCAACCATCACCAGGGCCCAAAATAAAAGAAACCAAGCTTGAAAAGCCATGTTCTCAGCCACTCATGTCCAACTGAATCCCAAAGCCTTCACTTATTCAGTCCCTCCCATGTGCCAGGCACTGTGTTTGGAACTGACACAAGGAAGAGGAAATGTTCCCAGGTGACTGCAGGGCGGTCAGGAAGGTCAGGAAGGAGCACCAGAGGATGGGGGCATGGAGGAAAGTGCGACAGTGAGAGGATACAGCCTGTACAAAGGCCCAGCAGTGGGAGATGGAGGGCCATCTGGCCAAACACAGAGGGTATGGGGAGGGAACATGGGAGCCAGACTGATCCCATCGGATGCCAGATTCTTCCTTATCCTAGCAAGAGGGGGCCAGGAATACTTCCTGAGAGAACAATTCTGCCCTCTGTGTGGAAGTGGGACCAGAGAAGAAGAGACTGGGGGTCCAAAGGTTCCCAGAAGGCTGCTGCCATCGTCTGGGCCTGCATAGGAAATCCCAGCAGGAAGAAAGGAGAACATGAGATGTCTACGGGACATGATGGAGTTGTCCAATGGACAGCAGCAGCTGCAGACCAGGCCTAGGGACCTGGGGTTCTCTGCAAGGAAATAGTGGTGAGATGAGAAAGACAGAGAGACAGAGAGGAGACAGAGACAGAAAGAAGAGAGAGAGAGAGAGAGACAAGACAGAAAGAGGAGACAGAGACAGAGAAACAGAAAGGGACCAAGGGGGGCCCCTTTCCTCGCATGTACTGGGGGTGCTCTGGGAAAGAAGGACACCCGCTCTATCAGAGACTAAAGGGAGAGAATGGGAGGCAGGCAGGAGGCTGAGGGGCTCAGAAAGGATAGAAGAGGACAAAAAGGAAACTCATGACAAATAGCCTCCATCCTTCTCTATAAATATAGCGGGGGTGAGAGGAACAGGGCAGGAGGAAGAGCAGGGGGAGCCTACAACGGCCTATGTGGAGAGTGGGAGGAAACACTGTACTCAGGGCTGCCTTTGGCAGGGACGCTGGTGATGCGCCCAGGCTCTTCCCAGGTCTCTGCCATGTCCTGTGGGCTCAGTGACAGCTTGAAGGATGCTCTCTCCTGACCTCCAGTCTGCCCGCTGGACATCCCTGAAGCCTCTCTCGCTCTCCTTCCTCGAGCAGATCCCCCCACCCCCTCTCTGGGAGAAGAGCCCTCGACTTTTCTTCTTGCTTCTGAATATGTCTCCTCTCATCACGGCCTTACCCACAGTGGGAACCTGCTCAGGGAGGGGCCTCTCTGCCTCACTTTAAGCTCAGCTTCCAACAGAAGACACAGACAGGGTCTCTGTACACAAACTGGGGAGAAATGCATTAGAAAAAGAAAGTGATCGAAGCAGAAGCCTCGATGAGCAGACACAATGCTTTATGTAACTGGAAGCTACAACACATGAGCTTCTGATGCCAAGAATGCAGCACTGGTGTAAGACTAGGAAAGGTCATGATCAAGCAGGAAGACAGGATCAGAGAAGAGAAAGTGGACCATCCAGACAGCGAAAATTAAAACAGATTAAGAATGAAACAATTAACTGAGAAGAAAGTCTGAGCAAAGAGTTTCTCTGGTAAAGACAAGTCTCATCTTTAAGATCTATGAGGAACTGACTGAAATTTCCAGGAGAAAAGAGCTCCCAGTTTAAAGGTATGAATAGGCAGTTATTAAGGGAAGAAAACTGGGTTCTGTGAAGGCCAGTTCGGAGAGCCTCCCCTCCCACTCCTCCAAACAAAAGAGGCTGGAGAGGTTGGGGACAAATGCCGACCCCCCCCCCCACAGTCCCACTTGGTCCAGCTATTCTGGGGAGCACAAGGCCAGAGCACCTGGAGTGCCACGAGCCGAGGGAAGGCAGCAGAACCAGAACTGCTCCTGCTATGACTTCTATACAACGATAAAAAAAGGAACAACTTCAAGGACATTGATACAACGAGGAAAGAAGCAGAAACAGAAGAGCGGAGCGCCTGCCAGCACCCACCAACATGAAACCAGAGGGCAGAGGGAGTCCTCATCCCACACTGCCTCTCTGTGGTGCCAGACACAGCCATGGCTCTTTCTACATGCCAGTCCTCCTTGTGCGTGCATGTGCACATGTGTGTGTGTGTGCATGTGTGCGCATGTGTGTGCGTGTGCACATGTACAGCCACCAGGGGAAAACGGCTCTGCCTGATTCTGATGCGGTTGCAAAAATGTTGGATTTTTATTCTTCAATGGCGTGGGGGAGGGGACTAACCAAATTTCTTTAAAACACAAAAGTGGCGGGCTACAGACGTAGGACACCGCATAGCTTTACCAGTTTGACTTTGTTATACAAGAAACGCCCATTCATCTATTGACAGTGATGGTGGCCCAGCTTTCACCAGCTCATCTCCAGGAGGGCCCCAGGGACCCCCATTATCAATTTCCAAACCTCTGCACATGCTGCCACCTTCCCCATGAAGCCCTCCTTGGTTTGCTTCCACTTTGTACAGATCACATCATCTTTGTAACCCCAATACTTTGGAGGCTGCCTGGCACCTAGCAGGCACTTAAAAATGCTTGCTGACTGGCTTTCTCCTGGCCAGAGTGGACAGTGTAGAAACGAAGCCGGCTCACTGTGCCCAGGCAGCCCCTCGGAGAGCAATGGGCCATGAGAGGCGGCTAGGCAGGAAGCTGAGGGAAAGACTGAGGGTTGTAGCCAGAAGGAGGCCCTGAGAGAGGGACCATGCTAAGTGCATGGGCCTGACCATTCCTGGGCAGCCTCCCGCCCCATGAGATGGCTGGGTACGGAGGAAGCATGGAGTAAGACGGCATCAGCAGGCATCTGAATGAGCTCCCTTAGCCATTCCCCTTTACATCACTAACCCTCCTGGCAACTGCAGGGACCTGAGCACAGCTCAGAGCAGCCAGGCCTCCATCCTGCAGCCTTAATTCTGCTGCGGGGCACCCCCTCTGCTCTCAGGGGAATCGGGTACCACCTCTGGACCCTGAGGAGATGAGCTGCTCATCCTGGCCCCCTCCCAACAAGTCCACTGTCCCCTCCCTGCTCTGACCCCTTTTCTGGCCATCCTAGGGAAGGTGTATGTGACCCATTGCAGAGAACAGTGATTGCCCCCCAGGACAGAGCAGGCACCTGCTGCACCCAACATACACTGGAGGGGCTTGGCCTGACCTTCTCTGGTATTCTTTTTGGGGGAATGGGGTACGAAATGAGAAAGAGAAAATAAACACTTAAATACACTGAGAGAATAAAAGCCTTGCCAATCACTGTACCTGGAAATGAATTGTGACTGAGCAAACTCAGAGCCTCCACTGACCACGCTGCCTCATTTCCCCTGGTATTTGTGACTCAGGAAAGACTCCAGAGGCTGTGCCATCCCACAGGTATGAAGTGCTCCTCAAAGTCAGATGGGCCCCCAAGCCCGGAGGAGACACTTCAATCCCCCAGCCATTTGTGATGACTGAGTGAACCCAACAAGGACAAGGAGAGTGTTGGGAGAGCAGGCAGGCCTCAGTGATGCCCTAATTCTGGGGGCTCCTAGGGTAGCCACCGCCCGCCTTTGGAAACCCGTCCCGAACCCCAGAACCAAGACATACCTGCTCTGACTTGGCAGCTGTGTGAGCACCTCGCCTTTGAAAGGGCCTGGCAGCACACAGTGGCCGCGTTTTCACGCCTTTCGCTTTCATTGAGGCCAGTCCTATTTCGAAAGCAGTATTCTGGTCGGAGGAGGTGAGGTCCTCTTTGGCCTGGCTCTTCGGCCCCTTGCCCAACATCTGGTGCAGGGGACTCCATGCAAAAGATGGGTGCTCATCTACCCAGAGGACACAGAAGGAGAACACAGGAACAATCAGTCCAGATCAGGTGCCCATGTCAGACCAGGTCACCCCCACCTCCCCCATCTCTGGGAGCCAGGATCACCCAAGAGGTGAGTTGACTTCTGCTTAGCAGGACTCCTCTGGCTCTCACCACCTCCTTCCCCAGGCCCTGCCCCTGAAGTTCACATATGGGAAGCCAGAGCCTGGCCCTAGAGCTGCAGGCCCATGGCTTCTGACCTCTATGAACCTGCAACTGCCAAGGGCTGCGACCCACCCCCTCCCAGGCCAGCCAAGGGCCTGCGGGACTCCCAGCACTGAGGCCAGCATCCTGAGCTAGGGAGGCTGCCCACCCAGAGTCCCCGACTTTGGCATCAGCTGAAACTGGGCACACTCCTCACCAGGCCTTGGTTGCAGGACCCACAGATGGAGACACAAAATAAACAAAGAAAGGAAGATGGAGAGGAAGGGAGCTTCAGGGGGAAGGAAGCCCTGGGGCCTTCTCTTCCACTCCCCCTGAGAACAGAGAGAGCCAAAGTAGCCCAGAGAGCCAGGGTTCAAACCAGCTCTATGTCTCTCCTTCAGTCGAGCTCCCTGCATCTCAGCTCCTCAAATGTAAAGTGAGGGGCCAAACCATCCAAGCGCCCAGAGAGCCCAAAGCATGCTCCTTCCTACCTGCTGCCCCTTCTTTTCCTGAGATGACTCCAGCCTGGCCCTCCTGGGCCAAGGAAGAAGCACCATCCTGCTTACTTGAGGGAGGCCCCCCATCTCTCCTGCACCCCACTACCACTTGAGGGTCTGCATGCGGCACCCAAACCATCAGGTATTGCTCAGTAGGCCATAAGAGGCCAAGTATGGGGGCTGGAAACAGCAAGGTTGCCTCCAACTGCATCGACTGGCCACTGGAGGGCTCTCTCTACAGCCACTTTGTGTGGAGCAGCTCTGGGCAGCTGGCCACCTGCTGTCCTCCTCAGGGAAGTTCATGTGTTATTGGACAGAGAGGAATGGGCAACCTATGGTTGCTCCTGAGGCCTCTTTGGCCTGGGTCCCTTCTTTCTGATCCCTGAGGAGGAGTCTAACTTCCTGAAGCCCAGGCTTGGGGGCTTTGCTAAGAAGAGGCTCTCTGGCTCCAGGCATGGGAGGACCTGACCATATGGAGAGAGACTAAGCAGGGCTTCCTCCCACTCCCATATTACTGAAAGGCACTCCTGAAGGTCCATGAGGTTCCAGGAGCACAATGTCATCCAAGCCAGGGAAGGCTACCTCCAAGAGAAGCCCCACTGAGACCAGCCAGCTAGACTCACCCTCCGGGAGCTTGTGCATGACAGGCCGCCTCCCTTCCTGCGCAAGTTTCTCCTTCGCCACCGTGGGCTTCCTTTCTCTCACTGGGGATGTGCTAAAAGACTTCTCCAAGGCCATTGGGAAACCCAGCGGAGATTGGCTTCGAACTCTGGGGAAGCATTTCTTTATCTTTCCAAGTGACTGTTTCCTTTCCAGGAGGGAATCTAACTCCTGCCAGGAAACACGAAACTTATCTTCCAAAGACTCAAGACACACTCAAAGGTCCAGATGAGTGGCCCCCATGCAGCCCCTGGCAAAGGGATTCTTCAACTCATCAAGAAACTCTGTGAAATCAGTGAGAAATCAATGCTGTTCTCCAGCTATCAAACACCCTCTTCACCATCTGCCTCCTGCACAGGAATGCCCTTAGGTCACAGAATGTGACAATCTTTAAAGACAAAAACAGGGAAATCTCAACCACTCAAATGAGCACTTTATAGGACTGATTTGTAACCAGCACGAAGCTTAGCCCTAAAAAGGGACATTTAAAAATCAAATGACCTGGCACGGAATGGCAGCTCATTAGGAGATCAACAACTACTGCGTCCCATCTCCCACACCACCAGGCCTTCACAAGGGGGGTTTCTTTGGCCCCAAGCTAGCTACCATGAAGGCTCAGAGCCTTTTTGTGGCCGATGACAAATCACTAGGAGGACAAACTACAAACTCCTCCAACTTCTCCAGTACCATGGCAAAACCCCAAAATCCTCCACGATTAACTTTTGGAAAGATGATCTGGCTTCCCCTCAAGGCTCTGAAGAGTAACACTTCTAAGTGCCCCTGGCACCCTCCCCTACACCTACACACACACAAGCTGGAATGAAAGGTTACACAGACAGACCAGAGCCCAAGAAAGGCCTGGAAATCCATTGAGTACAGGCAGATTTGGAGGGAGCCCTTGAGGTTGCTGGCCAGCTACCTGGTAATTTATGGAAATAGATGGGGGGAGGGGGAAAGAAGAGCCAGACACAGGGCCCTTGAAGCCTATCGTCTAATGGGGGGGAGGTGCAGCAGAAGGGGGAGAGGGGTGTGGAGGGGGAGCCTGAAGTGGGGCTCACTCATCCCATCTGTTCGATGTACTCTAACAAAGCAACCCACCTTTCTGAGGATGTGGGCCAGTCTGGCCTCGGCAGGGAGCACCCCCAGCCTGCATCCCCATCACCACAATCACACGTATATACAGGGTCTTCCTCATCTATAACAAGGATAGCTCTAGGGAGCAGGTTAATATGGCTTTTTGCTAGGCTTATATTCCATCAGGAGGGGCCAGAGAGGAAGGACTCAAGTTTGAGTGATGGAGCTGGTGCTCTCTCGAGGACCCACACCTGCCCGCTTTCCCCACGGCCATACCTCAATCTGCTGCAGGAGATCGAGGACCACAACTGGGACAGAAGGATCAGCGTCCAGTCTCGTGGAGCAGATGGAAAGCTGCCGAATGAGATTGCCCAGCTCTCTGTAGCGCTCAGAAACCACCTGCTCCTTTGAGTCTGTGAACTGACTGACAAACATCCGCAAGGCTCGGATGGCTCCACGGTGGGCAGCCGCCAATCGAGACATGGCCCTGGACTGGTGAAAATGGGAGATACGGGCTGCTGAGAACCTGCCCCCCCCCCAGGGCTCAAGGTGTGACCAACCCTCCTGGCCTTACCTTCTTAGTGTGCGTGATTCTATTAGGACTTAACTTAGCCAGCTCCTCCTGGATTTCTTTAACCTGTTCGTTAGAAGAGAAAAAAACAGGTGAGGAGAGTGGGCTTGAAGAGCTGGTGGGGACAAGGGGGCCCAGTGTAAACCCAGGGTAGGGGCACATGATTGGTGGTATTGCCATCAGCCCTCTGAATCAGCTGTGAGGGACAAATTGTGTGTGTGTGTGTGTGTGTGTGTGTGTGTGTGTGTGTGTGTGTGTACTGTGTGCATCTGAGTGTGAGTACATGTGTGTGAGCACCTGTGCTGTTTGAGTGTATGTATGTTGCATATGCAAGCGTGTATACATGCATGTGCTGTGTGTACATCTGTATGCATGAGTGTAGTATTGCATGTGCATATGTGCAAGTGTCTACATGTGTATGAATTGATGTACTGTATCTAGGTACATGTGAAGGTATGTGTATTGCATGTGTGTGTACATGAGGGTATGTGTCACTGCGTGTGCCTGTACTGTTAACTGCATGTGTGTGCATGCATGTGAGAGGGCGCATATGAGTGTGCATGGCAGGGAGGAGCTTCTCCTAGACTGGAGCCAAGGTCAAGTTCCTGTTCTGACTGTGTGAGTGCTAAACCTCTGCCGATTTCCAGGGAAAAAAGGCCCTCAAAGTGCAGCCGACTCCAACCACAGGCCCAGGAGCTGTGCCACTGTCCAGGGTGCCCGCCTTTCTTTCCAGCAGTCACAGAGCTCGGATGAAGCTCCTTCACCAGCTCCACCTACATCCTTGGGACATAAACCGGACAGGGAAGGCACCAGGCAGTCTCCTCAGAAGGAGCAGTTGCCCCCGGTCATCCCTGAGGTGAGTTTCTAGGATTTACTGGGCTCCCTCAGTCCACTGCAGTCTTCCTGGAAGATCCAGATGCCAAGATTTTGTTGGGCTTCTTCATGGAGAAATTCAGTCTTTGCTCTTTTGTGTGCATTGTGTGACATTTTAAGAATGTCACAATTAATCAAAACCAAATAAGACGGTGTAAGAGCCCTCAGGAGTGGGTGGATCAGCTGTGTGAGGAGGTGCCCACCCCCACCCCTGACATCAGCACAGGGTGCTGGTTGGGCCTTGGCTGGCTGGAAGGGTCACTGCTGGTCAAGTCTCTGCCATTCGGGCCCTTTTCCTGAAAATCTCATTTAATTAACACCCACAGAAGCTCATCAGAAATCCATATACATATGTTCCAGGCTCCTCCCCAGGCACCATGAGGGGGGGTTTCCAAGCTGGAAGGGCCAGACGCCACTTACCAGCTCTGCCCCGTTCCCAGGCCCATGGTCTTTATCCTTCCTATCCAAGAACTTCTCCATAGACCTTTTACCATGACTTTAGGTCTGGGAAAGTGTCCACGTAGATCTTTAATAACGACATCCTGAGCTCTTCATATCCAAAACCAAATTCCTGGTCTGCCTCCCAAGTGGGTAGCTAACCTCGGTCCTCCATCTTTTTCCCTCCACACAAAGAGCCACCTCCCTGATTTGGGCCCTCGTCCCCTCTGACCAGACGACTGCAATGGACTTCTGACTGGTCTTCCTGTGTCCAGACCATGCTCCACACCAAATCATTGACTCTTCTGCCTGGTATTTCTTTGACCCATCTTTCTGTACCAATTCCCTAGTTCTCCCCATCGGCCATTCTCTGTACATTTCAGACCAACTGGTCATCTCCCACCTACATGTTTTTGCCTGGGCTGCTCCCTGTCAGCCTCAGCTGGGCTGCCGTAATCTCTCTGGGGAGCTTCTCACCATGTTTGACTCTCAGAGCTGCTTGCTTGGATTATCCTCATGTTCTCTACTCATGGTTTTGGTCAGGTCAGTGGTGGCCACCTCAGGAGGCCACGGAGGGGAAAGAGTACAGACAGGCCTGATGCCAGCCAAGCCCAGAGAGGCTGACCTCCTTCCAGCTCTCAGCCCACCTCTACCAATGAGGCCACCAGGCAGCAGAGCCTCAGCATCGGGACCCCCACCTCAGTCAGAGCTCAGCAGGAGGAGGGGGGGGTGCTGATGCAGGTGGAGTTTCACCCACAGAGCAAAGGAAGGAAGGTGGGCCTTTGGAGAGTCCCCCGGGGAGGAGGGAGGAGCTCCTCCTTTGGTGGGACCAGCTCCCCAGCTGGCTTCCTGCTTGTTTGTCTGCAGAGTTGGTTTCTTCCCAACGTTCTCATGGTGAAAATGCTGAGATCAGTGTGGATGGTGCCCTCCTCAGACGTTGCTTGGAGACAGGACAAGCGCCTCTCTCCTCCAGTCTCCTCTGTTTATAACTCTGACTGGACATGCTTAGTCTTGTACTCTCGCCAAGGCGCCCTCATTTCTCCATTCCAAACAGAGGAACCAAGGGGAGACTTCTGGGACCTCGGAATGAGTCCCACTGGCCCTTTTGCTTCTCAGCTCCTGGGCCCAAGCCATTCTGTGAGCATTTGATCCATGAAAAAACCAACCAAGTCCTTTTTCTGGGGGGGAGGGGTGCATATGTGGAAGAGCAGACTAGAAGATTCTAGGTCCCCCCAAATCACTCTCCAGATGTTAGGCCCCAAAGAACAGATATCCTTGGTTTGCTGCCCCCATCCTCACTCAGGGGCCCCCTATCAAGCACCTGCAGGAGCCCTCAGACTGCTCTACCCTCCGACCCCACTCCATGGGTGCTGTCCTCTGGGCAAACTGGACACCAGGCATTCTCCTGCCTCCACATCTTTGCTCAGGGTATTCTCTACCCCTAGAATGCCTCTCCACCCACTCTGACAGCTGCTGAAATCCTACCCATTGACCTAATTTGTGCCTAGTCATGTCTGAGGTGAAGATACAGACCAAAACTGCTCATGAAATCTACTGTCTTGTCTAACGATGAGAACAATCAGAGACATGCTCGGGAAACCTCACGCATCCACTTTTTCATACAAATGGCTGCTCATCAACCTTCTCAGGTCTTTCAAGACAGAGATGTATTTGTTTGTAATAAAAAAATTAAAACTTAGAAAAGCTCAGGGCAGAGGAGACGTTAGGAAAGGGTCATGAGAAAGATAAAGGGAAGACATGGCTTTGAATCCTACCTTGGAGACTCCCTCCCCCGTGACCCTGGTGCAAGTCACCTCAACTCCTTTCTGTGTAAAATGAAGTCTCACATTCCTTGCCACCTGAGGCGGAGGAAGCAGACCTGAGCAGGTTGGGGCAGGACATGGGGCAACAAAGGCGCCAAGGAGCGAGACAGAAGGAAGAACAAAGGGAGCCTGAGCCCTTGAATCCAGGGAGGGCATAGCAAGGGTGAGACATTCCTTAAAAAAATCCCCAGACCCTGGCATTTGGTGAGCCAGCCCACCTAGGGGAGGGGAGCAGAGTGGGTATCAAGAGGGCCTCCAACAGGCCCACGAGAGAAAAGAGGTCCCTACCTGCTGCTGGAGAGCGTAGAGTGTGCGGGCGGTGCGGACAGCCTGCTCCTGGTTCCGCACTCGGCTCCGCTCAGCCACAGCTGGATCCAGGTCTTCCTCCAGTCTATCTGAAAGGAGATTTTCCCCAGCTGGGTGAGAGGCAGGTGATGAGGGCTATAGAATCTTTGACGGGGCCCCAGATTGTAAGGCCATCACGCTGGGACTCTACCCAAGCATTAGGAGGAGGAGGCAGCCCCAAAGGCCCTGCTGCCAGCCGCTCTCCAATACCTGCATGCTCTGTCCCTTCTCTGCCCCCACCCCCACCAAGAACAGGATTCCTGCTTGGCTGAGAGGCTCACCACCTGCCTTCTTCCAGAGACTTCTCTTGCAAATAGCAATGATCAAACCCTGGGAAGGACATTCCACGGGGAAAAGCCTGGAGGGGGACAGGCTTCCTGAGAGGGCTCCTCCTCAGGGAACAAAGAGGAAGGGTCCCCAAAGGCCTATTCACCATTAGGCCCAAGCAGCCCCTCCAAGAAAAATACAGACTCGTAGGTGGCCCTTGAGCTGACCTTGGGGAGCCTGATTCCCTCACCTTTGGAGGCCATCCCTTCCATCCTCTGGAGACAGGCACTCAGCTCTTTGTGCAGCCGCTGGAGCTCTAGCATGCTTTGGGACTTCCCTACCTTCGGGGCCTGGGGCTGAGGGCCAGGGTCCCTCATGGGCAGGGAGTCGGCCCCAGGGACCCCTGAGACATGGACTTTGGCCCTGGCACTGGCAGTTTCTGCCTGAGAGGGGCGCTGGCGGCCTGGGAGGGGGCCTCGAGGCTGCTTGGTCAGCTCAGTCCGGCTCAGGTTGGGCTTGGGGGCGCCCCCCATCACCAGCTCCCCAAGCTGTTTTCTCTTGACGTCTCTTTTGGCCAAGCGGATAGCCAGGCTGAGCTTCTCTTCGGACACGACGGTGAAGGGGATGGAGGCCTGGCGGCGGGGCCCTTTGAGAAGCGGGGGGGCGCTGGCGCTGTCCGGGGGCCTCAGCTTCTCGATGATGATGGGGCGCGGGCCTGAGTATCGGACGGCCAGGTTATCGGGCAGCGCCGGCACGTTCCTGTTGAACTGCAGCTGAGGGTGGGGGGAGACAGAGTGAGGTCACACGTGGACGTGGGGGTGGGCGGTGTGGTCATGCATGTAAATGCATTCGCACAGCTGCAGGAACATACGTGAGCGTGCCCCGCACACTAGGGGGGTGCTGGTGGCTGGGGTGGATGGGGAGAAGCTGGCCGCCCCACTCCCTCCCGCCTGGTCTGGCCTCTCCCCCACGGAGGGGAGGGGGTGTGCTTTCCTTGAGTCGCCAGCGCTGCCCGGCACACAGTAGGTGCTTCCTGCTGGGTGTGTGGGGGCGGGGATCGCGGGCAGACCCCCCCCCCCCCAAGAGGGATGGGTGTCTCCAGAAGGCTCCTCAGAGTCTGCGGGTCCTACAGACCCTTCCCCACCCCCTCCGGATGGCGGCCGGTGGCTGAGGACGGTGCACAGGGCGGGGGTACCTGGGTTTGCAGGCTGCTGGGGCCCATGGCGGCCCCGGGAGGCCCGAACTGGGCAAAGGGGAGGAGACGGGAGATGGAGCGGGCCCTACTTCCTCCGGCCAGGTTTTCCGAGAGTTGCTTCCCGGAGCTTCTCGGCGATCGGGCCAGCGTTTCCGGCCGCGCAGCTCGTTACCAGGACAACGACGCAGGGGCTGCCGGGAAGCCGGAACTTAAGGAGGGAGGCAATCGACGGGAGCCGAGAAGGGGCAACCCCCCCCCCCCCCCCTCCAGTCAGGGGGGCGGGGCGGGGCTGGTCTGGCCCTCCCGTAGCAACTTGGCCGAGGCCTTCCGGCCTCTCGGGCGGCCCTGGGCGGAGCGAGGAGCCCCGGAAGTGGCTGTTGCCCCGCCCCCCCACGTGGATGCCCCGCCCTGGCCAGAGAGCGTCCCGGTGAGCCTAGCCTGGCATGGCCCACTGCGAGGAGGTGCGCGTGTCGGGCTTCGGCGACTTCTGCGGGGCGGTGGAGCAGCACAGGGACAAGACCATCTTCGTCTACTTCACGGGCGACAAGGACGCCGAGGGCCGCAGCTGGTGCCCGGACTGCGTGCAGGGTGAGCCGGGGGAAACTGAGGCTCGGGGGCGGGGGACCGGGGCTCCAGGACGGTGAGCGAGCCCGCGCGCCCAGGCCCTGGCCTCTCCCTCCCCCTGGCCAGTGACCTCCCCTTCCTCTCTCCGTCCCCTCGCAGCCGAGCCTGTGGTCCTGGAGGCCCTCAAACACATCCCCGAGAACGCCGTGTTCATCTACTGCCAAGTCGGGGACCGGCCCTAGTAAGTGCTCCTCGGAGCCGGGACGGGGCGGGGCGCCGGGGCAGGGTGTGGGGGGGGGGGGAGGGTCCGGGCCCCGGCACCCACGGCTCGCGCGCTTTTTGCCCCGTAGCTGGAAAGATCCCAACAATGACTTTAAGAAGAAACTCAAGTTGACGGCAGTGCCGACTCTGCTCAAGTACGGGACGGTGAGTGGCCAGGCCCCTTCTTCGGCTCGGGCTGGGGCACCCCGCCTCCCTGCCCCCTGGGGGGCCTCCTCTCCCTCCCCAGCTGTTTTTCTGCCCGGGCCCGGGGGCATGTGGAGGTGGAGGGCGGTGCCGAGCTGGAACTCGGCCCAAGTGCCCTCAGGGAACCGCCAAGTCAATGATTGACTTACGGCGGGGTGGAGAGGAGGGTAAGGGGAGCCTTGGTTGACTCCCGGGCTTGTCTTCCAGCCTCAGAAGTTGGTGGAGGCGGAATGTCTGAAAGCCAGCCTGGTGGAGATGCTGTTTTCAGAGGAGGATTAGGCAAGCTTCGCCGGCAGCGCCGATGTCGCGATTGTAAAGGAACCTCGCAATCAACTGTGTGATAGTAACTTTAGCCAAAATAATGTCAAGAACGCCCCTAATGAGTGTTCTGCCAATACAGCGCCCTTGGTGAAGGGTGGAAGGGCTTCTTTGTCATTTGTGTTTCTGGTTATTCCCACCCAAGGTCTGGGCCAAGCCTCCCCCACACCCAGGGCCAGAGAATTCGACCTTGTGCCCATGATTGTGGCCCTTCTCACCCGGCAGGCCATGCAGGTCCCCGGTCCTCCCCTTAAGGCCAACGGGCCTTCTCAGCTGAGACACTCAGGCTGCCTCATTGGCCCCTTCTGACAAAGAACTTTACTTTGCTTCAGTTTGGGAATTAGAACAAAGAAGCCACCAGGTGGTTTGGAGAGTCACTGAGCAGCCTTTAGGAGGGGCCTGTGGAAGGCTCCCCTCCCTCACTTTCCCGCAGAGGAGGCGCTGCTGGTGCTGTGCTGCTGAGGCTGCTGCTGCTGCTGCTCAGCCAGGGCCTGCTGCAGCCGCATCCGCTTTCGGGAGTAATGCTGCCAGTGCAGGATCTGTTGCTCATCGATGAACTTGGCACACTGGGCATTCACCAACTCCTTTCGGAAATGCTCATATTGCAGCAGCTCCAACATGTGCAGGCACTGGGGATACCTGGGGAGGGATGACCGTGCCACTGAATTGGCCCAGAGAGGGCCAAGCCCAAAGTGCAGTAATCAGGTGGGGAAGGGGGGGAGTGGCAGCAACTTTGGCCATCTACCCTAATTCAGTGGGACAGTTACAGGCCATCTCTCTCAAATCATTCAAATGTAGGGACAACCTGATGTCATGGAACTTTTGTTCTACAGGGTGGGGGCAGGGCCGTTGGAGGAGCTGGTGTCTAGTGACCCTGGGCAGGGAAGGGAGAATGTTCTGCATATGGGGTTAGGTGACCCTCAGTTTGTGCTTTTATGATAAAGGAGAGGAAAAGAAGGCCCCTTTAAATACCTACTCAGTGCTAAGCACTTTACAATTATAACCTCGTTTGCTCCTCCTGATAGCCCTGGAAGGGAGGGGCTATTTATCCCCTTCATACAGTAGAATAAACAGGAGGACATTGGGGAAGTGACTTGCCTGGGGGTCACCCAGCTAGAAGTGTCTGAGGCCACATTTCAACTTGACTTTTCCTGACTCCCAACAGCTGCCTGAGTTAAGGATGAAGTACAGCTGGCACTCTGCCAACCCCCAGAAGGCACCTGGGAAGCCAGTCAGGTATTATTTCTTCTAAGGCAAAACATCAGCTTCCAAATTCAGAATTCGCTGTTGAGACTTACTTCAGGTACTTGGCGTAGTCTGGCTCTTTCCAGTAAAGCAGGTATTTCAGATAATTGACGAAAGCTTTGTCCTTGAAGTACCCTCTTTGGGCAAGGACTGGAAGACAAAGAAGTCACTCTGGGGCCCACCTGCTCACCCACAGGATGCAGACAAGAGAAACCCTCCCAGGGCTGGGCATGCCAGCCCCTCTCCGATAGGCCAGATCACCATCCCAGACCAACTACTCAGCTAGGTCTTTTAAGAAAGTGAAAGGGGTGGAGGGAGGGACACTGAAATGGATGGATGAAAAGAGATAAGGAGGTAAGCAGGAACAGGTGATTGGAGAGAAAGGCTGAACAAAGCTCAATTACTAGAGTCGAAGCTCGGGTAGAAAAAGGGAACAGCTTGGGGCATTTTGGCATTTCTCAGTGCTGAGTATGACTAAGGATGATGTTCAATGCCTTGGGGCAGCTCAGCCCCAGGATTACCCCAAAGTCTCAAAATCATTCCCTGGCAGCAGATTCAGTTTCCCCTACCTGCTGGCCCTAGTGCCCTGAGCCCTGCTCTTGTCAATAAAAACCACACACAGTCGGGACCCTGCCCTTGCCTCCCCAGCCGCCTCTAGCACCCAGCTCAGCAGCCTCGGGGACTCACAGTTCAGGTAGTTGGGGTTCGCCAAGCACTGTACGAACTCCAGCTCCAGTTGGAAGCGCAGCCGGTTCCCGGCGTCGTCTGCGGAAGAGAGGAGAGCTCAGCGCGTCCGGAGCCGCGTGAGATTCCGCTCCCGCCCCAGCCGAGCCTCGCAGTCCTCCCACCGCGAAATGGGCCGCAGCCAGGAGCTCACTTCCCCCCCAGCCCGGAACCGGCCAGGAGCCTGCACTCACCCGAGGTCTCCATGACGACGGCGGCGGCCATAAGCGAGCTCCCGCCCCGCCCCGCCCCGCTCCCGCAGCCGCGCCAGCGACACCGCGGGCCCTAAGACCCTGCGCCGCGTCCCACCCCACGCGCTTGCGTGCCGCGGCGTCTTGTGGGAGAGGGGGCGGGAGATGGGCGGTGGAGGAGGGGCTGCGGGCGGTGCTTCAGGGAGAGGCGCGCAGCTGCCTGGGAAAGGGGGCGCGGAGCGGGGCCACCCTACCTCGGGATCACTGCGCCCTACAGAATTCCACCCCGCCTGGGCTCCGGGCCGCATGGGGCTGGGTGCTTTGTAAGTGCCCGCCGCCGAGCACCCGAGGCACAGGTCAACCTGCTGAGGAGCTGAATTACAATGTAGCAGCTATTGTTACGGGGGCGGAGCGCGAGGGGAGCCCCTGAAACTGACTTTGTCTGGGTCTGGAGACTTCTCCCCGGTAGAATGGATTCAAAGTAACTGTAGATGGGGAGCCCGATCCTGAAATTAAGTCGGACAGATTACTGTCGGATGGATACAAAGTAACCACAAGCAGCCATGGGCAGGGGGCGGAAGGAGCAACCTTGAAATTAACGCGTTCTATACTAGGAGCTGTACGGGGAGGATGTATACAAAGTAACTACCTGGGTAGGGCGCAAAATCCAATCCCTGGGGTCGGGCGTGAGGGCTACACTGTTACTTTACTATCTGTAACTCCGGAAAAATGCCCTGGAGAAAAACCAAACATCTAATCTCTGACTGATCCTGCTGTGCAGCCCCGAGACCTAGCTCACTCTACTGCCTGGCCTCTCTGGGTCTCCTGCGTTGCCGATTTTTTTGGGAGGGAGACCTCCAACTGTCTACTGGCCATCTCCCATAAGATGTCTTGTAGACTTCTTCAGCTCAGCATGTCTCAAACATTACAGGCCTCCATTCTTCATTTTTCTATTAATGTGGAAGGCTCCTCTCCTCCTAAGTCTCTCCCTCTCCTTTCCCCTTTCTTTTTCCATTTCCTCCGATCCCTTCTCCTCTACTTTCCCTTCTCTGATGTTCTGTCCGAAGGAATGTAAATTTTGATGGTGGAAAGCTTCCTTCTTAAACTTGGGGTTTACTGACTAGATTTCTTTTTCAAAGACAAAGCCTTAAACCCAATTTACCCTGGATCTGAAGGACTGACCACAGTAGATCCCTGCCTTAATGGTTGTTTTACTGGCCCTCCTGGCTTAGAGTGAATGCAAATATTAACTGTTTCTCTTTTGGCCAGCAACCCTGAAAGTCTTCCCCTTCCAGTTTGATTTTATTATTATTATCATTAAAGAGATCATCCCTTGAGAAGACTTAAAAGGGCTGAGATCTCCTACTGCATCCTCCTCCAGATCCTAATGGATATCTGGCCCCTGAACCCAGATGGCTCTGGAAAAGAAAGTTGCCTTGCATAGCCCTCCCTCACTCAAATCAAAGTCAATTGCAAATCATGTCATCATCTCCCTGATGTTATGGTCCTCTTCAAGAATGAAGGACAAACCACACAATCACTACTGTGGAAGGCACTGCCATCCTCCTAGTCACCCAGATTTGCAACCTAGGGGATGTTCTGAACTCCTCCCTTTTACCCCTAGATCTAATTAGTTACCAAGGCCTGTCACCTTCGTAACATCTCTCTACCTGTGCCACCACCTTGTGCAGTCCCCTCATCATCTCATATTTGGACTATTGAAGAAGCCTGCTGGTGGTCTGCCTGACACAAGTCTCTCCCCATTCCTCTGTTGTGAAATAGGGCCACTTCCCTCATAATTGTCAGCTAGGTGGCACACAGTGATTAGAGTGCCTGGCCTGCTGTCAGAAAGACCTAGTTTAGAATCTGGTCTCAGGCTCTTAGTTGTATCTGGGCAAGTCACTTCACCTTGTTTGCCTCTGTTTCCTCATCTGTAAAATAAGCTGGAGAAGGACTGGGAGGAATGATAAAAACAACCTTTTGTTTCCACCAAAATTATGTAATATGTGACTTTTTTAATCCAGGGGATGCATGCGTACCAGGAAGTCTTTTGACTTTGCAGCAAATGCAGGAAAGTAAATTGGCTGTAGAAGACACTAACAGCATAGACTAGCACTAGAGTATCTTCCAGCAGCAGAAGGAAAATTGAGACACGTAATAGAGAAGTGTGTGTCCATAAATTTAGAATAACAACCAGCAGAGTGGGAGACATAACTCCTTCCTCGTGTCTCACGCAGCAAAGCATGCTTCCAGCTGGGTTTTATCTTGCTTTGAGGTTAGAAGTCAACGGAGTAAAGTCTTGCTTGGAATGCCCATTCTCCTCCTTTGGGAGGGCTAAGGCTTCATCTCAGTGGTTACACGATGTGTGTACAGGAGAGGGAGAACATGTGAGGGAGGATCAGAAACCTGTACGCCCTGCATTACCCAGCCTCTAGGGAGACAGGAGAGGGACTTTGTGGTGGGGCATGGGTTTTTAAGGCTTCCTTTTGTTTCTGGAGGGTGTGTCAATCCAGCAGGACGCTGCAGTGCATTTGTAAACTCTTCTTTTATCTTCATCTCTCTGGAGCCTGAATGAGTTATTTTTCACACCAGGAACTCAAGCAAATCCATGGTATGGATAAGTCTCTCCCCATTCCAGTCAGCCCTAGAATGCGCTGTCAAAGTAACATCCTTAAACACAGATCCAGTCATGTGATTTCCTGCTCAATAATCCCAACAATTCTATACAGCTTCTAGAAGGAAATATAAAATCCCTGCTAACAGGGCTTTGCTGAAGTCACCTAGAGCTGCCCAGCAAGTGGGGGAGCCCACAGCTCCATGCTCAGTGTGATCATTTACACCTTGGGAGACAGTGAACCCCACACATCACAGTTGGAGGGATTGTTGTGCTGATTGTCTAGACTTAAGAAAGTGGTGGAGAAAATGTTAATTACACAAATTAAACTGTAAAGTGTCTCATTTGCCCCTCAAGAACTGCTTGTTAACCATCTATCTGCACACCACTGCCCATTTAGCCTTTAAAGCTCTTCACAGCTGGCCCCAACCTGCCTTTTCAGACTCACTTCACATTTGTTCCTCTCCCTCTTGCACTCAGCCACCCAGCCCAACTGTTCTCTCTGCCCCTCCCACATGACGTTCCTTTCCTCCCTCTCTCCCTTCCTTCCTTTCTTCCTCCCCTCCTTCCTTCCTTCTTCCATTCTCTTCCTTACTTACTTATCCATGCACCCAACAAATACTTCTGGAGTGCCTGCTGTGTGCTCACAGCTTGTGTGAGGGCCTGGGGATGATATAAAACAAAGCTGGCCAGGTCTCTGTACTCATGGAGCTTATACTCTAGTAGAGAGGAGGAAACATGACGTGTTCCTTCCAAAGTCTGTGCTAGGGAGACATTCCTTCTGGCTAGGGTAAATCTGACCTGTTTTGCTAGGGTGGGTCACTTCTCCTTCATCCCTCTCAACCGAACTGGGAGATGGGACTGGGGGAGGGCATCAGAGTAGAAGAAAGAACAAGACATCGTGGGAAGCCCCCTCCCCTCACCCCCCATGAGATTCCAGTTAAAGCCCAGGCTCTAACCCTCACTGACCCTGTCACCTGGGCTTGTCACTTCTTCTGGCTAAAATGGTAACAGAAAAACATGCATTAGGTAATAGACCCTCCTCACCCTGCAGGGCTGTTCTGAGGATGCACTGCACAGTTCTTTAGAGACAGGAGCTCTTCAGAAAGCATGGAATGGGGGGTCTGGGCAATACGCAAGTCTAGTTCAGCACATGGAAATAGGCTTCGAAGCTAGCCATCAGGAGGCCCAGATGTGAGTCATGATTCCTTAGTATACTAGGGAACAAACTGGATTGCCTTTGTGGAACAGCTTCTGTTTGGGTTAAAAATGATGACAGGCAGTGGGAGGTGAAGGATCCCTAACAGACCAGGCCCTGGAGCTCCCAAGTCACTGTGCTCCTTAGAGAGCCCCCAAGATGGCCAAGGCAGAGGATCCCAGCAGCATGGAAGGCAGCTGGACTTTCCTATGGCCTACTCAGTGCCCTGTGCATTAAGTTCTTCCTGGAGCAAATAGTTTTGCATACAGAGGTTTCAGGGTCATCTACATCCCGGAAGACAAGGCAATGCCCCAGGTCATCAAGATTCACAGTGGCAAGGAGAGTCCAAATCCACTTCAGGAGACTGGGGGTCAAAGAGGAGGAAGGGAAAGAGAAGCTCGCCTCCTAAAGCCATGGACCAAGGTTCTTTGGCCAGCATGGGGAGAACTGGATCATCCCTGGACAAAGCTGCTTCTTGTGTGCCAAGGGATGATGGTGGATGGGAAAGGCCCAAATCTTTGACCACCTCACTCCCTCATTCAAAAACTATGGCTCCCCACTGACTCTCAGATCAAGTGAGAATGCCCCAGAGTGGTGGGCAGAGGCCTCCACAGTGTGTTTCCAGTCTGCCTTTCCAGACTCACTTAGCTACCTTCACAAGCTCTCCAAGCCAGCCAGACTGTCCTGTGTGCAGCTGAGGGATGTCCCACAGCAGCCCCTCCAAAGCTCAGCATCCTCAGGAATCATTGCCTCTCTAGGGACCCTGCTCTTCTCCACCCTTCACTGAACAGCTCTCATGGCAGGAATAGAGCCCTAATCTTCCTGTCCACCTTCCCCCTCACTGGCCCTGGTACTGCCCCGGAGCTGAGCAGAAGCAGCCTGGACCTTCGCACCTTGGCAGAATTGGATGGATGTCGGAAGCCTGCCCTCATTAAGGCTAAAAATGGACAGTAGGGGGCAGCAGGTGCCCAAGCAGAGGTTTCACTGGGCAATGAGAGAAGGCTGGTGAGAGGCCAAGGGGGCAGGAGCCATCTGGTCATTGCTTCAGCATCCCCAGTCTTCAGTTTAGTTCACAGATGGAGAGCTGGGAGGAATCTTAAGTGTCCTCTGGGAAAACTGAGGTCCACATAGAGAAAATAACTTGCCCTAGGTCACTCGTGAGAAATAGCAGAGGTAGATTTCAGATCCAGGGCCTTCATTTCCAAGTCCCCTGAAGCCTTAGCTGTGAGGGGCTTCTCAGACCCTGAGGATTTCCTGTGGCCCTGACCTGGCGCTGGCCTTTCATCTGATGATGGGGCTCTCCAAAGATGGCTTTTCTCCTTTGTCTTTGATCCTGAGCTCCTCTCTTGGCAAAGGCCCTGATCTTTCCTGGGATTGTTTCACTGTTTGCTGATTTGGGGTTGGGCTTAGTTCTTAGGTCTTGGATGGAAATGGGAAATGCACCCCTAGACTGAAAGAAGAGCAGGGGAGGGCTTGGAGTCACAGGGAGGCCCCACCTGGTGCTTGATCTGGGCCCCTGAAAGCAGGAAGGAGAGCTTTGAACCACCAAGCAGCAGAAGTATGGGTGAGAGAGAGTACCCACCAGTACAGGGCAACCCCTTAGAACCTGGGCCATCCTTGGAACCCAGTCCACTCCTTTAGAACCGGGGCTATCCTTGGAACTTGGGCCTCCCTGTGGAACCTGGGCCACTCCTTTAGAACCCGGGCCACTCCTTTAGAACCCAGGCCACCCTTTGAGACTCAGGCCACCCTTTAGGGGAGGTAAAATTATTTTCAGATATGCAGAGGACACACAGTAGAGACAAGGGAAGGTAGGCTGCATCTTTTGGAAAGCTCCCAGGAAGCATGAGAGAATCCCAGTCCCCAGCTGGTCCTTCCTGCTTCCTTGTCTCATAGAAGCACATATAAAATGCTTTACCATACCATCTCATTTGATCTTTATAGCAACCTTGGGAGGCACACATGGCTACTGTCCCCTTTTCCTGATAAGGAAACTGAGATTTAGGCAGGTTAAGGGCTTTGCCCAGCGTCAGTAATCTAGGAAGACTAGACAGCTAGTGTCTGAGGCAAGATCTGAACTCAGGTGGTCCTATCTCCAATTCTAATTCTCTGTCTACCTAACTTAACCTGTCCTGGGCTTGCATGCTGACCAGGGAGAGGCGGTCAGGAAGGGCCAGATGTCCTTATTGTCAAGTCTCATGTTGTCCTGCTGATCACAAGACTGAGTTCATCAGAACGTGGGTCTGAGTACAGATTTGGCCTAATGACCAGGCCGAGATTTTGGAAGCCTGACCTTGAATTCTGGCTCTGCCACCAGCTTTGGTCAGGCTGTTTCTCCCCCTAGATCTCAGCATCCTCCTGTGTCACATGTGGTCCCACCCCTGAGGTCTGGGTGGGAGTGCAGTCTGTATGCTGAGCGTGCCTATGTCTGGCCTTCCCTGGAGGGCCTGCAACTGTTCAAAGGCCAGTTAGACATGCTAGGGCTCAGCCCAAAGCTACAGGCAGCCACCAACTCTTCCAGAAAGAAGAGTTTTGGACAGGCCCTCACTTGTCAGGAGGAAGAGTGGCCCTGGTAGATTCCATTCCTGAAGCCTGGGACCTGGCCCACCTTCCACACCTGCAGAACCCATCGGGATGGAGACCCTTTGGCAGGGTGGGGGAGGGTGGCCCAAATAATGGGAGACTGAAAGAAAAGCTTCTCAATAGTTCGAGTTACTCTAGCATGTCCCCCAACGCACACATGCACACACACACACACACACACACACACACACACACACACACACACCCCTGCCCTTTTAACTGTCCTTTATTTAATGAGCCCAGCTGAGTTCCAAATGTGTACTGGGCACTACAAACCCTGGCACTGGAATGTCTGCCTTGAATAGTGAACATCAAGCATCACTCAGGAAAGCCCGAGAACATCTAAGAATCAGTGTGTGAGCCAGCATGGAGCACACAGTGATCTCTAGCTAGTGGTGGGGGTGGTGGACATAACCCAGGCCTTCACCACCGGGTACCTGGGGCTTCCTACTGTACGCCTGCCTCAGACAAGGAGGCCAAGGAGGCATCAAAGAGCAGCTGCAGGTGACTTCCCCCATCCACACAGCATGCCAGCAGCAAAACCTGGACTCTAGGCCAGACCTCCCTCCCCCCCAGGCCAACGCTGGTGGGGGCTGACAGCCTGGAGCATCCATGCCTGGGCTGCAAGATTCTACTGCTCCAGAACATCAGGCCAGTTGGGGGCCAACTCTAGGACCGTCTGCTTCCAGTACAGTAAATCATAGAGAAGAGAAGACGGGGTACGTGATATTTATAACGAGCCAGGACAAAGTCGGCAGTTTTTCCTTCCAGCTCTATAATTATAACTCGAGACCGGCCGATCACAGTCATCACTGGTCGGCCTGATGGTTAGGACAGAGGTAATTAGAGGCTGAGCTCTTCGCTGGGATTCTATTTTGGAAAGGGAGGGCTGAGCAGGTAAGCTGCCTTTCCAAAGCCAGCTTGTTCCCCTGGCTTCCCAATATCCCCGACGTGAGAGGGCGGAGCTGCTGACTCGGCCCACAGGGCAGCCACAGCCACAGGTGAGGAGGCAGCTCCTGCGGCTTTTCTGAGGGCGAGACCCAGAGTTTTCTGGCTCTGAGGCTGCACTTGTGGCTGCACGGGAGGGGCCTGGAATGTCAGGCTTGGTCCAACGTGAGCCACAGGGCTGGATGTGCTGCCAGATCTGCCGCGTCTTAGCGTCTCACATGCGGCCCCCTATAACCTCTGCTCAAAATGATTCAGGCCCAGGAGAGCTGGCTTAGAGAACAGCTCTGTTCCCAACCTGGACACTAACAGGCATCAAGGCCAGGTGGGGAAGGGACTTGAGGGGTGGTGCCAGTGCAATCCATCCCCACCCAGTCCTAAAATCCTAAAGCTTTCTGTCACAGACTCATTTGAAGACCTTACTTACCCTCATTCCAAGATAAGGCCAAGGGGGCTTCTGAGGTGTCTGGGTACTGGGACATGTAGAGCAAGTCAATTCTTCATTGAGAGAAGCCCCTCACCAAGTTCTGGGAAGCCATTCAGAATACCTGGTAGGCTTCTGGTCCCTTGCTCTGTGTGCAGGGGATGGACCCTGCGATGTGTGTAGTGCTATGAGAGACCCAACAAACCCTAAATGCACATCTTCGGGGCCCTGACTTAGGACCTTCCCAAGGAGATATGATTTACCCACCAATTGCTGGAAAGACTGAATGATGCCCACTGGGAAAAACTAGTTCCTACTGAAGGTGCCAGGGCATGCCCCCTCATTTCCCCCCCTCCCCAAGATTCATTCTTCATTGAGCCTGTGGCAAAGGCAGAGTCAAGGTGAACAAGAGAGAAAGCATTTTAGCCTTAGCTTGCCCAGCATATCTCCTCAGTAAAGAGCTAGAAAATGCTTCAGAAAAAATTCTTATCAAGAAAGTCATAGTGAATAATTTCTCCAGGCCAGTGTGGGTTAGGGAGACAAACAGAGAAGTCTGTGGACAGTGGAGACAGGAAGATGCCCGATAACACACATGGTGGAAGGGAGCATTCCAGGAGCCAGACACTAAAGAGGGCTGAGATGGGGCAAGAGATCCTGAGCATTCCTGAACAAGTTCTGGATGCAGCAGTAGGGGCTGTCTGGCAGCTCTTTTGTCTGTTACCCATGTCCCAGTCATAGATCCAAAGGAAAGAGGAGTAGTCAGGAGTGTGAGCCCTATCTCTGAGCAAGGACAAATCTGGAAGGAAACAGCATTGTGAGTCTCTGAGCCCAGGACTGGAGCAGCCTAGTGCCTAAGCCTGCAGTGGGATCACCGGAGCAAAGCAGAGCTCAATCCCTCTGGACATACAGAACCTCCCAGCAGTCTAACAGTGGGTAGGTAAGTCCAGCAGCTGTCTGTTGACACCTTCAATTAAGGACAAGACAATAGACCCAAACATGGGTCGTAAGCAGGCAGAGTTCAGACTAGCAGGGCAGTGAATAGACCTCTCTCAAGATCATATCTTTTTGGGAGCACTGAAAGCTTGCAGGCCCCTAGACTGAACTGTGAACCAAAGCTCAGGCCAGACATTCCCAGAGGTGAGCAGATCCAAACCCTGATATAAAGTTGAAAATCAAGAAGTAGGCTAGAAGAAGGAGCAAATAAATAATAACTCAGTCATAAAGACCTACTGTGGTATTAGGGAAGCTCAAGACAAAAACACAGAAGAAAATGACTTAAAAACATCTATGAGCCAAGCTTGCCTCAGAGAAAAATGCAGCTGGGACACAAGCCCAATAAGAATTCCAGGAAGAGCTAAAGAAGGCAGTTTAAAGAAAAAAGCCAAAAATTATTTTAAAATCAAATGAAAGCTTTGGAAGAAAAACATGAAAAGAGAATGAAGACCTTAGAACAAGAGGCATGACACTGTACCCCAGAAAATAACTCCCTGAAGTTTAAAATTGACTAAAGAGACTCCAGAAGACAGTTAAAACAAAGTCAAATAGGAGAAAATGCAAGCTATCTCATAACAAAAAACTGATCAGGAAAACAGAATGAGGAAAGATGTTTTAAAATTATGAGACTATCCAAAAGCCATGTCTCTTCCCCTGCAAGAGAGAGAGAGAGAGAGAGAGAGAGAGAGAGAGAGAGAGAGAGAGAGAGAGAGAGAGCCTAGACATCATATTTCAAGAAATCATAAAACTGCACAGATCACTTTGAACCAGAGGGTGGAGTAGAAGTTGAAAGAATCCACCAGTCACCTCCTGAAAACAGCTTCCAAATGGAAACTCCCAGGAATATCATAGCCAAAAATCCAGAGCTCCAAAGTCAAAGTAAAAATATTGCAAGCTGTAATAAAGAAAGAATCCAAGTTCAAAAGAACCATAGTCACAACTACACAAGACTTAGCAGCCACCGCTATAAAACAGGAGAGAGTTTAGTATATGGCATTCTGGGAGGTAAAAGATCTAGGTTTACAATCAAGAATAACTTACCCAGAAAAACTAAGTATAATCCTTGGACAGGGCTTAGGGGGGAGGGAGGGGAGAGAGAAAGGATCTGGTTAAAAAAGATAAACATGGGAACTACAGTTTGCTAAAAGGTACCATAGACAATGAATTAACACTAATAATAAACATATAAACGCCAAATTTCATATTGTATAAATTCATAAAGGAAAAGTTAAGTAACAGGGAGGAATTGATAATAAAACTAAAATTTACCCCACTCAACAATGGTCAACTAACCAAAAATAAATAAACAAACAAACAAAGAAATTAAGTAACTGAATAGAATTTTAAAATAGTCAGATGTGGTAGATCTCTGGAGAATTAAATGGGAATTGAAAGAAATATGCCTATTTTTCAATTATGCTTACACAAGTTACAAAAATTGACCATGGATTAGGATACAAAACCCTCAATCAAATTCTGAAAAGTAGAAGTATTAAATGCATCCTTTACCAAACATAACACCATAAAATTATATTCAATAAAGGACATTTGAAGCAAAGATTAACAATTAACTGGAAACAAACACAATCATAAAGAATGCTAGGTAGGTTAAATAACAAATTATAGAAACGTGAGAGACGGCAAAAAGTTAAGTTTCCACAGAAGTTGTTACTAGTTGATGAAGTCATCGAGAATACGTCAGATAATAAGAAGGCTAGCAGACTACAGATGAACTCAACCAATCAGGAGACAGACAGTGGCCTTCAGAAAACCAAAGAACCAGGATAGGGGCTGATTTGGTCTGAACTGGTTCAGAAATGTGACTAGGAATAACCAGGAGAAAGCTTTTCTTCTTTGTGCTTGTTTAATAAGCTATTTGCAAATTAACTTCTCTGCCCCCGGGAGAGAAAAAGCACAAAATTAGACACATTTCATATGTTAGAGAAAGGGGGGAAGCACATCAAGGAGGTACGTGATAGATGTGTAAAGAAGGTGGTGACCTAAAGGGAACTAACCAATCTGTTCCCTGATTCGAGGATTTGTTTTGAATTAACTGTATATAGCTCATCTCACTTCTGTACTCAGCGGGGTGTTTGAGCCCACTTTAGCCAAGACATTCAACTCCTCTGAACTCTGATGCAATAAAGTTTCCTTGATACTTCATTAGCATCACATGTGTCTCTAACAGAAATAATCAATAACTTCATTAAAGATAATGGCAATGAAAAAGATGTCAAAATTTGTGGGATGCAGCTAAATTAGTACTTAGGGGAAATTTTACACCTCTAAACATTTACGTCACTAAAAGAAAGAGCAGATTAATGAACTGTGCATGCAACTAAAAAAATAGGAAACTAGAAAGTTCAAAATTCCTAATTTAACAACAAAATAGGAGAGGTTAACAATATTGAAAGTAAAAAAAACCAACACATTGAATTAATAAATAAAAGTAAGAGATTTTTAAAAAAAAAAAAACAATAAATTAAATAAACCATTGAGTAATCTGATTATTTATTTAAAAAGAAAGAATAAAACTAAATTACCAATATCAAAATTCATCATTAAAAGATGAATTAACAACCAATGAAGATGAAAGAAAAGCAGTTATTTGAAACAATTTTGTCCAACAATATGCCAATAAAAATGACAATCTAAATGAAATGGATGAATATTTACAAAAATATAAATGGCCCAGATAAACACTATGAGAAATAGAATATTCAAATGCTCCTATCTTAGAAAAATAAACTGGACAAGTCATAAATGAGTTCCCTTGGGGGGAAAACCAGGCCTAGATCTATTTACAAGTTAATTTGACTAAGCATTTAAAGAGCAATTAATTACAATACCATATAAACTGTTTGAATAGAAGAGACTCTACCAAAATTGTTCTGTGACACAAATTTGGTATTGATACCTAAACCAAGTAGAGGCAAAATAGAGAAAGAAAACGAAAGATCAACCTCCTTAATGAGTATTGATCAAACGTTGTCAACAAAATTTCAGCAAAAGGATAGTGACATATCACAAAGATACTATACCAAGTATGGTACAGCCTGCTTTTATATTGGGTATGCAGGACTGTCTCAATATTAGGAAAATGATAAATATAATTGACCTTAACAAACGCATATAATTACATCAATCGATGAAGAAAAAGCTTTTGATGAAGCACAACATTCATGACTGTTAAAAAACAGCAAACAACCTAGAAAACTTATGAATAATTAGGACTTTCCTTTAAATAATTAGTATCTTTTTAAAACCAAGAGCAAGCATTATCTGTAATGGAGATAAGCTAAATACTTTTCCAATAAGAATAGGAATAAAGCAAGGCTTTCCATTTTCACCACTTCCATTCAATGTAGTGCTAGATCTAGCATGCAGACAAGAAAAGGAAACAGAAAGAATATGCATGGGCAAAGAGGAAAAAATTCTCCCTTATTTCAGGTAATATAATGTTTTATTTAGAGAACACTGGAGAGTCAACTAAAAACATTAAGTGAAACAATTAACAGTCACAAGATAGAAAACAAATCCACATTTGAGCATTTCTTACGTACACCCAACAAAATCTGCTAGGAAGAGATAAAAAGAGAAATTCCATTTAAAATAACAATAGACAATATAAAATATTTGGGAGCCTACCTGTCAAGATAGATGTGTGTGTAACTGCATACAAATATGATTACAACTCTTTACACACATATAGACAGATCTAAATAATAGGAAAATATTCATTGCTCATGGGTGGATGGGCCAGCCCAATACACTGAAAATAACAATACTACTTAAATTAATTTGCTTATTCTGTGCCAAACCAAGTTACCAAGAAATTACTTTAGAGACCTAGAAAAAAAATAACAAAATCATCTTGAGTAAAAAAATGTCAAGAAAATCAAGGAAATTAATGAAGAAAAAAACTGAAAAAGGAGACTTAGCACTACCAGCTCAGACTATACTACAAAATTACAATCATAAAAAATGGTACTGGGTGAAAAATAGAGAGGTTGATCAATGGAATAGATTAATGTACCACAAACAGAAGCAAATGATCATCATAGCCTAGGGTTTGAGAAACCCAAATATCCCAACTATTGAGCAAGAACTCACTATATGACAAAAATGATTGGAGAAAACTGGAAAGTAGCTTGACAGAAAGTAAGCACGGACCAAAATATCATATTGTTTTCCAAGAAAAACTCCAAATTGGTACATGATTTAGGCATAAAGAATGACATCATAAATTAGAGGAGCAAGGCAGGAAGGGAAGAGTTTCTGATAAAACTAGAGATAGAGACATTGACAGTAGGGAACACGGTCAATTTAGATTACATAAAACTAAGAAGTGTGTGCACAAATAAAACCAATGCAGCTAAAATGAGAAGAGAAGCAGGAAATTTGGAGAGGGGGAATGTTTGCAGCAAGTATTTCTGATAATCTCATGTATATATATATATATATATATAAAATGTGTATGTTTATGTGTATACATATGCATGTATATATGTATGTATGTACACACATACAATCATATATGTATAATATATATAATTTCCAAACACATGCAAAACAATTCTTAGCATTCTTTTTTAAAAATCTGAATTCTAAATTCTCTCCTTCCATCCTCGCCCTTGCTGCCCCTTGCCCAAGATGGCAAGCAATTTGATAAAGGTTGTAACGGTCATGCAAAACATATTTCCATATTAGTCATGTTGTGAAAGAAAACACAGACCAAAAAAAAAAACATGAAAAAAAGTAAAAAATAGTCTGCTTCCACCTACATTCAGACTCTGTCAGTTCTTCTTCTGGAGGTGGATAGCATTTTTCATTATAAATGATAAAGGCTCATATCTAAGACTTACAGGAAACTGGTTCAAATTTATGAAAATAAGAGTCATTTCTCAATCAATGTGTTCAAAGGATGTGATTAAGCGTTTTTTAGAGGAAGAAATTCAACCTATCAATAGCCTTAAGAGAAATATCTAAATTAGAGAAATACAACTCTAATCAACAGAGTAATTAATCATAACTTCAGAGAGCTCATGAAAAGAACCGGGTAAAGGACTTGGAGTTCCAGAGTGATGTATATATTTCTGGATGAGGCTAATGTGGGCGTTTGTTTTGCTTGATTAGTTATATTTGTAATAGGTTTTGTCTTCTTGCTTTCTCTTTGGGTGGGGGTAGAGATGGGAGGGAGGGAATTCAGAACTTGTAAAAATTTGAATTTAAAAACAAAGTTATTGGATGGGAACTCATAAGCAATATTGTTGCCTCCAGAGCCCTGATGGGAATAGTCATCAGTTTCTCTCTGGGGACCCAGCTTACCAGCACATTGGAGGATTGGGAGGGAGAGACCAGAGTGTGTGTGTTGTACTTCACTAACTTCATTTCATTTTTTGGCAGAATTAGTAAGCTGGCAGATGAGAGGAATTCTTTGTTCATCATTTACTTCTATTTTAGTAAAGCTTTTAATAAGGCATTTGATACTGTCCTCATGGAGAAGATGGAAAGGTGAGATTAGCTGAGGACACAGCTGGATGGCCTCAGGACCGCTTGTCCTGATTTTCCAAAAAGGAATGCAAAAGGAGTCTACAGATTATAGAGTTCCTGGCAGTGACCGTCTAGGTAAGGAAGTGGTGATTATTGAGAGGAGTCAGAGAAGATGAGGCGTATTTCCTTTTTTAAATAATGTTACTGAACTGGAAATGTGATGTAGATAAGAGTTCACCAAGTCTTTAGTTAAGCATTTAAGAATACATGTCATGCTGTTCTTTTGGAAAAGCTAGAGAGGAGGGGACTGGTCGCAGGGACAATTAGGCAGATCTGGATCTAATTAACCATCTGCACTAATGATTTGAGGCCAACTTGGAAGGAGGCCTCCCATGGAGGATCCCAGGCATTTAGTCTCAACTCTGTGCTGTTTGGCACTTTTACCAATGGCTTCATGGACTGAGCCCCTATTTCAGCGTGGTTCTCCCACTGTTAGCTGGAAGTGACTGGTGAGCCAATTTCATTTTACTGGGTCAACAGCCTGAAAAACTAAAAGAATGGTAAAATACCAATGGCAGCCAGCAGAGGGGGTCGAGGCCAGCCAAGTCTTGGTAATTTCAAGTTCTTTCTCCTGAAGGAGTGTGGGATCCAAGGGACCAGAGTGGTGGGCCTGAGCAGTCAGCCTCAATGAATTTATAATATAATATATTACATTATAATATGATGTAAGCCAGGCTTTTGAATTTATAAAAAGGAAGGAAGTCCAAGGACAGGTCAGTAAACTCCACTGGCTCCCCAGTAGCTCCAAGATCAGATATAAAATTCTGTTTGTCATTCAAAGCCCTCCACAATGTCCCCTCCTGGTTTTCTTGTACTGGACTCAACCTCCTGGATTCTTCTGGTATTCCCACAAAACCCACCAGAACTCTGCATTTTCTCTGTCTGGCCTCAGGGAAGGCTGGAATGTTCTCCCCCCTCCCCTTCTGATTTCCTTCAAAACTCGCCTAAAATCCCACCTTGTTCAAGAGACCTTTTCAGGTCCCTTAGCTGCTCCAAACTCTTGTTTGAGAGATGGCCCAAATTTTTTTTCCAATTCTTATCGTATCCTGAGTCCCTTCAAATATTCCCAGAGACTAATTAACAAAACTGCAAAGAAGCATAGCTGAGGGACAGGATTCCTTCAGCCCCCATCATGCCCCACTTACCCAAAGATCATTTTGAAACAAGGCAGAAAAGGGCCAGATCTAGATGTTGACCTTCCCTCCTTTCTAGCATCTTCATCATCAAATCCTGCCCAGAATGGTCTCCGCCCCAGACATCCCTGTAGGAGACGATCCTCGTGGTCACCTCACAGGAGCCATGGTTGTCAAAGATGCTGGGAGGGTATACTTGGGGTCAAAATGAACTACTATAAATACACCTGAAGTAAACTTCTTTTTAAAAAGCCAGCAACACTCAAGGTGGGATCTTGATTCCAGACAGTGCCCCTTTCATCCCAGAAAGCCCTAGGCAGGGCAAAACCTGAAGTCTGACCAGGGATTTAGCTTTCCTTGTGGGTTTCTGGGTATTGCTCCCTTCCTTCCCCCAGGTTATGGTAGGGTGTGAGTTCCCCAAACATGCAATTCACTCTTGTACCTTGAGGTATACAGAGAAGAAAGCTGAAGGCACTCCTGTTTTCTAGGGCCAGATCACCCTACTCTGGTCATCTACAAAGTCCAGCTGGTACTTGAGAAAAAGGGATGGCCAGGGGACCCCAGGATGGGCATCCTGGGAGACGATGCAGTCATGGACCAGAGAGTTGGGGCTGATCTCTGAACTTGAAAACTGAACTTGAAGAGCCCCGGCTCTTCTTAGGATCTTCTTAAAAGAACTAGGATTCCACACCCCCCTGTGCCTCCAACAAACACTGGACCCCTTTCACCCTCAGTATTATAATAATAAACACTGGAGCTCTCCCTGGATCCTCACTTTGGAGAATAAAATTAAGTGGACAAATTCTGCACCTTGGCTGTAGTGTCCCCCTCCTCTGCTGGATACCAGGTGACTGGTACTGGAGTAGACTTGAGTGTTTCCTGTGTAAGCTGGTGAGCAGCCTCAAGCAAGGCAGGGCCTCGGGAGGGACCCTCAATGACTTACCTTGACCCCTACAGCTCTAGGGTCCTGCTGTTGTCATCAGTGGGGACACCTGCCATCAGGGGCCCTCAATAACTGGAGAACCACGCCCACAAGCAGGAATCCTGCTGCTTCCTTCCTCTGATGAGAACAGGACCTGATGCCCTCATGGGTGGCTCTGATCGCTGTCCTTCATGCCAGGCTTTGGCTGAACAAACTGCTTAATTAGACTGAAAATAGTCAACTATGATGCCAATAGAAACATGCATCGTTCCAGGGCAGCTTCCCCATCCTTCCTTTCCCAACCTTCCCAGGAGAGAATTGATCCAGCCACTGATTGGTACTGCCCTTCAGGTTGGAGTCAGTTTCCTTCTCCTCCCCAAATCCCATCTGCCTCCATGCCCCAGCCAAGGAAAGGGCAGAGCCAATCAGAGGTGCCTCCCATCTCCTAGCACCCAGGAAGAGAGAGCAGGGTGTAGCCAGTTAACTCATCTATGGCAGCTTGTCTGTTCGGCCTAGAGGCCGATGAGCTACCCGAGTCTACTCACCTTTTCACTGGTCTTCGGTGGCTAACCGGATAAATGTATTGAGAGAAGAGACTTTCCAGGGTCAAACAAGGGTTAGGCTTTATTCAGGGTCTTAGTTACGTATCCATATGCAGGGTGAGTTCTTCCTCAGGAGAGAGGAATCCTCCTCCTCCCAAGGGGCAAGGATCATACAGCAAAAGGATGGGAACGGAAGAGGGGAGGGACCCTCTTCCCTCCAAGGGCCCCGCAGCAACAAGAGCCCCCAGAGGAGACTCCGCATCCAGAAGAGGGCCTTCAGGCTTTCCTGTCCCTACTTAAGCTCTCCTGCCGCATAGTTTGCACATGAATACCATGCGTGCTCTCAGCCCCTAGCTAATTAACAACAGGTGTGCTCAGACCACGGGCCAATCTCAAGGGTGGGATGCTCTCCCCAGCAAGTTTCTACTGAGAAGAGGTGGAAAAACAAGATGTTTGTGTTTCACTCCTCAATCCCCAGCTGTTCCCTGGGGGGCCTCGTGAGAACTCTGAGGTTTAGAAGTCCTCACTTTTACCTGCCCGAGACTGTCCACGTGAAAACTGAGCTTACACCCCCAACACTTGTCTAGACATTTTACCAGCTCAATGGATAGAGTGCTGGGCTGAGAGTCAGGAAGACCTGAGTTCAAATCTGACCTCAGATGCTTACTAGCTGTGTGACCTTGGGCACTTCACCCTGTTTGTCTCATCTGTAAAATGAGCTGGAGAAGGGCATGGCAAACTACTCCAATATCTTTGTCAGGACAACCCATAATGGAGTCTCAAGGAGTTAGATGTGACCAAAACTAGTGAATTTCTAGAAGTCTTCAGTGATACTCATGGCTGCCCTGTAGGGGCTCCCAATTCCAGAGTCTGGCCCCTGCACCTGTCTACCCCTGTGAACCCATCACTAAAACAGAGCTGCTGGGCAAACACCCCAAGCCTAATACCCTGCTGACTGCCATGGGGGGCTGCTATCTTCTTGTCACAAGTTCAATACCAACAATAGTCTGGGACAGGTTGGTTGCCTTTGTCTCTCCTTGTCTCTGAATCTCTCCCCTTCAGAAACTCTCTCATTCTCTGCTCAGCACCACCTTCCTGTCTCTTCTTGGAGGGAGGCAAAGGGTAGATGAGGTGATGTCAGAATTGGGGCCAGAGTGACCCTTTTAACTCCATAGGTATGGATGACTTCTGCAAGATAGGGAGCCTGCCTTCTAGTTCCTGGAATCCTCCATAGTTATAGTGGCACCTCTTCTAACCCCCAATTTCAAACAAAGAAATGTACTTTTAGTAAAGGGAGTATCCTTCAAGTATGTGCCCAGCTTTGGGAGGATGTCGTCATTGTGTAAAGGCTGTCTAGCTCAGGGCTGAGTATGTGGGAGACGGACAAATGAATAAACAAATGAACAAGGAATGAGTTCATCCTCTGCTAAACCTTATCAGTCAGGCTGTCAGCTGCAGTTCTCTCAAAGGAGGGGAGAGTTAGGTAGAGTTGGGGGCAGGGGGTGCCAGGAGGCACCCCCCCCCCCAGGACATTGAGCTCAGCTCAGCTTGGCTCATGTGATCGCCTCGAGCTGACCACCCAGGGATCTCTCAGGGGCATGGCTTGCCTTTATGGCTTTTGCCCAGCCCTCCCAGTCTGGTCAGATGAACCCCACCTTTCTGAGAGGAAGCCTAAGGAGAGATGAAAGCCACCTCCCATGGGTTTGATGTTGCTGAGTAACTCAAATAGACCCTTGGGAGCCTTGTTGTGTGGGACATGACCATCCCACTCAGGTCAGGTTGACTGTAACTGCTTTGGGAGGGAGACCAGGAGACTGCTCCACCCCCAAATCATGCCCCTGGCTCAGAGAAAAGGGGCAGATCAAAGCTTCTAGGATGTCCCAGAAAGCTCCCCCCAAAATCCTTTTTTATTTGAACAGGAAGGTTTGTTTGCTAGGTTTCTTTTGGCTCAGAAATTTTTTGTTTCCAATGGGTCCTTGGTTAGTCCCAGCTGGGCTCCTTCCTGGGACAGCTCACTTTCCCCCTCTGCACATGTTGCCTCATCAGTGAAATGAAGGTTTACCTAGATAATCTCTGGCACCTCTCAATGCTGTGATCCCTTGTGGTTCTGACTTTCCCATCAGAATCAAACATAAGCTTGTATTAAGTACCTACCATGTGCCAGAGACTGCTAAGGGTCAGGGAAACAGAGGCAAAAAGGAGACAGCCCCTGCCCTCTGGGACTTAACATTTAAGGAAACCCAGGATGGCTTCTGGAGACGTAGCCTCCTGAGCCCAGAGTCAGAGCAGGCAGGGCAGCCAGAGCAGGAGCCCCCCACATGGAAACTCATAACTGTGCCTGAGTCTGGGAGGATGGGGACCACCCTTGGGATTTCATTGGTTAAGGTGCCCACCACACTGGTCCTTATGATTGAGCCCAAGGCTGAGGGGACAGGGACTAGGTGCCCATTTAGGGTTAAGTTTAGGGTTAAATGAACTCCTTGATTAGGGGACTCCCAGCAACATCTGCCCCATAACTTATGGCCTTTGAGTTATATCTGAGCCTACTCCGAGGTGAAATGACTTAATCGGTATTTGTCAGAGAAGGGATCTGAACCCAGGTTTTCTTAAAGTCAACCTTGATTGAATGTAAGATGAGCATTATACTCACCAAGCCATGCTGATTCCTCAAGATCAGTCCAACTACAAGCATGTATTAAGCACCAACCATGTGCCAGGCACATAGTATGACTTGCTGTAGATACACAGGTCAGAGGAAAAGTCTCCTCTCAAGGACCTTCCATGCCATTGGGGAAGATGACATAAACCTGGAGAAGTCTTTAGAAGACCCTAACAAAAGGTCTTGTAAAGGGAAGGAACTGGCCCAAGGTGGCCCAGCTGGTCAGTGAGTGGTAGCCCCAGGGGACTCTGGGCTCCCAATTCTGCTGAGGTCCCCTTAGAGCTCCAGGGCCAGTGGAACCACATTGAAAGTGAGTGTGATGGCTAGTGAAAACTTCTCAAGAACTTAAATCTGAAGTAGATCAGACTCTAGGGCTGAGTTTCAATTTCTCAGAACTTGAAGCTGTGAAACCAGCCATCTCCCCTCTCCCCAGATTTGCTTTACCCATTTCCTAATCATATTGTACAATCTTGACCTTTTGCCAAATAGGGGAGATGTCTATTCAGTCTCTTCCTCAATTCTTTTGCGTCTGGGGCAATTTCTGAAAAGAAGTTGCTTGCTCAGGCTCTTGACCAAAAGGGTAAGGGGGATGGATTTGTGGTTATTAGCTATATAATCATGTTTCTGCTTCTCTACTGTGCCTCTCTTCTCCAGACTTGCCTGGGAATGGTGATGCCCGCTTCTCACGAGAACGAAAAAAGGACATTCTGTTTTTATCTTGAGATGCCTCCGACTAGTCAATTTGAGTAGGGGCCTCGTCATCCCACACAAAAGTATTTTATCTTTTTGACTTGTTTAAATGTCCAGGTCACTGTGTTCTGCAGCCAAGACTCAAGAAGAGTTGTGTGTGAGTTGGCAGGCCCAAGAGTGGGGGGGGCATGAAGGCTCTGCTGCTTTTGCTCCCAGCACCCCCAGAATTCTCTGATCTCATGGAGCTGTTCAACACCTCTGGTCCCAGGCCCACCTTGGACAAAGGGAGGGCCTTTCTTCACCCTCTCTGTCCTTGATGCAGCCCTCTCTAACACCAACAGGGCCTCCAGAGTTAGGGCTAGAAGGGACACTCCATGCCACTGCGTCCAGTTTGCTCATTTTACAGTGAGAGGGGAAGAGACTTGCCCAGAGTCCCAGAGCTAGTAAGTATCTGAGTCAGGATTGGAACATGGTGTTCTTGACTCCAAGTCCAGTGCTCTGCCCAATAGGCCCCCAGATTCTGCACAGGACAATGATGACTCTGCTACCTCCAGGCAGTGGGCAGCCAATCCCTGCCCTGATAAATGGGGCAAAGACATTCCTCAAATGGGGGGGGGCTGAGGATTGCCTCCTGCTCCCCTTGGGGCATCAGTCAATCAACAGTCAACATTTATGAAGCACTAGGCACTATGCTAAGTGCTCAGGACACAAAGAGAGGCTAAGGACAGGCCCTGGCCTTTAGGAGCTCACAATGTAATGGAGGAGACAGTGTGCAAATAGACAAAGGGTGTCTGTACAGGATGAATAAAGGATAAGGAAGGGAGAGAAAACACTGGGCTAAGTGGGATGGGGAAGACATCCTGGGGAAGGGGGGATTTTAGTTGGGACTTGAAGGAAGCCAGGAGGTTAGTGGTCCTAGCAGAGTGGGGAGAGCTGCCAGGCCTGGGGAGAGGCCAGAGGGAGTGGCCAGAGCCAAGAGATGGCAGGTCTTGTTCAAAGGCCAGCCAGGAGGCCTGAACAGGAGGATGCCCTGGCCCTCTTCCTGCTGACTGCCCACAGTGGCCATTCAAGACCCACTGAGTAAGAGAAACATATCGTGGGAATTGTCCTAAGCTGAGCTAGAAGCAGGAGGCCTCTTGGGCAGGCCCTGGGGGTTCTGTGGAGCACTGACCAGGACAGCACGATGATAAATTGGGCAGCTCTGAAGCTAAAAATGCCAAGTGGTAAACCCCAAGTATACCTCTGCTCTGTCATTACCCGAGCACTGCTGCAGGGCTGGGGAACCAGTCCCTCCTTCTTGGTCAGCCTTCTCCCAGCCCCAAGCCAAGAGCCATCCCCACTGCAGACAGGCAGGGTCGGGCCAGGTCACCAGCTCTCACCACTGGGAGCTTGGGCACTCAAGATGAGAGGAGAGCCACAGAAGAAGATACCTTCCACCTGATCCCATTGGAGTGAGAGCCAAAGGAATGGGTCCTGGGGCTTGAAATCGCAGACTCTCAGGAGTATGGGCTGATCTGAAAGAGCCTCCCTCAGGCCCCGCAGGTAGTGTCCCACCTCCAGGCAGGTCTTAAAAGCCTATTGTTAAATATCCAGGGGGTGCATTTATACCTCATAAATTGGGCAATAATACATGTCCAGTCTTGCTTTGCTGTTTTGCTATTGTCTAGACCTAAGACAGACGTAGAAAGAATGCTAATGAGGCAGATTGAGCAGGAGTGTACATTTTTTTCCTCTGAAGAGATGATTATTAAACACTTATCAGCATATCTCTGTGCTCCCTGTTTGCATCCTTCTAGCCAGGCAACCATGGTTCTCAATATGGGAGTTGAGAGCGAGGACTCTCAGGTGTTTACCATGAGGAACATTGACCAGCACATAGTAGGTACACTGACTCACCTCTAGCCTCAGAATTCTCCCCTCTGCTCCTGTCTCTGGTGCAGGCTGAGGAGGTCAGATCTAGTCAGTGCCCCATGGCAGACACACAGACATCAGGAGCCAGCTGCCAGTCCTTCCTCACCTCCACTCCAGCCGGGTCTTCTTTCCTTACTCAGAGCTAAAGCTGTCCAATCCCTGGCCTTTTCACTGGGTTATCTATGTGATTCTTCAACTCTTAGCATCCAGAAGCCTGAGCACAGAACTCCAGCTAAGACTTGACCAGGGCAGACCAGGACACAGAATGTCCCCAATGGGCCAGAACCTCCCGCTAACTCTAGTAAGATGACATTTTAATGGGATAAATATGAAGTCAAAAAATCAACTTCCCAAGCATGAACCATTCCTAAAAGATCTGGGGAGTCTTAGTGGACCTCAAGTTTTAATGTGAGCAAATTGTGTGATATGGCAGCCCAAAAGATTGAATGCATTCTTAGGCTTTCAGGACAGGGCTGGAGGAGTTGTCTTAGGGAGAGCAAGAGGTTTGCAAAGCTAGGTGAGCATTGGAGGGAGGGGGCTGAGCCAGGAAGCAAAAGAAAGTCCCATGGACTGGGCCTCGTGGAGATGAGGAAGGATGAGGAGGGCAGGCAGGAGCCCGAGGAGCTCCCTCCTTCCAGGTCTTCCTGGTGGAGCCTCCTCACTGAGCAGCAACTCTGAGCAAGTCCCAGCCATAGGAAGTGATTTTTCCAGCAGAAAAGAGTTTGCATCTTCTCTCCTTTCATCTTCATCTCCAGCCCTCAGACCCTGTCCAAAGTCCAGGATCCTGGGGGGCCATTTGGGAATGGAGAAGCCCTGGGAGACTGGTACTGAAAGGGCTGGGGACTCCTTGTAGGGAATGCCTGGGGCCTTGGTATTGGGGATAGGGAGAGGGTGAAGGATAGACCTTGGCAGGGTTCAGAAGGTAAAGTGGAAGATGGGAGAAAGGACAGCGATTGGGACCCTTCAGTGGAAGGCTGAGCACCAGAGCAACGGCAAAGCTGGCTGGTCACCCTGGCACTGACCCCTGATCTCAGAGGAAGGGTATAACGTGGAAGGGGTGACCCTCAGGGCCCTGAACACCCCTGCTCTCCTACCCCCTCCTAGGACATCTGTGATGGCAGCTTGCCAGGGAGAGCCTTCTACACCTATCCTGAAATGGGTGTTTTCTGAGCTCCTCCCATTCTATCAGAAATCAAGGTGAGGGCTGGGTGGTACAGGGTGACTCAGGGCCTGTGGCCAGGAGAGACCACACTCTCCTGTCGGAGACATTACATTCTGAATCCCAAGAGCTCCAGGCAGGACTCGTGTTGCCCAGAAGCTCAATGTCCACCTTAGTGAAGGTGGTAGAAAGAGTTCAGCCTGCTCAGATCTGATAAGTGATAACAGCACCACTGAGGGCGAAGAGAGGTCCCTTAGAGTTCGAGGTAATAATGGTCAAGGTCACAGTGAAGCTGGTTGCAATGTCTCCGGATGTTTTCTCCTGGGAGCCCCCACCCTAAAGGTCTGTGGAGACAGGCAGAGTGCTGAGGTTCCCAGGTCAGTGACTCTCCAGTGAATCCCAGGAGGTACAGGGTCATCTATGCCGCTGGAAGGTCTTCCAAGGGCATGGCCAGTGCTCAAGGGCACTTGAGCTAGGCTCCTGCTCAGAGGACAACCATAACCTCTGCTGAAAACCATCCTGGAGAAAGACTCACACCTCACCTCCCTCTGTAGGGTAGTGGGAAAGGGAGGTAGGATTTCACTCACTGGCAAGGGCATCTCGGCATGCAGCTCTTTTTCAGTGGAAGATAGACACTGCTCAGCAAGAGGCAGGCATAGGGGAAGTCAAGGTACGAGACTGGAATAAGGAGTTAGCCCCAACCAGAAGTCAAGCTTCAGGAGGAGCAGCTCCCAAACTCCCATGGAGCGAGCTGCCCAGAGGTGATTGAGCCTAGGGAAAGCTGCCAGAGGATGGCCGAAGAAGGGGGAGGTCAGAAGGGACCCATTGTGTCAGAGATGTGTCAGTCATCTTGGCCACAGAAGTTCTACAAAAGAAAGCTCCTTCCCCACCCTCCCTCTTCTAGACTCGAGCTTGAAACCTTGGCATGGAGGGAATGTCACTTCCATCTACCCCCAGCTCTGGCCCTCATCTTCTCTCCTAGGGGGTCTCCACATCTCCAGCCTTCCCCATCCCAAGCCATCCTCCACATGCCTGCCAAGGTGATCACTCTGAAACGAGGGGCTGGCCATGTCACCTCTGCCCCCTCCTCATAATTTACCAGTACTCTCCCAGAACCTGAAAAGGCCTGGAAAAGCCTGTTTGGATTTTAAAGTTTTTTGGGACCTTCCCTCTTCCTGTCTCTCCAGTATTTTTTATACTTTACTCCCCTTTAGACCTGCGAGGCTCCAGGAGGTCAGCCTCCTTGCCAGTCCTGAAACATGTTCTTTGTCCCATTTTCATTCCATCCACTCTGTCTAAAGCACTTTCCTCCCTCCCCTCTCCTGCAGCACATACACTGCCTTCGGTGGGGGTGGGGGTGGGATCCCCAGGGGAACCTGCCATCCACTTTTATGTACATTTAATTACATTTCATCTCCCCAGCAACACAAACTTTTGGAGAGTAGGGGTTGTTTGTGCTTGGCACACTACCAGGCACACAGCAAACATCTATATTTGCTGTCTCTTCCCTGAATATATGCTTCACTGTGGTATGTGTCCACTCCTTACTGCTGTGTTTGTGGCAAAGTGTGGCTCAAGTTTCTGTGGGAAAAGTTTGTAACCACTGTTGGTGTTAGGCACTTCAGCAAATGTCTTTACTGTGAGCTAATTGTGTAACCAAGTTGCCTACACCAGGGAAGCACACTAGTGGGGGCTTTATGCTGCAGCACAGAGCCACAGGGCGCCTTGAATTTGGAGTAATCATGCCTCGAGGAGGACCCTGCCAGTTGGAGGGAGGCACAGCAATCAAATGTTTCCAGCTCTGAAACAGGATTCTTTGAATGGCATAGAGATGATTAGGGTTTCCCTTGTGTGAAGAGAGATCCCTATGGACTTGTAGAACCACTCTGGACAGGCACTTAGAGGAGGAGGGACTGAGTAGTAAGGTGTGTGAAAATCTCCACACAATGGGTGGATGAAGGCGACTGGCCTTTCTTCCTACAAGCCAGGCACCATGGCAGGTTAGTGCCTCCTGGCACATGCCACCTGAGACCCTGCACCTCAGCCTGTGGGTGCTGGGAAAAGACTCTGGGGGCCCCTGGATGGGTCCTGCTCTGGCATGTCTGTCCTCAGCCCTCTTCCCAGATGCCTTCTCAACCTCCCAGAAAGCCAGGCTGCCAATCAGGAGACTTTAGGTGCCTTCAACTGTGTCCCCTAAACTGCCTCTTCATCTTTGCCCCCTCCCATCCCTTCTCTACTCAGAGACCAAAGGGCAGCTCCCTCCACTTTACCTCCTCGTTCAATAAACTCCACATTGCCTGCTCGGCTTCCATGGGTTGTTTTCCTGTCTAAAGTGGAAGCCTTCTCCCCTCCCCAAACTCTGGGATCCTAAGACTGGTTCCCTTTCTGCTTTTCCCACAAAGCCCCTGGGTCTCAGCCATGGACATTCTCTCCAACACCCCCTAGCCTCCTCCACTGGTTTCCCTCAAGTCCCAGCTTCCCTAGCTGAGTTCCTTGAAGGCCACAACTTTATTTTGACTTTGCATCCCCAGGGCCTGGCACATAGTAGGCACTTAATGGTCCAATTCATCCTCCATCCAGCTGACTGATTTTTTTTGAAGAGCAGGTCAGACCATGTCACATACTCCTACTCAGTAAACTCCAGTGGCTCCCCATTTCCTCTAGGACCAGAGTCTTCAGGTGATGTCTGAGCCCCCTCCTCCCTTTCATACTGACCAATTCTGGGTATAAAGGCAAGGGGAAAGGAGGAGGGAGTTGGTGGCATTACAGGGACTGTTAGAGGTACCCAGTCAACCCACCTTGGACAACATACTGGCCAAGTGGCTGTCCAGACTTTACTTGAAGAGGACCAGTGAGGAGTATACCACTTCTTGGGGCAGACCAGTCCTCTGCTGGACAGGTCTGCTGTTTAAGGAGGTTTTCCTGCTACTAACCCTGCCTACATCCTCCCCTTTGCAACTGCTCTCCCTGGACTGTGGGGCAGCCTTCTGCCCACCTCCCTCCCTGGACTGTGCAGCAGTCCCCTCCTAAGGGATCCAGGACAAGCGAGAGTGTTGGGCAGCTGTGATACACAAAGCAGGCAGTGGGATCTCTTCAGCCTGGTGACTTTATTGTCCAGCCTTCTACAGATCCAGGGGCTGGGGGGCCTCTGGGCCAGAGAAGGAGCTGCTGACCGAGTGTGGACCAAGGTAGATGAGTGAGAGGAGGCAGTCCCTAAAAAGTCGAGCTTGCTTCAGGCCAGAAAAGTCAGAGACCTCCACACCTGCCAGAGGACCCTGGCCATCTGCACCATTTCAGAGAGCCAACATCTATCTGGAGCAGAATTGTAGGGGAGGGGCCCTTCTCTTGTTCTGGAGACTCCTTCTGAGACAGCGTCTGGGAAATAGGGATGGTTGGTGTAACTTTGAAAGGTTCCTTTCTCTCTCTCACCACAACCTGGGGAAGATTTCCTTCCCTCCAGCAGCTGAGTCAGTGAAAGGAAACTCAGTGGCTACTGTCTGGTACTCCCACGGCAGAGGGATGAGGCCCTGCCTCCTCACTAACCCAAGGGGCAGACACAGGAAGTCCCCACACCCATCAGGGCCTGATTCCAGGCCTCACACACAGGCACTGGAACCCCAGCCCTGCCCCAGTCAGTGGGCTCTGGGGTCTGCTGCAGGATGCTCCACTGACTGCCAGAGAAGCAAAAAGGGCCTCTCAGAGTAGACACTGGGAAGAGTGGCTGGCCTTCTATCTAGTGTGTGGAATATCTACTCAAGCCACAGGAGCTTGCTGAGATACATAATCTCTACACATCTTCACCCTGTTGGAGCAAGTAGTTCCATAGCTCTGCAAGCAGACACAGGCTGTTCAAAAAGGCTATTCTGAGCGAGTCACAGCGGCTGCTCCCAGGCCACGGCTGGGGACACTGGCCCCTGAGACTACCACCATTTTCCCCTCCCCCCTCCCCCCTCCCACCACAGCAGCCAACCCACTTAACCTTTAGTTCCTAGTGTTGGTCCCTGTGCCATTGGCCCAGCTTGGAAATGTGTCAAGGTCAAATAAGAAACGTCCCCAGGTGTTGATGGCTAGAGAGACACAGATCAAGCCGATTATGTTCATTATGAAGCCTGCTTTCACCTGGAACAAAGAGATTACAAGTCAACACTTGGGTAGTGACCAGGCTGGGTAATGGGACAGAGTAAAAGCAAAGGCAGACCGCCCCCAAATTCCTTCTTCTCACTGCATTGCCCCAGGCAGTCTTTGCCTACGCTGAGAACACACTAGCAGGGCAGCAGAGAAAACTGGTGATAAGCACATCTGTGATTCACACCTGCTGTGGAACTGTGGACACCACTCCACTTACATTCTACCACTATCACCAAATTCACCTCCCTAGACATCTGGCCCCACATGGGTAGAACCACAAACTTTGATGGAAATCAGCATGACCACTGTACCTGCATGGGCTATGTCAACCTGCTTCCCTATGAAACCTTGCAAAGTAACTTGAGGTTTACTGGCTAGATTTCTTCTTTAAGGACCGTGCCTTAAGAAATCTGATTCACGTGGATCAGCTAACAATAGATCTCAGCCCAAGCCCATCTTGGTCATTGTTTGGGGTTCAGTGGCTCAAAGTGAATGTAAATAGCAATTGTTTCTGTTCTGAGGGTCTTCCTCTCCAAGATTAATTTTTTTGACTAGGTAAAAGGGGTCATTTCTTGCCTCATTTCTTACCTAGCCTTCAAACTGAGACCTTAGCTTTAAAAAGGCCAAGGTCTCCCATTGCTTCTAGGGCCATCTCTACACTTTGTGTCCAAGGTGTCCTGATCTACACCATGCCACTGAATCCAGATGGCTCAGGAGGAGCGAGGGAGGCTGATGACTTTGCACAGCCCAACCTCACTTAAAATCCAATTCAGTTGCATGTCATGATGTCACCGTCCCCATGACATTCTCCCTCTTGGAGAATGAAGGGCAAACAACAGAAAACAACAATTTGCCGGAACCAAGTAATCCCCACCCCACTCCTCACTATTCTCCCATGACAACGTAGAAACGCCTGGAGGGCAGGGATCGCCTGTTTTTTACACATGTGTAGCTAGCACTTGGCACATAAGTGCTTTTTCATTCATTCAAAAAGAATCACAGCTGAAGGAACCTCAGAGGTCAAACCTCCACCAGAAGCCTAATGACCCCACACTGAATGTCTAGAGATACTGGAGACTGGCATCTGACCTTGGCTAGAAATCATCCAGTGTGTCTGTATGCTTGTGGATCATGCTCCAAACAATTGGTATTCTTCATCCACCTTTTCTCCCCTTGTGTGTCTAGTATGACCTTGATTCCTGGGTAGATTCTTTAGATCCACATTTTCTGGAGATAGGAAAGTTGGGTCATGAATTCATACAGTTTTTCTTGGTCACTTGGGATTTGGTGGTTTTTTCAGGCATTTCTTAGTGTCCCTTATTTCAGCTCCCTTGATGCCCCCATCACTGGTGTGGACTTGGTCTAGTCCAGCTGTTTCCCCATTGTCTTCTGTATTTGCTCACATGATGCTGAGAATCCCAGTGGGCTTGGGTCACTGCTCTGAATGGCAAAGAGTCTATTGGAAAAGGCCTTTCATTCTGCCTATTTTTTTGGTCCCAGTTTTTCCTGTGATTTCCCTGAGCAGGAGCTCACTGGTCCTACAACTTTCTCTCATTTTACTGAAGACATAATAATGCTTTTGTGCTCTGCTCTTGTCAGTTGGCATTGTCCTCAGTTGCCATCTTGTTCCACTTGGCAAAGAGGAAGCAGAATTTAGGCTCTTTGGCTCACTGGGGGGTGGATTCACATCGATTAAATTTCCTTCTTACTGTTTAGTCATTTTTCAGCTGTGTCCAACACTCCATGACTCCATTTTAGGTTTTCCTGGCAGAGATAGTGGTTTGCCATTTCCTTCTTCAGCTAATTTTACAGATGAGGAAACTGAGGCAAACAGGGTGAAGTGATTTGCCTAGGGCTACACAGCTACTAGGTGTTTGAGGCTGGATTTGAACTCAAGGAGATGAGTCTTCCTGACTCCAGGCAGTAGCTCTACCCAGTATGGCGCCCCCTAGCTGCCCCTAAATTTCCTTTTTTGACATCAAAAGCTTGGTGAAACATGTCAACTTGAAACTGCTTAAATTTCACACCATTATTTTCTTGTTGTATTTTATCTTTATTCTAACATAGAAAACTGATTTGGAAATCCTTCCTATTAGAGTAATCAGTGATTCTGTTCAAAGAGAATTCACTTCTAGAACCCCCTTTTTAGAAGTATTGTCAATATTTAGGGTCACCTCCCCATAATGCTTTCATTTCTGTTGCCTATTCAGGGGTGGGAAGCCTGCAGCTCCTCACCCCCAACCTTTGCATTGCAGTCAATAATTATTAAAGTCTATGGTGCTTTAATTTGGAGCGTATTAGCCACTTCCTAATCCTCCATGCTAAATAACTCATCCTGAGCCCTGCAGCATGGTTTGACCGAATGTCCATGAGGCAACTCTTCTTATTACCTTTGCGCACACACTAAAACCAACTGTGACAATGCCTTTCTGTTTCTCCAAGGTGAGAAGTCTTCCTCTTCAAGGTGGGCAATACTTTCAGGTAAATACAACTTCTTTTTCTCATCTGTTCTCATTTGTAATAAAAATGTTAAGATGGTCAGGACCTAGCACTTTTGGTAGCATAGAATCCCATATTCAGAATGCCAATCAGATAGGCAGCAGGGTTTCCAAGTTAGGCTGACTTGGGCTTACACACTGATCCTTGGAAACACAGCTTAGTCCCTTTTCTGATGCCCTTAGCTGGTAGAGATACTAAGAATCCAGGATTCCTAGAATGCTACCATGGTCATGACTGGTCTTGAGTGATTTGAGGTGGCTGGCATCCCTGAAGGAAAGCCAGAGAGCAGGAGGGTGGTCAAGTAACCAAGGACTAAAGCTGGCAAGCCTGGGCTGAGGGAAGAAGGGACCACTAGGATCAGACTAAACAATCTGATGGCACTGGGCCAACAGCCAGAAGCTCTCCCTGAGGGCATGTGATGCTAAGGGAGGGAAGGTTCTCAGGAGCTGGGCTTAGCCCAGTTCCCAGGTCTCACCTGGAAAGACTCACAAGTCTGGAGACAGAAGAGCTTATCTGAGACAGACTAAAAACACGCCCCACATGACCAGCTCTGCATCCTCAGGGCCTCCTTTGGCCCCAACACAGCTCTAAAACTCTGTTCAAGATGTACCTAACCAGAAGCCTTTGCAACACCTGGAATCCTTTGGGAAAGTCAAGACATTTGCCTACCTCAAGTCCTATTGCACCTCTTCCATTCTTAATGAACTCGGAAGACTTTGTCAGGACCAAGGACAGTGGTTCTGGAAATGTTCAAACATGCTAGTATTCTGCGTCTGGAGAGAGCAGCTCATCTAGAGCAGCCAGATGTTCCTGCGTCTTCTCTCACAGTGCAATGTCTTCTTTAACTTGTTTGGAGCTCCTCTTCTTGCTCGGCCAAACGGCAATAATCCCAGAATCCTCCGGGGTATGCTCATCACCATGCAGTGGCTTCAAAGGAGCTCTAATGCACCCCTCCCCTGAGCTCTGTCCAGTTGGTGATGCTGGCTTAGACCCTTCCTCCAGCTCACTGGAGAGCTTCCTGTGCAAACACACACTCACCTCTTTAAATGGCTGTCCCTAAGTTTCTTTATAGATTCAGGGTTCTATAAGCCTGTATTTAGCTGTGAGTAGCAGAGCAGTCCAAAGAATGAAACTGAGTTCATCTAGAGAAAAGTGCATTATATAAATGCAAAAACTGACCCTACAGTTGGACAATGGTCTTTCCTCCTCAATTTTATGACTATATTTTGAAGTTTTTCCATTAATGGGAAGGCAAACTTGGAATATTTGCATGATTCTCATTATTGGTGGAGAGGATGAGGACTTGATGTTACAAGTCTGTATAAGGGGCAGATCTGGCATGAGAGCATGGAGGTAGAGGCCTCCTTCCTGCCTGCTTTATGAGAAGACACAGATGGTTCCAGACTTTCTTTGGAAAGGAATCCAGGAAGAAAAAGAACTTGGGAAAGTAGCTCCTCTCACCCCCAACATGTCCCTCATTGCTATTGTCTCTCTACAGACTTTAAGAATCCCCTCTCTCACCATCCCCCTCCGCCCCAAATTCTACCCTTGGGTGAAATTCAGCTTTCTCACTCTCCTCTCCTCATCCTCTCTCTTACCATGAGGTATCTCCCTCCCAGTAGGTAAGGCTCATCTTCTTTGTGTATTGCTTGATAGATGCTAATGTGTATAACTTCTTGGATTTCTGTCTGCAATCTGCTCAGACAAATGAGCTTCTCTAAGGTTCACTCTTTATGGTGGTTACCACTATTTGGTAGGAAGAGAAAGGCTTGATTGCCTTTGGATTTAAGCCATGCCCCTTGTCCTTGAAGGGATAGGAAAGAGCTTGGATCTAACAATCATTGCTCCTAGACCAGCAAAATAGGAGACAGATGCGTTGCAGTCTAGTTGACTTTGTGGCCCCTTATCCCAACTGGAGGGGAATAGTCAAGGGCCCATGTGGAGTTACACCTCCCATGTGGGTGGGCACACCCATGCCTTAGCTTCCGTCACTATCTTACAATTTTCTTGTACTTATTTACCATGTCAGAAACCTTGAGGTGACCATAAGAGAATACGATGGCATTCGGAGGCGTGGCCACAGGTAGCATGAAGGCGAAGGATGAACTCATGGTGCAGGGAATCATGATATACAGGGGGTTGATTTGAATTTTCTGGGACTGAAAGAAGAATAAAAAATGACATTATAAGTATTCGGGAAGGAGCAGATGCTCCCAGCACTAGAGAATCATTCACATGTGGTTGGGGTATCTATACAGCCCAGAGTCTGGACTTTATTTCATAAATTCAGTCCAATAACCCAACGATTTAGGTTGGGAGGGAACTCAATCAGACATTCTGGTTTGGGATCCATGACATCATGTCAGTCACTTCAGCAGAAATATCTCCACTATCCCAGAGTCTGGGGTCTGGGGGCATAGGAGACACTTCCCAAAAGAACAATTAGATTTCCTGTTTGTGATAGAAAGTCTTCCTTTTCATAAAAAGAGGAGTGGGAGAGTCCATCAAGAGCCTGAAGACTTAATGAAAGCCCTCTGTCCTCCATGCACAAACAGAGGGGACACACCAGTGGGTGGTCTAGCCACCATTCAGCCCCTGCTCTAAGCATATGTCCTTGGATAACTAGCTGGCATCTATTGTCTATCCCATGAGAAGCCCTTCTCTGAGGGCTGTTCTGGCTGTCTTGGGGAGGGGGCATGATTCTCGTGGGATCATGGCTGAGGTTTCCCAATGATACCAGAAGAAGCAGAGGTCCAGGGCCCAGGGACCCTGACCCACCCTCTTGTCTAGTCTTGGATTCAGCAGGCTATGAGGGGATGGACTCAGCCCCAGAAAGCCCAAAGCCCAGCATGTTGGTGAAAGCCAGCCAGCTCACTGTGGGAGGGCTTGTGACCACAACAGGACCAGATGACAGGAGGCCCTAAAGAGGGTGTTGGGGAGGCATCTAGGCCTCTGTTGTGGGCCTCCCCGGGGAGACGTGGTGCCTTTGGTGGCCACAAGAGAAGCGAACCCATCTCAGCCATCCATTAGGTTCACTTCCTGACTCTCAGCGGGACAGTGCACTTTGCTATTTGGAGGTTTCTCATCTTTTTTTTTAATGTAAGAAGAGGAAAACCTCACTTGGTTTTGCTTTAACTGCCTCTTGGCTCTAGTGACAGTCCAAGACCTCTATGACTCTTGTCTCTAGAAGACCCCTCCCGATCCCAGGACCAGGGGCCAATAGTGTAACACTGATGAATCAACCTATTAAGAGAAGAGGGGGTGGAGGAGGGCAAAGGGCAGTGGAGGATTGCTAAAGATTGGATCTCAAGGAAGGGTGGCTGGTCCCAGGAGTTGACGTTCACCAGCCACCTCAGTGACTGGGGCAGATGCCCCAGATTTGGTCTCCATAGAATGTTGTGTGCCTGGGGTCTGAGGACCAGTTAGCCTCATTCAGAAGAGGCCCTGGCTACACTAAAGGGCCTCTTTGGTTCCTTTCTGCTCCAAAGTCAGGTTCGCTTTGGTCAGTTTAATATAGGGGAGGAGCTGTTTCCAGAAATCCTGATGTCTCCAAATATACATTGGGACTGCGTGTGGCCTCCCTTCCCTACTGACTCCACAAGAGCTAAGCTTTTGAAGCCCAGGGCCTACCCTCAGCAACAAGCCCTAGCTAAGCTGTACTGTGTGCAAAACCCCTTGCTGGGTAGAGAAGCATGAGTAGGGGGTTGGAGGGGAAAATGAGATGCTGACCTAACCACAGATACCCATCCAAGGTGCCTGAAAAGCTCAGAGGAATGGGATGGGGTGGAGTGGTAGGAAGGCGGGAGGGTTATGCTCTGGCCCCACAGGAAGGATGCCATCCATGAACATTGGCCATGCTGAGTCCACTCACCATGGAGGCAAAGATAGGCAGGAAGAGGGTGGCAGTGGCAATGTTGCTAGTGTACTCGGTGATGCCAGCTACTAAAATGCAGACACAGAGGACCAGGACTGGTGGGGAGAAGGACTTCAGGGGTGCCATCTGCTTTCCCATCCACTCTGAGAGCCCCGAGACCTGCAAACATGAGGACAGCCCTTGGAAAATATGACCATCCCTAGATGTCAGATCAAGCAAAAGCACCGCCCCCCTGCTGCCAACTCCTCACCTTCCCTGTAGGGTTTCCCATCCAGTGTTTGGTGCCCACTTTACAGATAGGGAGACTGATGCTCAGACATGCCTTGCTCAGGACTGCACACTGGGCAATGGTATGGCTGGACCTAATGCCTGCCTTTAATTTAGGTCTCTCATTCAGTGGCCCTTCCTCAGTTTCCCCATCATGCTGATGTCCGAGCCCCTTGGTGGCCTAGCTGCTCCTTGGAGCTAAAGTCTCCTGGCTCTTGTTCAAGGGAACTGGTCCCCAGGGCCAGGAGAATTGTCCTCCTCCTCAGGGACTCCCTGGTGCCAGCAAAGAAAGTTCTGGACAAGTCCTCTCAGACTGCTGTCCTAGCAGAGGAGTGTCTGGATAGCCTTGGAGCATGGGGGTACATAGGCCCAGTACTCAAGCTGTAGAATGATGTCTCACTGGGAAGACAGAAAGCCCTAGAGCCCCACTGCATATGGGTCTCTATCTCCATGTAAGGAAGACACAGAGGTCCAGAGGGAGCCCATGTGGGGAGGGGGATGCATATCTCTGTCTGTCCCCATCTGCTCATTAGGAAAGTGAAATGTGTGGCCTTAGTGGGTTTAATTTTCCAACATCCTCCCTTCCAACTCTTGCCAGGCTAAAGACTCTAGATCTGGGTCCAAGCAGAGAACAATCTCCCCATCTCTCCCCATCCCACCTCATCTGAGCTGCTGCTGAGTGCCAGCATGGGGGACAGACAAAGATGGAAAGAAGGTCCCCCTTTCTGGTGCCAGGCCCCCAATGCAGGTGTCCCCACACAGCCACAGAAGAACCCACAGTTACCTCACATCCTTTAGCCAAGGCAAAGCCCCCACCCAGGAGCAATATAATGCCCCAGGGAAGTTTCTCATGAACCACCTTCCAGGTCAGCAGGGGTGATGGGTAGAATGGAGCTTTCCACTCTGAAATAAAAGACCCCAACAACCATGGTAGACATGGGGTAGGAAGAGGTGCCTCCTCAATGACCATGGCCCAGGGCCCCCCACAGCTTAGGCCAGCTATCCCTCCCCCCACCCAGGGGCTTCACCTTCTTCAGTCTGGCTCCGGAAATTGAACTTGAACTTCTGGGAAGGCAGGATGAACATCAGAACGGATATACAGATGGCCACGGTGCCATCTGACACGTACCTAAAGAGCACAGAGTGAAGAGCCAGCAGGAGCCAGATCAAGGGACAAGCCTCCTGGCTGGCGTGCCACACCCAGCCCAGGGGAGTTCTCCCTCCTGGAGCTAGTAACTGGCCATTCCCCAGCTCAATGAACCCAATGTCAGGAGCCCAGGGTCCATACTGGCATACTGTCCACCTCGTGGTGGATCTGGCTGCCATTCCTGGCCACATGCCCCTCCTCCTAAAGGTTCACAACCTTGCTAAACATCACAACTCCTTCTAGGACACTCAAGTCCAGTTCACTCATCTACGGTGTCCTCAGTAAAACCCTCAACAATTCCCCTGGATTCCCCTGGCTGGAACTGAAGCCTCCTGCTACCTGAGATAACACCGTCTTGGCTAGCATCTCCACTGGAGCTCATATTCTCCACAATCTCCCACCAAATTCACAGGACCAGGAGGAGAGGTAGACCCATTCCTTGTTGCTGAGGTCCCCTCCCTCAGAGAAGCATCACTGTCATCATCTGTCACCCTACAGGTTACTGTTCCAGCTTCATCTTCTGTCCCAAGCTCACAAGTCTCCCTCTGTAGCCCTTCCCCTCCCCCCTCTTTAAACAAGCATTTGCTGACCCTTTGCCAGCAGGTACACCTCAGCCTTCCCGACCCCAAGACCTCAGAATGATGCCACTTCCCTGCTAACAGAGGACTTGGGACAAAGGTTACTAATAAGAACCACAGAATACTGAGACTCTTGCCTCCACAAGTAAAGTACAGGTTGGTCTGCCTCAGTGGGACTCAATGCTCCTCAGGGATGGAGAACAGAAAAGGGCTCTGGAGAGGCTGAGGAGGATCCTGATGTGTGTCAGGAGTTAGCTTGTGGAAGCATTGGAGCTAACTCTGGGATGAGAAGTTCCTCCCAAATGAGAGGGAGCTGCTGAGCATCCCACAAATCCTGAGAGCAGACTGAGCTTCCACAAGGGGTCACACCAGTGACTCCTCCCTTCCACCCAGTCAGAGACACGTGGCCTGTCAGGCTTCCTGGGGCACCCATCCAAGACAAGGACTTCCCAAGTCTGGTCCAGCCAGGGCACACAACAATGAACGTAGGAAGTACTGCTGAGGATGAGGGTCCTGCAGGTGTGAGGAGCTCAGGTGGTGAGTTCATCACTCTTACCAGTGTGGTGGAAAGCTTCAGAAGAGACCAAAGGATTTAGAAAAGGAGCAAAGGGCGGAGATGGTGTCCGAAAATGTAATCAGAGCTTATGCTCTGGTAATCCTGGGCTTTAGGCCAAGGGTGGAACTCCTTGTCCTCTTCCAAACCCTGCCATTGGGTGTCTTTGATGGTGTCCTCAGCCACTTTTCTACCTCTTTTCACTTTCTCCCTTGCCCAGTCGTTGACTCTTAGTAGAGGAATTCCATAGCTATACCTCCATCCCTGACATTTCCTTCGTGAATTGTCTCTCCCAGTACCTCAAGCTACTTTTCCTTCAATATCTTTTCCCTGCTAACTCTCTGGTTTCTGCTGTGGCCCCACCGCTCCCCTGTCCAGGCCCTTGGAGGAAACATGGTGCCTGGCACAATGTGAACTCTGGTGATGCTCTTCCATCTCTCTGACAAGAGCTATCTGAGTCTCCTCTTTGCCCACTTTCTGTTGGGACCATTTTCACTTCCTTCCCTCTCCCTTATAGTCAGTTCTATCACGTAGGCCCTCATCACCACCCAACCACTGGACTACTGTAGGACCCTCCCTACAGGTCTTCCCACATTCAGTTTTCTCTAGTCCAACCTGCCACCCCTAGAACAATCTTCCTTCCTTTGCACATGGCTGGTCAAGTCATGCCTGGGCTTAGTGACCACCTGGAGTGACTGCCTCAAGCCCACAATCGAGGTCAGCCTCCTTTGCCCAAGGCATCTGGACTTTCTGGTGTCTTGCGCTACCAAACCCTTCCAGACTTATTGAGCGTTTTTCCCTATCATTGGGTTATCCCTTTAACTTTGAAAACATGTAGAATTATCCCACCTCTGGGCCAATGCTCAGAATTTCCCTATGCCTGATGTACCCTTCCTCCTCACTCTGGCCTGGCCTTTGGGAGTCCCCTCCCATCATCCCATTCCTTCGCAAATTAGGAGTTCTCTGCCTGAAGGATTAGGGAAAAGCCTGGTTAGGTCTCCCTCCTTCTGAGTGCTGGGAGGATGCTGCCCAGGTCCCAAGAGTCATCTCTGAGTTCCAGGCACCCCACACAGGCCTGCCTCCCCTTTCTTCCTGCTTTGGCCCTTTCATGACAGCTGCTCAGAGCAAGGTGGGCCCCCTTGTGGAAAGAACTGAAGGGGCAAGCAGACGCTGGGCTAGGGGACACTCTAGGGAAGAGATCCAGCCCCTTACTTTTTCTTACTGTCTACCCAATAAAGTGATTGCCAGCCAGGAATGAAGCCAGGATCCCGAAAAAACCACAGTAAGATCAGGAGCAGGAAGGTGATGACCACGCTGATCTCTGCGTACGAGAGGGGACCCAGCTTCTCATATTCCTCTTTCAGCATCACGTATGCTGCCTTCTCCTGCTCTGTCTTCTCCACACCAATACCCATGTTTCTTTTAAAACTTTGGAACAAAAACATGAGTCAAAGTCAGGATGAATGCTCCGTACCATGACCAGTAGAAAGCCTGGGGAGCAGTCAGTCTAAGGCTAGCATGGCTGGCCTTCAGGAGGCATCTTGCCCCTTCTCACCCTGGGGGTCCATTGGTCCCCATTTCCCACACAAGGTAAACAACTACTTGAGGACAGACATGGGGAAGGAGAGCTGCTTCCCTTTCATTGGTGCTTCTAGCCTTCCTCAAAGATCTGCAATCCAGCAATGTCATTAGACTGGGGACATCCCCTGTGACATAGATGGGTCTGATGACCTCAAAGCCCCCTCCTCCCTGGGGACTTGCAGGAAATGGGAGCAGGACAGCTACCCCCCCAGGAGTGAAAGGGGTCCTAGGCCCTGAGGCTGAAGTGACATCAGGATGTGTCACATCTGAGGAATCTCAGAAGGATTGCAATCCACCAGAGTGGGGGCTATAGGGTCTCCTGCCTCCCTCCTGCCCTCCCTTCTTTTATTTTGGGCAGTGTTCTCACTTTTCTCTCCCCATGGGGCAGCCCCCACTTACTTGGTGCCCAGGAACACACATTGGAGCCAGATCCAAGAAAAGGTGAGCATCAGAATTACGTTGGGGAAGGCAAAGCCAAACCAGGAAGCAAAATTGACAATGTCTTTGCTTTCAGGGAACAAGCTGGAGAAGGAGGAGAAGAGGAGGGAAGGAGGAGGGTGAGGACACAGCTCAGCCTCAGCAATGAGGCTCAGCCTCTCCCATAGGACCCTCATGGTGGTGGTGGATATTTGTTTTTTAATGCTGAATTTCATCCCTCCCTCTCACCTCAAAAAAAAGTGATATGGCTGAATAAGTTGTGGTATATGACTTGTGATGGAATACACTATACTATACTACAAGAAATGACAAGCAGGATGATTTCAGAAAAACCTGGAAAAACTTTCCATGAACTGATGCAGAGTGAAGTGATCAGAACCAGAACACTGTACACAGTAACCGCAGTGTTATGCCATGAAGAACTGTGGATTACTTAGCTATGGTCAATGGTCCGAGACAGTCCCAAACAAGGGCTCATGACAAACATGCTATGTGCCTTCAGAGAAAAAACTGATACTAACTGAATATAGACTGAAGCGTACTATTTTTCACTGTCTTTCTTTTCTTTTTCTTTCTTTGAGTATTCTTGTACAAAATTACTAATATGGAAAGGTTTTACATAATTACACATGTATAACCTTTATCAGATTGCTTACCATCTTAGGGGAGGAAAGGAAGGGCAGGAGGGAAAGATAGAATTTGGAACCCAAAACTTTAAAATGTTAAAAATTGTTTTCACATGTAATGGGGTGGGAGGGAATACAATTATTTTATTTAAAAATGAAAGACTTTAACTGGCCATCAAGAAATTATTTCATGCTTCTTTCCCCTGGCACCCAGCACCATTTTGGTGTAAATGAATGACCTGGCATTGAAATGTCACAATCCTTGGTGCCAATCTGGGCATGGTCTGGGCAGGAAGCCATCAGGAAAATGTGTCTGGGTTAACTTTTCCTTCCTGGAACTGCTAGTGCCACATGGACCCCAAGATGGGAGGGGGGAGGTAACTGGCTGTCCCAATGTCTGCCTCTCAATCCTTCCCCTTGTGCCCAACTTCTACAAAGTTGATGGGACTCTAAAGAGCCCAGGAGAAGCCCATGACTTACGTGCTCATCTGCCCTGAAAGCACTATATTGGGTCCAGTACCAGTCAGAGTCCCTGTCCCTCCAATGCTCGCTGCATAGCACACACACAGCGTCAATGCTTTGCATATATTTCTGTCTTTTGCTGTTGCCCCCTTGCTCTTGGCCTGGGGAACCACACTTTTCACTAGAAAGGAAATAGGAGTAATTACCTTGGGCACCAGCCTGGCCAAGCCCTCCCAAGGCTCCAAGCCTGCTCACACACTGCAGGAAGGGGCCAGAAAGCTCCACAAAATGTGCTGGTCAGCAAGACAGGCAAGGTTTCTCTGGCCACATCATCCATCATCTAGAGCTATGATTTTCCCACACACCAAACCTGATGAGGGCTCAGACATGGGAAGGGAGCATTCATACTTTAAGGACAATGTCAATGCCAAGACACCGATGATCCAAGTAGAGGAGAAGGTACTTGAGGCCAAGGGTGCCAGCCCAAGGCAGGAAGAAGGCTCACAGCCTGAAGGCCGAGAACAGGTAGTCCCAGAGAGTGGGTTGGTTGGAAAGGAGAGACCTGGAAGCCCCATCTAGGGAAAAATAGCATCCACTCTATAAGCCACATGACCACTGTTGAGGCCAGGTCTTACTTAGAACAATGGGTAATAAAATTTGCTTGACTCTGGGAGAATCAGCCTTCACCACCAACAACCATTGCTCCTACTGGCTTATTCAAAGAAATGATTGGCCCTGCCCAGAATCTGCCCCTTAACCAACCAGGACAGAGAGGAGGACAGCCTGCAGGGGCACCTGTTCTCCTTTGCCTCTCAGATGGAAGGGGCAGGATTTGGGTCAGAGAAGGTAAAGGAAGAGGAAGTGGCTAAGCCCTCCACAGCTATCCTATGGGTCCATCCTGGAAACGGGCCCACACTTATCCTTGGTCTTGTGCACTAACTAGGGCTCACCTTTGAGCTCCTGTTCATCCTTATCCAAGAGCTCTATACTGGATGGGTAAAACATGCTGTCCTTGCTCGTCACATTCAACTGGTCTAGCACAGCCTGGACAATGGGCACCATCATGGCTGTTGTAGCCGTGTTGCTGATCCACATGGACAGGAAAGCCGTGATAGACATGAAACCCAGCATCAGACTGCAGGGAGGAGTTAGGGTAAGAGTCAGCTTCCTGCCCACCATGGGCCTCTTGAGGGTGGGCACCCAAGGGGAAGACTCTGACCTCCCTGACTGGCCATCCTCATCACCATTCCTTTCCCCATGGACTGCCCTGCCATCTTTCCCAATGGGTTCCCCATGCTCGGTAGGCTTAGGTTCAGGGTGAGCTGTCCTGCCACTTTCTCCTTGGGGGAGCATGGGCCCATCCCTGCCATTCTGGGGGCCTTAGTCTCCTCCTTGTCAAGTCTCTTCTCACATGTGTCTGTCTGTGCTGAGTTATGAGTTCTTCAGGCTCACACTCAGATAGTCAGGAAGAGCAGAGCAGGATACGTACAGGCCAGGTGAGATGCCAATGAGGAGGAGGGTACGCAGGGCAATCCTCTTGTGAACTTTCCAATGCTCCACAGCCACAGCTACGATCAAGCCCCCCAGGAAGAGCATTGTGGTGTCCTTCATGTACTGGATACATACCTGCAGGATGGGCAGAAAAAACCTGCAGTGTCTGTCTATCTGTGTCTGTGGGTCCATCTGCCTGTCTGCCTTTCTGTCTGTCACTCTATCTCACACCCTGTCCAGGGACAGGGATGATACCTGCCAGAGAGCTCTGCAATTCAAGCATGAAGGGCTTGACTTTACCATCCAAGTGATCTTGGACAAGTCCTACTACTCAGAACCTCAGTTTGCTCATCTACAAGGTGGGAATGACGAGTATAGGTATCCTCATTTCTGAGTATCTAGTTCCAAAAATTAGCAATAAGATGCAGGAAGCACCTCCCCCTTGACCATGAGAAGAAGGCATGGCAGGCAGGCAGGTTGGATGCCCAAAAGGCAAAGTCCCCTCTGCCCAAAGCCCCTCTAGTGTGACTTACCTGCTTGGCATCCAGGACTTTGAGCAAAGGGAATAGAATCACAGGGAGGAGAGATGTCACAGCCAGGGGGATGACCTCTGTGCACCAGTACACAGCCATGAGGAGGATGACATAGGCACAATCACCCGACTGCAACACAAACCAGAGTGGGGTCAGGTGGCAGCTGCCCTAAGAGAGGTCTGCTGGGTGTGTTGCCATGCCTGCCCTCCAGAACAAGCTAGAGTATTTCTACAGCCAAAAAAGGGTGAGCTCCCCAGGCAATGAAGGGCCCCAGACTGGCACGCATGACAGTGCCCTGGCTCTCCATCTCCCCTCTGCTGTCCACGTGCACCTTCCAAATCAGAAGCCCAAGGCAAGAAGGTGCTAGAGCCAAGGCAAAGGAGAGAAACACAGGACAATAAGAATAGTTTGGAAAGCATAATAGAAATTTCATTTGATGCTTACAATCCCCCCGAAGTTGATGTTATCTCCATTTTATGAATGAGGAAAGTGAAGCAAACTGAGGTTTAAGTGACTTGCCCAGGGTCTCACAGCTATGGAAGTGTCTGAGGCAGGATTCAAACTCAGGTCTTCCTGACTCCAACTTCATTGCTTTCTCTACTGAGGCACCCCCTAGCAGCCAACAGTGGCACACAAGAAAGAGTCCTGGTTCTGGAGTCAGAGGATCGAACACAGCGTGATCTGGGCAAGCAGCCTTGCCTCAGTGTCCTCTATAAAATGAGGAGATTGGACTAGGTAACCTCTAAAGTCCATTCACTTCCTTGAATTAGGGTTCTACACCCATGAGAGAAGCCAATAATGAAATCCCCAGCCCCCTCCCATCCTCTCCAAAGTGCAGGCAACCACTCCAGAGAGCTACTAAGACCTGACCTCACAGCTTCCTCAGGTGAGACTTGATGGGCTGAGACCAGTGACCAGAAGATCAAACTATGGGTGGGAGGGGAGGGAAAAGAGGGGGAGGTTAGCAAAACTGTGTTTCAAAAGGATGCGGTCATCTGGGGGAATCCAGGGGTCAGAGCAGGGATGCCCAGCAGAGGCTCGTAGTTTCAGGGGAGTAAACTACAGACCACCCAGGCAGAAAGAAACTGATGGATAGAATCGAGGCTGATCATGAATCTGAAATGGACATGTAATGATCATTTGATCCTCCAAAAGACGGAAGAGAGCAGTTTTGGGACAAGCACATGGAACCCAGAGAGGACAACATGGACTGGGCTGCCATGTGCCCCATGGTGGGGGAGGGCATTGGTGGCACACTTACTAGGGGCCAAGCATTCTTCCGGGAGCTGGGGGTGACATTCTCTTGGGGGGGAGGGAAGGAGAGCCCTGATACATGGTGACCATATTGGGGAGGCTTCAGAGAGGCCATGGAACCCCAGCTTAACCTTGAAGGATGCACCCTCCTTGAAGGAGGGTGAAGGTCAGAATATTCCATGCTTGAGGGTCAGCCTGAGATGCCCAGGGGCCACAGAATTAGCCACATTCATTCCGTGAGAGAAGGACTCAAGGAGTATGCAGATTTCACTTCCAAATTAGAGGATTAGGGAAATGTGTCAGCCCCTCCTTAACACAATCCTTGTGGCAGGCAAGCAGGGATGAACTGGAGTGGGAGTCCATAATGTCCATGTCCAGAGACCTCAGGATACAGCTCTGTCCATGGAGCATGTCAGCTAAATGCCCTCGCTTCAGCAACACCATTGGGTACCTTGGTCTTTGCCCTGTCTGAGCTCAGAAGTCTGGGGTTCCCCTGAGGCAGGGATTTCTGTCTATAGGCCTCACAGCCTCCCACTGCTCTCCCTGCAGACAGGCTATGCCAGACAAGGAAAAGGGACAGAGGAAGAAAGGTCCATGAAGAGAGCTTCCTGGGCAGGAGGGGCATATTATTTGCATGCGCAAATGTGTGCCAGGGTGCACATGAGTGATTGTGTTGGTGTGTTCATGATTGTGCACTCATACACAGTGGGCATGGTAATATACATGGTATACCTGCACAGATAATGAAATAAGAGGGAACCAGCAGAGGAAGCTGGGCCTGAATGCCACTCAGCCCCTTCCCCATCACCAGTCAGGGAAAGTTTGGGGCACTGGACTCGGCAGGTCTCACCTCCCCTGGCTGGGTGGCCCTCCTGCACCTTCTTCTCCCCACCAGCCACAGGCCCTGGTCTCCTGCACATAGGAAGAGGGAGATGGTGCCCCAAGGCTGGAGGAAGACTTGCCCAGGGTCACTCAGCGAGTCAAAATCTGAGATAGCTTCTCTTCCTCAGAGACCTTCCCGACCACTACCAGTTCATGATCCTCAGCTTACTACTCAGCTCCCTGAAATCAGTGGGGGTGGATAGTGGAGGAGCATCCAGCTGAGACCAGGAGGAGCAAAGGAACCCAAATCATGTCATTCAGGACGACCCACACAGCACTTCTGAAGCACTCATTACAGGGAGGCCAAGCCAAGTCAGTCCCTGCCCTCTAAGAGTTCCTGTTCTAGGTTCAGCAGGGTCCCAGGTCAGCTCACTTGGGCCTCTCCTATTTTTCCCTCCTCTAACTGAGGGTATCTTCTTGGGCAGCCCCCTTCCCTGCCCCTGAGGTCTGGTCAAGGAGAAGGGCCCCATGGTTCCAAAGGCTTCCCTCCCCCCCTCCCACTTGTGTGTATGCACAATCCTACTGGAGAAGCCTGGGCTGCCAGTCACTTACCATTAGCCACGCAAGTCTAATCACAACAGGGGACCCAGTTAGTGTTGGTAAGAATTCTCTGAACCCACCTCCACTCCGTGCGTCTACCCCTCATTTCCTTATGGCTCTCCTCATTCAGTTAGAAACCATGAGCTGGTGACCAGAGGCTGACCCTGACTGGTCTCTTCCCACACACACGACCCTGAGTCACCACAAAGACTCTCAAGCTAGACGCACCTCTGGGGCAACAGGTGGGGGGGAAGGTGGTAATGCGCACTGAGCCCCAGAGCAGAGATCCACTGGCTTGACTTTCCCTGGCCCCAGGCATATAATAGCCAGATTATCACACAGGTGCAGAACTCCAGAGGGCTGGAGTTAACCAGAGCCCCTGGGCTCCTCGGGATGCCAGGGGGTATACATCCAGGACAGTGCCTGGGCTCACTGGTGCCCTGTCAAAGAATGGATGAGGGAGGAGGAAAGAGGAGCTGCGACTACTTGGGAGGTGGGGGGAGCCGGCGGCTGCGGGGAGGGAGCAAGGAGAGATATCTTAGGGAGGCAGAAACAGGAGCAGAGGACACCGGCAGAAGACCTGGCCCCAAAGAGCCTCTGGATTGGACAGCTCCGGGGGTGTGGCCAAGCTCCGAAAGCCTAGGCTCAGACTACTCCGGGCTTCTTTGCAGGTCTACCGCCTCTCCTGTCCTTCCCGAGGACCACCGCCAGGGGACGTACGAGAGCTTTAGGTGGGGGAGCCCCAGGCGCCGTAGAGGGAAGAGTGCTCTGGGGCACAGCCCCCAGGGAGATGCAGAGCCTGGGGAAGAAGTCCAGTGGCTCAAGATGGCTCGGACCTGGCCGCGAGGCTCCGAGACCAGCAACACTGAGAAGCCCAAGTCCGCTCAAGGGTAAGACTATGCAAGCGGGGGCAAAAGGGTGGGAGTGGGAAAGAGGGGCCCGGGAGAGAGACAGAGACACAGAAAGAGCGGAGAGAAAGGAGAGAGACAGACGGAGGGGAGAGACAGACAGAAAGGGGAAACACAGAGAAAAAGAGGGAAGGAGAGAAAGTGGAGAGGGGGAGAGAGAGGAGAAAGAGACAAAGAGAAAGAGAGGGAGGGAGGGAAGAGAGAGACAGAGAGGAGGGAGGTAGAGAAAGAGACAAAGCAGATACAGAGGGAGAGGGAGGGGCAGGAGAGATTAGAAAAGAGGGGAAAGAGGGAAAGAAAGAAAGAAAGAACCAGAGTGAGGGGAGAAGAGGAGAGAGAGACAAAGAAAGAAAGCAGAGAGGCAAGAGATAAAAAGGAGGAAAAAGCAGAGACAGAGGGGAAGGAAGGAGAGAAAACGGAGAAGGGGGAGAGAAAAAGAAACAGATTTAGATGGAGAGTCAGAAAAGAGAGGAGAGGGGATGGGGGGAGACAAAGAGGAGAAAGAGTGATAGAGAGGAGAGAGGGACAGAGAAAGAAAGCCCAGAGGTACGGAGGCAAGTCGCCACCTAGGCCAGAATGTAGGTATCAGAGGCATCCCCCAGGAAGGGAGCACCAATCGGCCTCGGGCTGCAGACCGCTCCCCACGGGTCCCTGCCCCGGGGCGGAGGGGGGGTGCGCTCAGAACTGCAGGGCGAGTGCCTTTGTGTTTAATCATCCTGATCCCGAGCCTCGAGCCCCTTCTCGGGGCTTTCACCCTCTAAATGCGGTCATTTTGAAAGGCATCTTCACAGCCCTAGCTCCCTGAGACTTTCCACTCCGCGCCGCCAGCTCCTTTCCAGTGGCCCCAAGCTTCTCTTGCCAGGCTCTCTTTCCTGGCACAGCTCCTGTTTCCAGCCCCTAATCCAATCTCTGCCCGGCCTTGGTCTCCGCTGTCCTAGCCAGGAGTCTTGTGCCTCCCTCTCTCCCTAATCCCGGCCCAGCTCGGGGTTCAATCCACAATCCATTTATATATCTCTTGTGCACTGCGGGGCCCCTGCTTCTCGCCCAGGCCCTAGTTCGGGTCTGGGTCCCAACCCCAACAGCGCTTCTATCCCAGCCCCGGCCCCCCGCCTCCGAGCTCAGCTTCACCTTGGACTGGGGGAACACCATGACCGGCAGGAGCAGCAGTGGGGTCAAGAACAGGAACAGGAAAGACTTGAACTTCGCGAGGCAGCTCCGCACCGAAGCCATCGTCCGTTAGGGGAGAGAGAGCCAGGAGCGCGAGGGAAGGCTGCGGGCGCCGCCGCCTTAAATAGAGCCTGTTGGGGGCCCCGGGGCCCGGGCGGGGAGAGGGCCGGGGGGAGAAACGCCCTCCTTCCCTCCCTCCCAGCTCCTGCCGGGTCCGGCCCCTCTCCCCCCCCAACCTTGGTTCCTCCCTCCCGTTCGCCCCAACCTGGGCAGCGCCGCGCGTCTTAATGGGGGAGGGGCTTTCTCTGCTCTCCCCGTTCCCCCAGGCAATGGGGAGGTGCCCTGGGGGAGCAGACCCTGTTATACCCTCTCGCCCGCAGTAGAAGGCTCAGCCCGAGGAACGCGCCTCTGAGCTCAGCTCCCACCCCTATCCAGGGGGAGGTAGTAAGGGCGAAGTGACCGAGGAGGGGGCCGGGAGGTGCCACGCAGCACAGTCAAACTTTTGGTCTCGGAATTCCCGCACTGTCCCACAGAAACAGTAACGGACGCTAAGGCGCCCCTCCCCTCCCCCACACTCCCCAACAGCTTCTCGGAGTTCTTTGCGCCTGCCCCCACCCCCCCGGGCTCAGGTGCAGACCCCTGGTCGCTGCCTCACCAATCTGCCCCTCCGCCTACGCCCGGTCCCCTCCTCTCCTTGCCAGAGCTGGACCAACCACCCAATGTACTAGCCTTGGCAAGTGACCATCGAGCCTCGGAACGGGAGGGGAACTCGCTGCCCACGGACTCCGGCTCACCCTAGGTCTCCGCACGGTCCTGGGCACCTGGCCTTGGAGCTCTATCTAACCCTGTTTGTGCCCCACTCTGATGCCTGCTCCGCTCCCTTTTCCCAGCTAGCCCGAACGGCCTCCAGCCTCCTCTCGTTCCTGTGGCCTTTCGTGTGCCTTCCCGTGTCTCCCTGCCGCTGGCCCTTCTCTCTCTCTCCTGAGCCTCTGTCCCAGTGGACTTCTCTGTGTCCCGTGCCAGGGCCCATCGCCACCTTTCTTCCTTCACCAAGCCGCTGGCAGGCTGGAACTCCCCCTCTGTACCCCAGCCCCAAGCCCGGGTGAGCTCGGTCAGCTCTTTTCCCAGATGCCCGACGCCCTCCGCTGGACGTGAACTTCTATACACACATACATGAAGAGCTCTAGAACTCGTGCAGGACTCGGAAGGTGACAGTTCTCCCGTCGCGTGGAGGCTGGGGCCCAGTTTGGGAATTCTCTGCTCAGCAAGAACACAGATGAATTGGAAAGTGGGCAGGGGCCTGGGGGATACAGGGCCTAGAGTCATAGGAGAATCTGCTGAAGCAACGGGAGTATTTGGAAGTCCTAAGATATGAGGTGGCTTCATGGAACTGAAAAAGGCAGAGGGGTCCACCGGCTCTACTCGGCCTGAGATAAAGCAAGAGGAGGAAATGCTGAGAGGCAGCTTCAGGCTAGAGGTCAGGAAGAACTGCCTAAGCATGACAGCTCCCTAAAAGTTACTACATCCTGCCCGTTTGTCCTTCATTGTCCACAGGACCAGGACAATCGGAAGGTGATGTCATGCCATGCAAATGAATTGAGTTTAAGTGAGGGAGGACCTGGCAAAGCCACCAGCCTCACGGTCTCCTCTGGAGTCATTTGGCTTCAGATACAGACAAATGGAGATGGCTCCTTGGCGTTCTCAAACTAATTAGAGTGCTTGGGATTAAAATTTACATTCCCTTTGGACAGAGCACTGGCAGTTAAGCGGAAGGAAGGAAGGAAGAGAGGAAGGGAGGGAGGGAAGAAAGAAAAGTAGCTGCCCACTGGGGGCCAAACTTGACCTGCCCAGTTGACCAAATGACTTTTTCTTCCTTCTTCCCTCCCTCCCTTTCCTTCTTTCCTTCCTTCCTTCTCTTCCTTCCTTTCCTTCCTTCCCTCCTTCCTTTCCTTTCTTTTCCTTTCTTTTCCCTTCTTTCCTTCCTTCCTTCTTTTCTTTCCTTTCCTTTCCCTTCCTTTCTTCCCACCCCTCTGTCCACATAGGGTGTGGATTCACACCCTTACCTGAGGGTTCTTTACCCAAAGGCAATATAAATTTGTAATCTCTGAAACTTTTTTCTTCTTTTCTCTTCAAGACCAGCCTTAACACTCTGACCAAAAGCCCTGAGGGTCTTCCCCTTCCAAATGGATTTTTTTAAGAGGTCATTCTTTGCTTCTTTTCTTATTAAGCCTTAATCACTCAGACCTGTTAATGAATTTAGCTTAAAAAGGCCAAGGATCCACCCCTGCACCCAGGGCCATCTCCAGTTGTCCTGGTCTATATCCAGCCACTGGACCCAGATGATTGTGAAGGCAAAAGTGAGGCTGATGACTTTGCCAGGCTTCCCTTCCTTAAACTCACTTCACTTGCATGGCATCGGATCACCTCCCTGATATCATGATCCTCCTTGAGAATGAAGGACAAATAACCCCTGTCAGTAGAAAAGGTGCTGCCCACTGGGGGCCAAACTGGAACTGGCCAGTTGGACAACACAGATGCCTCACCAAATGGTAGCTAAGACACCTTGGAGAACTTGGAGCCTAGATGGGATGGCCATTGGCCAGTCCTGTGGCAACTCCCATCAGAGCAACTCAATGAGTTCAAATCTGGCCTCAGACACTTCATAGCTGTGTGGTCCTGAGCAAGTCACTTCACCCTGTTTGCCTCCATTTCCTCATCTGTAAAATGAGCTGGAGAAGGCAATGGTAAACTGCTGCAGTATCTCTGCCAAGAAAACCCCACATGGATCAGAAAGAGTCGGTTGCTGAAACTGCTTCACAGCCACAACAGATGTAAATATATTGTTTCCACTGAAACATTCTCCATGTTTTAGAGAAAGAGCGCACCCCAGGGTTAGGGGGATGTTTGTGGCTAATGTTTTCACTACTCCATCTCATTAAATGACTTTGTAAGTGCTAATTAACTTTGTCCACTAGCTGGTTGCTAATGTGAACACACCAGTGGAGATGTAAAAACTGTAATTGTGGGAATGCAGACCTACAGTCACCCCATCCCCTAGAACCTAACCTTCTAGGAACCCAGTCAATAAATGCAAGTGTGAAGTAAGCCAAAGGCAAGATACATTCAGATATGGTGCCAGATCTAATGGTCTTCTCTCTACAGCCTTGGGTACCGTTGTCACCCTCTTCTCTTACTCACCTCCTCTCTAGGCTTCCAGGACGCTTCTCTCTCCTAGTTCCATCTGACCACTCCCTGTCAGTCTTCCTTCCTGGATTTTCATCCAGGTCATGCATGCCCACTAACCATGAGAATCAGAGTCAATCAACATTTATTAATAGTAGGTCAGGCACTCTGCTAAGCCCTGCAGTTACCAAGAAGGGCATAAGACTGTTCCTGCCCTCTGGGGGCTTACAGTATAAAGGAACAGAAAACACATAAAAAGTTTAAAGTGGGGAGGGGAAGGCTATCTGGAGTTGGGGTCTTATGAAGTCCTTTGGCTGGTTGGGAAATAATCTGAGGTGACCATTAGAGAGCTGATTCCTCTTGAGTTTCTAGGAATTAGGAAGAGTAGAAGAGTAATGGAGTGGGAAATCATGAGGTGAATGCCCTGAGCCACTCCTTCAATGATAGAGCATTTGGGAAAAGCTCTCCCCATCCCCTCCAGTCATGAGTGTTTCTCAGAGTTCTTCTCCCCCTATATCATTTCCCATTCACTCTCATGGATCCGATGGTCATCTCAGTGCTGAAGACTGTCAAATATACTTAGCCAGCCCTAACTTCCATTGACCTCTGGACTTACATCTCCAACTGCCTTTTGGCACTGGCAGCTTCATTGCCCAGTATCCAGTTCTGGCTCACAGATCTAGGGCAGACTAAACAAGGGACTTGCCTAGAGTGGTGGCATTCCAGGTAGGGAGGCCTTGGGCTACTTATAGAAAAAGAAGGGAGGAAATAGCCAGGGGCAGCAGCAAAGGCATAGCTCAGACCTCAGGCACAGAGCAGGGTCTGACTTCCAAGTCCAGCCCAGTCTACAGAGAAATGACCAGGGCAGAAATCTTAGGACAGAGGAGAACCTATAGTTCTGCTCTCTGAATCAGCAGAGTTCTCGGTGGTTGATAGGGGCAGAGTCCAGCCGTATCAACTTCCTGAGACCCAAGCCCAAGTCAGGAACTTGCAGAGGTCAAGTCAAAGGGGCAGAAATTAAACACAGCCCTGGATCAGAAAGATCCTTGGAGAACACAGAAAACTTGTAGATCCCCAACCTGTCCTTGAGATCCTGAATGAGACACTCAATACCCCAAGAAAGGAGCAACATGATCATCCTACACCTGCTCTCTAGAAGTGCAACAGAACTCAGTCCTAACAGCAAATCCAAAGTCAGGAAGAATCCTGAAAGAATGAGCAAACAAAAAAGGAATGCTTCCAGAAGGAGCTATCATGGTGGCAGGAACACAAACACAGAAGAAGAGCATGATTCCAAAACATCTACAAACAAAACTTCAGAGGAAAACCCAGCATGGGTGCAAACTCAAGTAGAAATCCTGGAAGAGACAAAGCCAGAGTTTTTTTTAAAGGTTGAAATGGTTTTTTTTAAATAAATAAAATTCAAATGCTTGAGGAAGGAACTGGATAAGAAATGAGAATTATGGAAGAAAGAACTGGAAATTTTCCAGCTTGGTAAAAGAAAAAATACTCAAGAAAACTCCTTAAAAATCAGAATTGGCTGAGTGCAAGAAACTCTATGAGACCTCAAGTAACAATAAAACAAAATTTAAAACAAAATAAAACTAGAAGCCAAAGTAAACTATCTCACAGGAAAACAACTGACTTGGAAAACAGATCAAGGAGAAATAATTTAGGGATTATTGGTCTATCTGAAATCCAAGAAGAGGTTTGACATCATGTTTCAAGAAATTATAAAGGAAAACTACCCAGTTATCTTAAAAGTAGAGAACAAAGTAGAAATTGAAAGTATCCACTGATCATCTCCTGAAAAAAATCCCCAAATGAAAACTCCCAGGGATGCTATATCCAAATTCCAGAATTCCCAGATCAAGAAGAAAATGCTACAAGCAGTTGGAAAGAAAAAGAAAGAAAGCTGGAGCTACAGTCATAATCACACAAGATTGAGCAGCCACAGGAAAGAATCAGAGGGCTTGGAATACAACACTCCAGAAGACATAGGAGCTAGGATTACAATGAAGAGTAACCTGCCAACAAAAAGTACAGGGGACTGAGCCAAGATGGTCTAGAAGAAAAGCACAAAATTGAGCCCTCCCAAACTTCCTGTCAAACCTACAGACCCCCAGGGCTAGCTCTGAAAACAGCAGCAAGAGAGGTCTGAAGCTTGGGCAGTGCCCTGTCCACCCCAGGAGCAGAACCCAATTTTAATAAAAAGTTGAAAGTCAAGAAATAAATGGGCTGGGGGAAATGAGCAAAGCATAAAAAAAGAACCTGACCATAACAAGTTACTATGGTGACAGGAAAATCAAGACACAAACTCAGAAGAAGATAATGATATCAAAACAGCAACAAGCAAAGCCTGGTCATAGGCCCCCAGAAAGAATTCCTGGAAGAGATCAAAAAGGATTGTTTTTATTTAAATTTATTTATGTAAGTTTTCAACCTCATTTCCACAAAATTTTGGGTTCCAAATTTTCTCCCCTCCTCCCACCCCTAAAGGCCAAGCATTCTAATTACCCCTATCACCAATCTGTCCTCCCTTCTAACATCCCTCCCTTCCGTTATCCCCATCTTCTCTTTTGTCTTGTAGGGCAACATAAATTTCTCTCCCCCATTACCTGTATTTCTTATTTCCTAGTTGCAAGAACAATACTCAACAGTTGTTCCTAAAACTTTTGAGTTCCAACTTCTCTTCATCCCTCCCTCCTCACCCATTCCCTTTGGGAAGGCAAGCAATTCAATATAGGCCCAATCTGTGTAGTTTTGCAAATGACTTACATAATAGTCATGTTATGTAAGACTAACTATATTTCCCTCCATCCTGTCCTGCCCCGTTTCTTCTATACTCTCTTTTAATCCTATCCCTCCCCAAGAGTGCTCCCTCCTCCCACTGCCCTCCCTTCCATTATCCCCCCCCCACCCTGCTTATTCATTTCTCCCCCACTATCCGGTATTGTAAGATAGGTTTTCATACCAAAATGAGTGTGAATTTTATTCCTTCCTTTAGTCGAATGTGATGAGAGTAAGCTTCATGTTTTTTCTCTCACCTCCCCGCTTTTTCCGTCCCCTGAAAAATTTTTCACTTGCCTCTGTTATGAGAGATAAACTGCCCCATTCCATTTCTCCCTTTATCCTCCAAACATATTTCTCTCTCACTGCTTAATTTCATTATTTAAAGATATGATCCCATCCTATTCAATTCACCCTGTGCTCTGTGTGTGTGAGTGTGTGTGCGTGTGCATGTGCATGTGTGTGTGTGTATAATCCCACCCAGTACCCAGATACTGAAATGTTTCAAGAGTTACAAATATTGTCTTTCCATGTAGGAATGTAAACAGTTCAACTTTAGTAAGTCCCTTATGACTTCTCTTTGCTGTTTACCTTTTCATGCTTCTCTTCATTCTTGTGTTTGAAAGTCAAATTTTCTTTTTAGCTCTGGTCTTTTCATCAAGAATGCTTGAAAGTCCTCTATTTCATTGAAAGATCAATTTTTCCCCTGAAGTATTAGACTCAGTTTTGCTGGGTAGGTGATTCTTGGTTTTAGTCCTAGTTCCTTTGACTTCTAGAATATCATATTCCATGCCCTTCCATCCCTTAATGTAGAAGCTGCTAGATCTTGTGTTATCCTGATTGTATTTCCACAATACTTGAATTGTTTCTTTCTAGCTGTTTGCAATATTTTCTCCTTGACCAGGGAACTCTGGAATTTGGCCACAATATTCCTAGGAGTTTCTCTTTTTGGATCTCTTTCAGGAGGTTATTGGTGGGTTCTTTCAATATTTATTTTGCCCCCTGGTTCTAAAATATCAGGGCAGTTTTCCTTGATAATTTCATGAAAGATGATGTCTAGGCTCTTTTTTGGATCATGGCTTTTAGGTAGTCCCATAATTTTTAACTTTTCTCTCCTGGATCTATTTTCCAGGTCAGTTGTTTTTCCAATGAGATATTTCACATTATCTTCCATTTTTTCATTCTTTTGGTTTTGTTTTGTGATTTCTTGGTTTCTCATTAGCCTCAAAGTCATTAGCCTCCATCTGTTTCATTCTAATTTTTTTTCTTTCTTTCTTTCTTTATTTATCTTTTAACATTCATTTTCACAAAATTTTGGTTCCAAATTTTCTCCCCTTTTGTCCCCTCCCTCCACCCCAAAACACCGAGCATTCGAATTGCCCCTATCACCAATCTGCTCTCTCTTCTATCATCCCTCTCTGCCCTTGTCTCCATCTTCTTTTTTGTTCTGTAGGCCCAAATAACTTTCTATACCCCTTTACCTGTATTTCTTATTTCCTAGTGGCAAGAACAGTACTCGACAGTTTTTCCTAAAACTTTGAGTTCCAACTTCTTTTCCTCCCTCCCTCCCCACCCCTTCCCTTTGGAAGGCAAGCCATTCAATATAGGCCAAATCTGTGTAGTTTTGCAAATGACTTCCCTAATAGTCGTGTTGTATAAGACTAACTATATTTCCCTCCATCCTATCCTGTCCCCCATTACTTCTATTCTCTCTTTTGATCCTGTCCCTCCCCATGAGTGTCGACCTCAAATTGCTCCCTCCTCCCCATGCCCTCCCTTCCATCATCCCCCCCACCCTGCTTATCCCCTTATCCCCCACTTTCCTGTATTGTAAGATAGGTTTTCATACCAAAATGAGTGTGTATTTTGTTCCTTCCTTGAGTCAAGTGTGACGAGAGTAAACTTCATGTTTTTCTCTCACCTCCCCTCTTTATCCCTCCACTAATAAGTCTTTTGCTTGCCTCTTTTATGAGAGATAATTTGCCCCATTCCATTTCTCCCTTTCTCCTCCCAATATATTTCTCTCTCACTGCTTGATTTCATTTTTTTTTAAGATATGATCCCATCCTCTTCAATTCACTCTGTGCACTCTGTCTCTATGTGTGTGTGCGTGTGTGTGCATGTGCATGTGTGTGTGTGTGTGTGTGTGTGTGTGTGTGTGTGTGTGTGTGTGTGTGTAATCCCACCCAGTACCCAGATACTGAATAGTTTCAAGAGTTACAAATATTGTCTTTCCATGTAGGAATGTAAACAGTTCAACTTTAGTAAAGTCCCTCATGACTTCTCTTTGCTGTTTACCTTTTCATGCTTCTCTTGATTCTTGTGTTTGAAACTCAAATTTTCTTTTCAGCTCTGGTCTTTCCATCAAGAATGCTTGAAAGTCCTCTATTTCATTGAAAGACCAATTTTTCCCCTGAAGTATTATACTCAGTTTTGCTGGGTAGGTGATTCTTGGCTTTAGTCCTAGTTCCTTTGACTTCTGGAATATCATATTCCACACCCTTCAATCCCTTAATGTAGAAGCTGCTAGATCTTGTGTTATCCTGATTGTATTTCCACAATACTTGAATTGTTTCTTTCTAGCTGCTTGCAATATTTTCTCCTTGACCAGGGAACTCTGGAATTTGGCCACAATGTTCCTAAGAGTTTCTCTTTTTGGATCTCTTTCAGGAGGTGATTGGTGGATTCCTTGAATACTTATTTTGCCCTCTGGTTCTAAAATCTCAGGGCAGTTTTTCTTGATAATTTCATGAAAGATGATGTCTAGGCTCTTTTTTTGATCATGGCTTTCAGGTAGTCCCATAATTTTTAAATTGTCTTTCCTGGATCTATTTTCCAGGTCAGTTGTTTTTCCAATGAGATATTTCACATTATCTTCCATTTTTTCATTCTTTTGGTTTTCTTTTGTGAGTTGTTGGTTTCTCATAAAGTCATTGGCCTCCATCTGTTCCATTCAAATTTTGAAAGAACTATTTTCTTCAGTGAGCTTTTGAACCTCCTTTTCCATTTGGCTAATTCTGCTTTTGAAAGCACTCTTCTCCTCATTGGCTTTTTGAACCTCTTTTGCCAGTTGAGTTGGCCTATTTTTCAAGGTGTTATTTTCTTCAGCATTTTTTTGGGTCTCCTTCAGCAAGGTGTTGACCTGCTTTTCATGTTTTTCTTGCATCTCTCTCATTTCTCTTCCCAGTTTTTCCTCCACCTCTCTAACTTGATTTTTAAAATCCTTTTAGAGCTCTTCCATGGCCTGAGCCCATTGAATATTTATTCTGGATGTTTGGGATACAGAAGCCTTGACTTCTGTGTCTTTCCCTGATGTTAAGCATTGTTCTTCCTCATCTGAAAGGATGGGAGGAGATATCTGTTCACCAAGAAAGTAACCTTCTGTGGTCTTATTTTTTCCCCCCTTTTCTGGGCATTTTCCCAGCCAGTTACTTGACTTCTGAGTGTCCTCTCCCCACCCACCTCACCTCCAGATCCTCCCAGCTAGTGCTTGGGGTCTGAGATTCAAATGCTGCTTCCCAGCCTCAGGGCTTTCAGTGGAGGTGGGCCTGCTATGCAGTGTGAGATTAAGTTCAGCTGCTCAGGTGGAGGCAGGGCTGCCACTTGGGGTTCAGTTCCCTCAGGGGATTTATGCAGAGACCTTCAACAATGGATCCAAGCTCCTGTCTGCTTTGGGAGCCCCTGTCTGCTGCTGCCTCCGCTGCTGCCTTCCGAGGGGGCCTGAATCATGGGGACACCCCACTCCCCTCTCAGCCACCCAGAAAGACTCTCTCACTGACCTTTGTCACCTGTGGGTGGAGGGACCTGCAGAGCTGCTGGAGATTCTTTCCCTGAAGCCTGCTTGGATCTGCTCCCCTCGGTGCCGTGGCCAAAGCAGGGCTGGGCTCCGCTCTGGGTCCAGTGCATGACGGACCTTTCGAGTCAGTTTTTCAGTTCTCTCTGGAACAGTAATCTCCTCTGCTCTGTTGTTCTGTGGCTTCTGCTGCTCCAGAATTTGTTGGGAGTTCTTCTTTACAGGTATTTTATGGGCTGTGGGTTTGGAGCTAGCATATGTGTATCTTTCTACTCTGCCATCTTGGCTCCTCCCCCAAATTAAAGTAATTCTTGTGAGTTATTCGACCCAATTATGCCAGGCCTAGAGGCCTGAGGGCTACCCGAGTCTTACCTTACGTATCGCAGGTCTTCGGCTGGCCAAACCGGATAAACGTATGAGAGAAGAGACTTTCCAGAGTCGAACAAGGGTTAGGCTTTATTCAGGGTCTTGGTTACATGTGCAGGGGGAACTCTTCCTTAGGAGAGAGAGAAATCTCCCAAGGAGGCAAAGATCTTACAGTAAGAGAATGAAAGCAGAAGTGGAAGTGGGGAGAGAGGGAAGAGGGGCCTTCTGTCCTGTAAGGGTCCCTCAGCGCTAAGAGTGCCTTCAGGCTTTCCTGACCCTACTTAAGCTCTCCAGCCGCATAGTTTGCACCTGAATACCGTGCCTGTTAGATAACAATAGGTGTGCTCAGATCTGGGCCAATCTTGAGGGCGGGGATGCTCTCTCCCAGCACTTTTCTCACGGGAAGAGGTGGAAATGCATGAGATAGCTTGGTCTCACACCTCAATTCCCTGCTGTTCCCTGGGGGGCCTCATGAGAACTCTAAGGTTTAGAAGCTCTCACCTTTACCCGCCTGAGACTGTCCACATGGAACTGAGCTTACACCCCCAACACAATTATATGCCAATAAATCTGACAATCTAACTGAAATGGGTGAGTATTTGGTGTTCTTGAGTCATTTCAATTGTGTCTGAATCTTTGGGACCCCATTTAGGATTTTCTTTGCAAAGATCTTGAAATGGTTTGCCATTTCCTTCTCCAGCTCATATTACAAATGGGCAAACTGAGACAAATAGGGCTAATTGACTTGCACAGCTAGTAAATTTTTGAGGTCAGATTTGAATTCAGGTCTGACTTCAGGCCTGGCACTCTGTCTACTTCATCACCTATCAGCCCCTAGTGAATATTTATAAGAGTATAAATTGTCCAGATTAACAGAAAAGAAAATAAGATACTTATAAAACCCTATCTTAGAAAAAGAAATTGAACAATTCATCAAGAACACCCGAATAAAAAATTCCCAGGATCATATAGATTCATCAGTTAATTCTACTAAACATTAAAAGAACAATTCATTCCAATACTACATATATATGTGTACTATTTGGGAAACTAGGCAGAGTCCTATCAAACTCCTTTTCTGACCCAAATATGGTGCTGATATCTAAACAGGTGTGCGTGCATGTGTGTGCGTGCATGTGTGTGTGTGTCTGTGTGCGTGTGTGTTCGTCCTTTGTTGCTGAAGAAGACCACGCCATCAGAGAAATGATGACATGACTTGCACTTGACTTTGTTTTGAGGGAGGGAGGGCTGTGCAGGTCAGCAGCCTCACTTCTCCTCCAGAGCCACCTGAATCCAGTGACCAGATATTCATCAGGATGACTGGAGATGGCCCGGGTTGAGGCAACTGGGGTTAAGTGACTTGCCCAAGGTCACACAGCTAGTGAGTGTCAAGTGTCTGAGGGGAGATTTAAACTCAGGTCCTCCTGACTCCTGCATTGATGCTTTATCCACTGCACCACCTAGCTTCCCCCATCTAAACTAGTAAGAGCCAAAACAAGAAATGAAAACTGTAGGCCAGTTTCCCTATTGAATATTGATGCAAAAATTTCAAATAAAATACTAGCAAGGAGATTACAGAAATATATCACAATCATCATACACTATGACCAGGTAGATTTTTTTTGGGAGTCAGGTGATACATCTTTTTAAAGCATTTACAATATGGACCACAAAAGAATTTTTTTTAAAACATAAGCCAGCTGAGACACAGATAATATTGATGTTGCTCACTTCACAAGCTTTTGACCTAATTGTCTCCACAGCATTACTAAGAATAAAAGGACCCTAACTTAATGTTGTTGGTCTAAAGGCCTATGCCTAATAGCTTAATTTTAGACAGCCTCGGATGTTCCTCTACCCATAATCTATAATTGAGTAGATCTGGTAGTAAGCTTACAAATCTTTTGACTATAGGAAATCGCCACCAAGAGTAGGGACATTGTAGGGATACATTATCTCCCCAACTTCATGTCTATTCCAGGCAGGAGTAGATTGTCCACTTGCATTCAGTCAGGCTCAAAGTCTGCTAGGTATCAGTGGGGAAATTGAGTCAGGAGAATCCCACCTCAGCCCATGTTGAACAGCTGCTCTCCCACTCTTCCCTTGAGATCACCTATGCAGTTCATACCAGCAGCTCATTAGCTTACTGGCATCATGTAATGGAGGCTCAGATCCCCTTTCTTGCTTCCCATACCTGGAGTTAGACTCAGAAGAACAGTCACTTAGTAGTCCCATAGCATCTAAAAATGGCAAATTCCAATAACCAGGTTTCAAATATGATTATAGTTTCACTTTGGCTAAGGAACATGTTTTGAGGCAAGTCTTAAGTGGCTTACATGCCTTTCTATACATGTTCTAGTTCCTGATTAAATGGCAATCATAAAATCTAATTTACCATTAAAACCTTGATTTTTCCATCAATTCCAAATTTTATCCAAAGTTACCTTCCTCTTGGAAAGTTAGACTGAAATTCTTTTCTCCAAACTAAAGATGTCATTGATTTATTCTCAGTAATTAATTCAGTCTTTTGTTTTAATACTAATTGCTTTTACCTCACTCTGTAACATGACCAATTTTTCTCCCCATCACCCCCCTCGGCCCCCCCCCCCCCCGCTTTCTAATACCTTGCATTCTGGTTGCTCCTTCCCTCAATGTACCCTCCCCTCCATCACACCCCACCCCTGTCCTATCCCCATCTTCTCTCTTTTCTTGCTTGGCAAGATACATTTCCATACCCCTATCCCTGTAATTCTTATTTCCTGAGTATATGCAGTAAAAATTCTCAACATTCATTTCTACTATTTTGAATTCCAACTTCTCTCCCTCCCCCCCCTCCTTCCCCAGCCCTACTGAGAAGGGAAGCAATTCAATACAGACTAAATATGTGTTGTTTTGCAACTTCCATAGTAATCATGTTGTATAATACTAACTATATTGCCCTCTGACCTACCCTATCCCCCTTATTCCCCCCCTTTAATTGACCTTGTCCCTTCTCGAAAGCGTTTATTTCTAGTGACTTCCTTCTCCCATTTTCCCTCCCTTCTAACATTCCCTTCGCTCCACTTGTCGCCTCCTCTCCTGCTTTCCTGTGGTGTGATATGAGTTTTCATATCAAATTTAGTGAGCATGTTATTCCTTCCTTCAGCCACATGTGGGGAGAGTAGCTTTGTTTTTCCCCACCTCTCCCCTTCTCCCTTATCTCCTCTATTGAATAAGATTTTTCTTATCTCTTTTATGAGTTACATCCTGCCCTGTTTCACTACTCCCTTTCTCTTCCCGGAATTTTCCTCCTTCACCCCTTAATTTTTATTTTATTTTATTTTATTTTTTATTTTGTGTGCATGTGTATGTGGATATCATCTCTTCTGATATAACACACCCTGTACTCTCTATCTACATGTATGTGTGTGAGTGTGTATGTACAATCTCTCCAACTACCCTAATACTGAGAAAAGATTCAAGAGTTAAAAATATTTTCTTTGCATGTAGTAATGTAAACAGTTCAGCTTTAGAGAGTCTTTTATGATTTTCCTTTTTTTTGTATTGCTAAATGTCCATTTTTTCCCTTGAAGTATTATATTCAGATTTTCTGGGTAGGTGATTCTTGGCTTCAATCCCAGTTCCTTTGACTTCTGAAATATCCTACTCCAAGCCCTTCAATCATTTAATGTTAAAGCTGCCAGATCCTGTGTTGTCCTGATTGTATTGCCACCGTACTCAAATTGTTTCTTTCTAGCTGCTTGCAGTATTTTCTCCTTTATCTGGGAACTCTGAAATTTGGCCACAATATTCCTAGGAGTTTCTCTGTTAGGGTTTCTTTCAGGGGGTGAGCGATGAATTCTTTCAATATCCATTTTGCCCTCTGATTCTATAACATCAGGGCAGTTTTCCTTGATAATTTCATGGAAGATGATGTCTAGGCTCTTTTTTTGATCATGGCTTTCAGGTAGCCCAATAATTTTTAAATTGTTTCTCCTGGATCTATTTTCCAGGTCAGCTGTTTTTCCCATGAGTTCTTTCACCTCATCTTTGATTTTTTTAAATTTTTGGTTTTGTTTACTAACTTCTTGGTTTAACTCATAGTCATTCTTTTCTCTGGACTCAGTTCTCTCTTTCAGTGAATTATTTTGTTCAGTGAGCTTTTGCACCTTCTCCTCCATTTGGCTAATTCTGCTTTTTAAACCCTCCTTCTCCTCGTTGGCTTTTTGGACCTCTTTTTCCAATTGAGTTAGCCTCTTTTTAAAGCTGCTATTTTCCTCAGCATTTTTTTGGTTCTCCTTTAGTAAGCTGCTAACTTGTTTTTTAAGGTCTTCTATTGCCTGAGCCAAGTTTAAGTCCCCTTTGGAGGCTTCCTCTGACAGTATGCCTTGTTCTTCCTCATCCGAAGGGATGGGGGGAGACACCTGTTCCCTAAGAAAGTAACCTTCTGTGGTCTTATTTTTTTCCCCCTTTTCTGGGCATTTTTCCAGCCAGTTACTTGACGTCTGAGTTTCCTCTCCACACCCACCTCACCTCCAGTTCTGCCCAGCTAGCGTTTAGGGGCTGAGATTCAAATGCTGTTTCCAGCCTCAGGGCTTTTGGCAGGGGCAGGGCTGCTATTCAGTGTGAGATTAAGTTTAGGTACTCAGGTGGGAGGCAGGGCCACCACACGGGGCTCAGTTCCCTCAGGGGTTTATGAGGCAACCTTCAACAATGGATCCAAGCTACTGCCTGCTTTGGGAGCCCTTGTCTACTGCTGCCTTCACTGCTACCTCCTGAGGGGGCCTGAGTCTTGGAGACACCCTGCTCCCTTCTTGGCGAACTGAAAAGACCCTCTCACTGACCTTTGGTGCCTGTGGGTGGAGGGACCTGCGCTGCTGCTGGAAATTCTGCCCGTCAAGCCTTCTGGGATCTGCTCCTCTCGGTGCCACATGGCCAAGGCAGGGCTTGGCTCTGCTCCAGGTTTGGTGCGTGAGGGACCTCTCGGGTCAGTTTTTCAGGTCTCTCTGGAACAGAAATCTCCTCCACTCCATTGTTCTGTGGCTTCTGCTACTCCAGAATTTGTTGGGAGTTTTTCTTGACACGTATTTTATGGGCTGTGGGTTTGGAGCTAGCATATGTGTGTATTTCTACTCCACCATCTTGGCTCCTCCCCCTCTCCCCCTACCAGGTAGATTTTTAAGAGGAATGCAGGACTGGTTCAATATCAGGGAAACTATCAGCATAATTGATTACCTCAATAATAAAACCACCAAAAGTCATATGATTATTTCAATAGCTTCGGAAAAGACTTTTGAGAAAATTCAACACCCATTCCTGTTAAAATCACTAGAGAGCAGAAGAATAAAGGGAGCTTTCCTTAAAGCTGTAATTGTATCTAGTAGATTGCATTTTCTGTAATGATGATAAGCTAAAAACCTTCCCAGTGAGATCAGGGGTGAAGCAAAGATGCCCATTAGCACTACTATTATTTAATATTGTATTAGAAATGCTAGCTATAGCAATAAGAAAAGAAAAAGAATTTGACCAGGGAACAAGGAAACAACTATTGCTCTTTGCGAATGATATGATAGTTACTTAGAGAATCAACTAAAAAACTAGTTGAAACAATTAACAACTTTAACAAAGTTCCAGAATATAAAATAAAATCACATAAATCATCAGAATTCCTACACATTACCAACAAAGTTCAGCAGGATGAGATAAAAATAGATTTCATTTAAAATAACCATAGATAATATAACATACTTGGAGATTACCTGACAAGACAAATCCAGGAACTATATGACCACAATTATAAAACACTTTTCACATAAATAAAATCAGGTCTAAACAAGGCTGAACCAATAAAATGAAAATGACAGTTCTGTCTTAATTAATTTACCTATTCAGAGAGATACCAGTTACATTACCAAAAAGAATAATTCTGTAGAGGTAGGAAAAATAACAAAGTTCATATGGAAGAAACAAAGGTCTAGAATATCAAGTGAATCAGTGAAAAAAATGTAAAAGATGATGACCCAGCCATAGCAGATCTCAAACTGTATTAAAAGCAGCAATGATCAAAACAATCGGACACTGGCTGGGAAATAGAGTGGTGGATCAATGGAACAGATTAGGTACACAATAGACAGTAGTAAAGGACCATAGTTATCTAGTATTTGACAAACACAAAGATCTAAACTTTGGGGACAAGAAATCACTATTTGACAAAAACTGCTGGGAAAACTGGAAAGCAGTCTGACAGAAACTAGAAACTAGGCATAGACCAACATCTCAAACTATATATATTTATACAGGAAAAAGGGGTACATGATTTAAATATGAAGAGTGATATCATAAACAAACTAGAGGAGCATGGGATATTTTACCTGTAAGATTTATGAATAGGAAAAAATTTATGACCAAAGAAGAGACAGAGGGCATTATGGGATATAAAATGGATAATTTTGATTACACCAAATAAAAACATTTTACATAAGCAAAATCAATGCATCCAAGACTAGAAAGGAAGCAGGAAACTGGGGGGAAATTTTTATAGCAAGTTTCTCTGATGAACTCCTCATTTCTCAAATATGTAGAAAAATGGGCAAATTTATAAGACTATAAATCATTTCTCAATTGATAAATGGTCAAAAGACATGAATGGGTAATTTTCAGAAGAAAAACTCAAAACTGTAGTCATGTGAAAAAATGCTGTAAATCACTTTAGATTAGAAAAATGCAAATTAAAACAACTCTCAAGTATTACCTCATTGTTGATAGCCAGGATGGAGTGTGGTTGACAAGTTCAGGATACAGAAAACAAGAGATATGTAAAAGGGATGCCCTCTAGGCTAACAGTCGTGAAAGACAATAAGACTGGCCAAATCACTGGGACAGGAGATGAGCAGATGTCTTGTAGACTTGCAGTTTCTGTCTATATATACCCTAACCCTCGGATCAATAAACGGAGTTGGTCTGTCTTCTCTGCCTCCCGTGTCTTTCTTCTTCACCACATCACCGAGCCTCATGGGGACGCAGGCTGTCCTCTACAAATGGCACCTCAACAGGGACCTGATCTAGAAAAGATCTTTTGGTGATAATAGCCCCCTTGGAAAGGAATTCCAAATTGTGACAAAGCAACTAAGGTAAGGGGAAGCCTCAAAGAACCCCTGCGGGGGCGTTTCACTTTGTCCAAGGTTCATGCAGGCACAGTAAAATCTCAGCACTTACAGGCTTATGGGGAGAATTTACCATGTTAACAGAATCAAAAGGCACATTCTGTTCATAAGAAATCAATAGTGACAGGTAAATAGCAAAAATAAAGTTAACAATGGGTCAGATACTTTTTTAAGGGCAGAAACACTCAGGTAGAGGCAAATGTGGAGAAGGAGGAAGGGGAAGAAGAGGTGGACTCCCTCTCAGAGAAAGCTTCAGCACCCCCAGAACCCTCGGTTTCCACAGACCCATCATTCTATACTCCTCCAGAAAGGAGAAAACTAGCAGGTCCTTTATCCAAGGCTCATCTTCAACCTGTGCAGCAGCAGCCTCCTAAATTGCCAGTGACAGAAACCCCAGATCCCAATAACCCAGGAGGAGTTGCAAGAGAATTCACCCCTCTGGATTCTAAATTTTTAAAGGAATTAAAACAAGGGGCAATCAGTTATGGACCACGTAATCCTTACATTCAGTCTCTTCTAGACCGCATTTCTCAGACAGCCCTATGCCCCACTGATTGGTGTAATTTAGATAAAACTACTCTTGAAGGAGATTACTTAATGTGGAAATTTGAATTTCACAAAGTGTGTTTGGAACAAAATAAAAGAAGTCAAGCCATAGGTCTAATTTGTGCACAGGATTTCTGACAATCTTTTCTCAGTTTTTTAATTCTTTTTTATTGTCTGTATATGTATTCTGTCTCTATGATCTGTGTGAGTGTGTTTGTGTGTTAATCTCTTTCCCATGTTTTCTCTTTCCTTCCCCCTTGTCCCTTCTCTCTGATGACTGCAGCATCTGGGAGGAGTATGGGAAAAAGGAAGAGAGAAATGATAATGTTTAATATAAAATTTTGGAATAATCTCTTTGTTCTCTCTGAAGTAAACTCAGAGAGTGCCTCTTCCTATGTCAGCAAAAGCCAGCCAAGGCCGACTCTACACTCCTTAAGGAGACCTTTAACCTAAGACACTATATCTTGAATAATAAGACTTTCCTTTGATGAATAATGAGACTTTCCTTTGATGAATCTTATTATCTATAGACACATACTATGTTATGAATAATGGGACTTTCCTTTGATCTATAGACATATACTATGTTATGGCGTATTAATGATAAAGAAAATATAGACATCTTAGATCATAATTTCTATTGAACATTGTTTACCCTTTCCTATGTCAATTATCTGTTTAAGGGAGGAAGCCTGCCACTTACTAGTGGTAGGGTTTCTTTCCTTATCACCGAGACATATGCTTACCCAGCTTGGAATCTCAAGGCCTGACTAACATTGCTTTGTTAATTGTCCTGTCTTACTGAATTTATGATTTGCTTAATTAGGAGAGTTTCTTTCTCATGGCAAAATGTACTTAAGACAGATGATTTCTGTACTAGATAGTCAGAGTCACCTCTGACTCCATAGCGCTATGTAACTGTTTTCTTTATAGGGAATTGATCAATTAATTAATTAAATCATAAAATGTATGCATTTAGCCATGTTGCCTTTTCTCTAACCAAGTTTTTAGGTCAACAGAAACTAACCTTATATTGCTAAGGGCAGTTTCAGATAAGGTATACAAGGAAATAATGCATGTGCAGTTTTAAGGGAAGCATAAAAGTTTTGGAAAGTTGTTAGTAAAATTCTCTCTCTCTTTCTACCTTGTAACCCTGGCCAGGTTGGGGAGGTGGAGAGAAAGACAAGAAGAAATCAGGGAAGCTTTTTCCTCATATCAGAGAGGCAGGCTGACTAGCATATTAATTATCTCATGCCTTACCTAAAAGAGAAATTTTTGTATAATGGGAAATAACCAAAAAGTAGTTATTCTGGTCATATTTTAAGTTAAACATGTCACTCGTAATTGGATGTTTAAGACAGATCAGAATTTGTTATATTATTTGGCACTAAGGCAAATTGGAAAAATGCACGGATCTGAAAAAGACACCTCAGCAGAGAAAAAGTTTTTGAACTCTCCAGTAGAACGGAGAGGACTTGGCACCACTGGATAGTTGTCCAGAAGTCTCCCTCACTTCAGCTGATAGATTCAAAAGCCCTCTCTTCCAAAGAAGTTCTTAAGGGGTGCACACAGAAGTAAAATTTACTTGAGTAAAGGTTAGAACCATTAAGATTTTTTTGCCCTGCAGTCCCAACTCATCATCCAGCTAGAACTACCGTGAATTGGAACTCTTATCATCCCAGATTAGACCCAGGGAAGAGAATGCTAAAGAATAGTGGGGAATTTAATTTCCCCTCCCCGAGGGTGGGGGTTGGGCCACAGCAGTACGAGATCACAAGCCAACCAGCCCCTACATTTAGGAAGCCCAGTCTTCTATTAATAATATTTATGTGGTGGTTTGGAAATGTAATTAATGACACCTAAGGTTCACTATTTGTGTTACTGTCGTGCTTCTAAAGTGTTATAGTCTTGTATTGTAAAAACTGAGTAACCCCTGAAATCCAGAAACAGTTAGAGAAACCCATTTCTAATCTGAATTTTGTTGAAATGAAAAGGTGTTGGGAAAATTGTGTAAAAGCGGTTGTGTTGTTTTAGATTTTATCCGCCCTGCCAACCTTGTCTTAGAACGCTTTGGTTTTTGTAATTGCAATTTAGAAAACCAGGCATTTTCACCTTCTCCTGTTAAAGAAGTTTCAGGTAAAACCATTGGCTGTCATTTTAAAAGTTGTAAGACTGTCAACTTATTTAGAATTACTGTTTTAATGCTAAACCTAAAATTATTGATTACTGTGTGCAGAAAGAAAGGAATTGAATGAAAACTTTATTTAGATCTGCCCATTCAGAACAGTCCTCCTGTATGCTTGGGGGTTGGCAGGCTTAGGTGTGGTACCAATCTCCTTTATTTTGTAAAATTGCTAAGGCCCCTTGGGAAACCATCCCGGGAGGTGCAGTCCTCAACCCTGAGAAAGAAACTGGATTGGCTTATGTAAATTATAAACAGTGAATAGGACTTGCTCAGAAGTTGTAATATATGGGGAAGATTTTTGGCAATTACAAGTTTTAAACTTGAAAAGGAAAGATCTTAAATGGAATTTCCTTATGCATAGGAGTCCTGGTAAATCTTTGTTGCTCACTGTAACTCCATGGGAATAGCAATGACTATCTGGCTCTAAGCTGATTAGTGAATTACGTTTGAGACCATAAATGTTTTTGTTCTGAGTTGGAATTTGGGTATAGTTTGCATTAAAACAATATATGAGAGAAATACCACAAGCTACTCAAAGGGAATATTTCCCACCTGACTATTCCTGAGTCTGGCTATGAAACAGATACTACATAACTGGAGAATTATACTCTTATCTGAATTCAAGCAAAGTCAAGGATGTTTTATTCTGTCATATTTGCTGTCACATTTCCCTGCTTTCTCTTTCTATAGCAAATTTTTATGATCAATAGTGTTGACCTGAAAACTTGGTTAAGAAAAGGCAACATGGCTAAATGCATACATTTTATGATTTAATTAATTAATTGATCAATTCCCCATAAAGAAAAGTTACATAATGCATTATGGAGCCAGAAATGTTCCGGCTACCCAGTGCAGAAATCTTCTGGCTTATATACATTTTGCCATGAGAAAGGAACTCTCCTAGTTGAACAAATCATAAATTTAGTGAGACAAGACAATTAACAAAGTAATGTTGGTCAGGCCTTGGGATTCCAGCTGGGTAAACACATGTCTCGGTGATAAAGAAGGAAATCCCACCACTAGTAAGTGGCAGGCTTCCTGCCCTAAACAGATAACTGACATAGGAAAGGGTAAACAAAGTTCAATAGAAATTACGACCTAGGTTAAAGGTCTCCTAAGGAGTATAGAGTCAGCCTTGGCTGGCTTTTGCTGACATAGGCAAAGGCATTCTCTGAGTTTTACTTCAGAGAGAACAAAGAGATTATTCCAAAATTTTATATTAAACATTATCGATAGTAAGTGACCAACAAACATGTGAGCCCCTCTTGTGTAATCTTACTGGGAAATCTAATATTTTTATCTGAAATTAGAACATGTTCAGCAAGCTAAGCAAACTACTTAAGACTCACCTAAGATGTCCCCATTGTTTATAAGGACTTTATAAGCAGTAGGGTTTTCCTGTAATCAGTCTCTTACTGTTATCAATGTGAGAGTATATGTCGCACCTTTTTCACTAAAGCATTTTGTGTTATCTAGGAATTCTGTGATAATTAAGAATTTGGTTGTTGTAATACTTTGGGCATTCATGTCACTTAAGGACATTTTCATACCAAATAAGCTTTAATGGATTTTAATTTTAAAGGTTTATTTTTGTTTCAAAGTAAAAAGAGAACTATCATTTTAAAGGTTTTCAACTAATTTTCTTTATAAAAGTTTAGTGACTTAACATTCTGACAAATTTTAAACAGTTTTAAACCAAAAGAAAACACTTAGAAGAAATATTTTCAAACAATCTCTTGTAAAGCCTACTCAATTTTCATTTTCAAGACAATGTACTGCTAAATTAATATGTAATGATCTACAAAGCAGAAAAGATCTTGCTCTTTTCATCTGAACTTGTAGTCATTCCATGGCCTAAGCAAAAGTTAAATTTAGTGTTTGAACTTATTAACAACTTTTCTAAAGTTTTTCTTCCAAAGTAAATGTAATCAGAGAAGGAGAAACTAGCCTGTGAAACAACAATGCACATCTATTCAGTTGTAAGGCTCAAGTCTGAAATCTCTTTTGTTTAAGACAATACAGTTATGCTAGCGAAGAGTGATAACTTGTGAACTATCTTGTCTATGGTAGAAATATAAAGGAGAGTGAAGCAGTCTGAATGATGGGGTTCAGACTCTGGCAACCTCCCAGAACTCCCCTTCAATCTTGTCACTTAACCTGGCTCTTCATACTCAAATTTGTAGCCACTTCTTCCTGAATCTTCCCACTTAAGCTGGCCTTTCGTATTCAAATCTGTTGCCCTTGGCCTAGCCTGGCCTTCCTTTATCTGTTATGCCAGAGAAATTGTCTTTCATTTATATTCCTTTTGTGCCTGTTTGGTCTTCCATGCCAGGTTTGTCTTTTCCAGAGTGCAAGCCATCAACTTCCAGATAACTGCTCTGGCTATGTATCTCTTGAACAGGACCCATCGAGGTAGGGACAGCTCTACATCCAATCTCAGCAGGAAGCAATTTCAGAAGTTGAGACTTTCATCCCTTACCCCAAAAGATCTGGGGTCCCGTCCCATACACAAATGCCAGGGCCTATTTCAGAGGGAAATAGACAAGCAGACACCTTGCTCACACTGACAGTTTTAGAAGCACAGCATTCCCACAACCAATTTCATCAGTAGGCTTCCATGCTTCACAGGCAATTTCACATTACTAGAGAGCAAGCAAGAAGCATTGTAGTAACATCTTGTCCACATTGCATTCCATTTTTGCCAGCTCCATCAAATACATCCATCAATCCTCGAGGATGCAATCCTCTTGAAATATGGCAAATGGATGTCACACACGTCCCAGAATTTGGAAGGAATAAATACTTTCGTGTGACTCCACCCCACTGACTGGGGAATCAACAAAATTTGTTATTGATCATCTGTTTAGGTGTTTTGCAACTCCAGATATTTCATAAATTATAAAAACATATAATGGTCCAGCTCATACTAGTCAAGCTTTTACTAAGTTCTGCCTGTCATACAGAACACAGAATAGAACTGGCATCCCATATAATCCTACTGGTCAGGCCATTGTAGAACATCCCAATCATGATATAAAAACTCTCCTCCAAAAACAAAAGAAAGGGGGAGAAGGCGGCAAAAGAATAAGGAGAAGAGACATGGTGTTGTATACCTGATACCAGATAGAGAGAAGCTTATGACTGCTCAAAAATGTTTGAGAAAGGCAAAACATACTTCACTGATTGGAAGAAAGTGAAGGTGAAATGGAACAACACAAAGACAGGCCCTGTGTTAACACGGGGGCAAGGGTATGCTTGTATTTCCACAGGAAATGGTGAAGAAATGATCTGGATACCGGAAAGAAACATCTGGCCTTTGCCATACATTGGAGAAGATATGGATGGAGGAAAAAGAAGCCATGATCATCGGACTGACAGGACGATGAAGACACTCATTCTGCTGCTGGGCACCCTCCACCTCACCGCTGCAGCAGAAGGAACTGATCAAGAAGGAGATAGATGGACTTGTTGGACATAATCCGCCTTGGGTTACAGGTGGTAACATGGGGAGGGAAGACAGAGGAGGGAATTATGGCAGCATATGGGTCTATGGCTTTTGGGAAACGGATTGATATGGATAGAATTTTTGCTTTTATGATTGGGAAATAATACTTTAATAATGCTTTAATTGTACTAATCAGTTAATGTTGAAAGTAAGACAGAAAAGATGTAGAGTTTGCATTATTTTAGGCATTAGAAGCTTTGTGGCAGCATTGGCTTCCTCTGTATCCATTGGCTTATCCGTACACACAATTTAAGGGATACTTTAAGGGAAGCTATTGTGGTGGTGGGAAGCAAAGCTGATGTTTTTGAAACAAGATTGTTCATAAGATGTGATTATAGGCTCATTTCTATTTGTGTTACTCCTGTCTATTATAATACCACTATATATGATTTATAGATCAGGCCTCCAAGGGAAACCTTGGCCCCGATGGAGCTGCAAGTGCCACTTGGATTATGTTGCTAATACAAATTCCTTTGCGTCCCTGTCCCATTGGCTTATATCTATATTACCTCTATCCCTTTGTTTCTCTGTAACAGCCACGGTTTGATCTGTAACCTGATTTATGTAATTCTGATTGTGAATATACGAAAAACAGTATCAATTTGGCTTATAGATAAGTTTTCCATAGGGCTGCCCAGTCCCTCATAAATCAAAAGAGGGAATATTGAGGGCACTGAGGAAATTAGGATAGAAAAAGGGTGTCCTATGATTTAATTCTGAAGCTAGCTCAGGTCCCTTTCTATTCAATTATGGGTTTAGTCCAATTTCCATCCTATGAGAAGGTTATTGAATTGTGAGAATTAAGAGAAAATCTTATTGCATGTTTGAATCTAGCCCCATGGCTAGGAGGCTGGACCCCCTCTATACTGTTTAGAGACCCTTAACCAAGGACCTTGGCTATGCTGACCAGAAACCTGGTCAGATCCAAAGACTGATGTTTGATCTTTTCTCACAATTGTACATCTCCAGCACTCTCTATGTCTTATCTGAAATCTGGTCTGTCCTGATCAGTTATTGTTTTCATGTTCCTTTGATTGTTTACAGACACTTTGGGGAGTAGGACACCTTCTTTTCTGATTTCAGGGAATTGCCCCTGTTCATTTTCCTCTTCCAAACTTGGAAAGTGCCTAATCTTTCATCCAATTAGAAATCAGATTCCCTAATGTTATATTGTTTTCTTTTAATTAATTGGCATCATTGAGTTAGCTGTTTTTAATGTGCAAAAGTCTGTCTTTCCCTTTATTTGGGGTCCCGACATAAGCTAAGGAGGTCTGGTGCCAGCTTCATGGTCAATTAGCATACGCTGCTGAATACATTGAGATGTTCAGAACATTGAACCTTTGTTTCCTCAATCATTTCACCTTTCGCTTGCTCTCCAGCTCCAGAGGAGATCTAGTCATCATCTTGTCATGGTCCTCTTTGAGAATGGAGGAGAAACACAACCTGTGAGGAAGTAGCAGCTCCTCTCCTCTCTCTTCCTGTTCTTTGTTGTTCTACCCAGGGGAATGCACACTCCATGGCTAAAAGCTGGCTTTTTTCCTTTGTGTTTACATTTCTTGCTCAAAGATTAAGCCTTAAGCAAATTCACTCTAGAGCTCATGAACTGGACAATAAGTCCCCACCCACCTAGTACAGAGTGAATGTAATTACTAAATAGTGATTGTTTCTCTTTTACACGGGAAGCTTGAGAGTTTTCCCCTCCCTGTCTGATTTTTTTTTTTTATTAAAGGAGCCAACTCTTGAGTTAAAGAAGACTATTCATTAAAAGGGTGTATCTCACTCCAAGTGAGAATGTGATAAGACCTTAACCTGAAAGGGCCAGGGTCTCCCACTCCATCCTGGGCTATCTCCAGTCATCCTGATGAATATCAGGCCACTGGACCTAGATGGCTAAGAGAAGAAAGTGAGGTTGGTGACCTTGTACAGCCCTCCCTCATTCAAATCAAAGTCAGTTGCAAGTCATGTCATCATTTTGATGTCATGATCCTTTTCGAAAATGAAGGACAAACACAACAATAAAAATAGAGCAGCAGGTACATACACAAAAATTGACCATGTAGTAGGACATAAAAACCTCAAAACCAACTGCAGAAAGTCAGAAATATTAAGTATATTTTTAAAATCATAATTCAATAAAATCACATTTAATAAAGGGTCATGGAAAGATAGATTAAAATTAATTGGAAAGTAAATAATCTAATTCTAAAGAATTAATAGATCAAAGAACAAATCACACAAGTAATCAATAATTTCATTAAAGAGAATGACAACGAGACAACAAACCAAATTTGATGGGATGCAGCCAAAGCAGTACTTAGGGGAAATTTTTTTATCTCTAAATGCTTACATGAATGAAGTAGAGAAAAAGCAGCTCAATGAATTGGGCATGCAACTAAAAAAACTAGGAAAAGAACAAATTAGAAATCTCCAACTAAATACCAAATCTGAAATCCTGAAAATCAAAGGAGAGATTAATAAAATTTTCAAAAATAACCATTGAATTAATGAAACTATGAGTTGGCTTTATGAGGAAGAAAACCAATAAAAGAGATAAACTGTTGGTTGATTTGATTAAAAGAAAAAAGAAGAAAACCAAATTACCAATAACAAAATCAGTAACAAAAAGGATTTCACCACCAACAAAGAGGAAGCTCAAGTAATAATTAGGAGCTATTTTGCTCAGTTGTATGCCAATAAATCTCACACTATAAGTAAAATGGATGGATATTTACAAAAATATAAACTATCCACATTAACGGAAGAAGAAATAGAATACTGAAATAGAGCCTCATCTTAGAAAAAAATTGAACAAAGCATCAATGTGCTCCCTGAAAAAAATACCCAGGGCCACAAGTTAATTCTATCAAATATTTAAAGAACAATTAATTCCAATACTACATAAGCTATTTGGAGAAACAGGTTAAGAAGGAGTCCCACCAAATTCTTTTTATGACAAAAATATGGTGCTGAAATCTAAACCAGGAAGAGCCAAAATAAAGAAAGAAAACCATAAACCAATTTCCCTAGTGAATATTGATGCAAAAAATAAAGAATAAAATAGTAGCAAGGAGATTACAGAAATATATCGCAAAGATCATATACTATGACCAGCTGGGTTTATAACAGGAATGTAAGGCTGGTTCAACATTGGGAAAATTATCAGCATAGTTTACTGTATCAATAACAAAAGCAACAGAAATCATACGGCTATCTCAATAGATGCAAAAAAAGTTTTTGACAAAATACACCATTCATTTATATTGAAAACATTAGAGAACTTAGTAATTAATGGAGCTTTCCTTAAAAAGATGAGTATTTATCTAAAACCATCAGCAAATGTTATCTGTAATGAGAATAAGCTAGAAACCTTCCCAGTAAGATCAGGGGTGAAGCAAGGATGCCCATTATCACCTCTGTTATTTAATGCTATATAGCAATAAGAGAAGAAAAATAAATTGAAGGAATTAGAATTGGCAATGAGGAAATAAAATTCTCACTCTTTGCAGATGATATGATGTTAAACTTAGAGAACCAACTAAAAAATTAGCTGAATTAATAACTTTGTCAAAGTTGCAGGATATAAAATAAATCCACATAAATCAGTATTTCTATATACTACCAACAAAGTCTAGCAAGAAGAAATGGAAAAAGAAATTCCGTTTAGAATAATTGTAGACAATATAAAATACTTGGGGATCTGCTCTCCAGGATAAACCCAGGAAGTATATGAACACAATTACAAAAAACTTTTTATACAAATAGAGTCAGATCTAAGCCATCAGAAAAATATTAATTTCTAAGTCAATTGCTGAGTCAATACAACAAAAATTACAATTCTACCTAAATTAATTTACTTACTCAGTGCCATAGCATTCAAACTACCAAAAAAAATATTTTCTAGAACTAGAGGGAAAAAATTCATCTGAAAGAACAAAGAGTCAATAATGTCAAGGGAATTAATGAAAACACAAGCGAAGGAAGGTGGCCTGGCCATTATAAAGCAGTACTCAAAAACAATCAAGTCCTAACTAAGAAACAGAGTGGTGGATCAGTAGACTAGACTAGGTCACAAGACTTAGTCATAAATGATCATAGTAAGCTAGTGCCTGATAAACTCAAAATCCCCAGCTTTTGGGGCAAGAACTCATTATTTGACAAAAAATACTGGGAAAAGTGGGAAACAGAATGGCAGAAACTAGGTATTGACCAACATCTTATACTGTATACCAAGATAAGATCAAAATGTATACATGATTTAGACATGAAAGGTGATACCATAAGCAAATCAAGAGAACAAAGAATAGTCTATCTCTCAGATCTAAGATGAAGGGAATAATTTGTCACCAAACAAGAGAGACAATGAACATTAAAAAATGTAAAATGGATAATTTTGATTACATTAAATTAAAAGGTTTTTGCACAAGCAACCAAGATTAGAAGGGAAGAAGGAAGTTGGGAAACAATTTTTACAGCAAGTGTCCCCGATAAAAGCTTCATTTTTCAAATATATAGAGAACTGAGTCATATTGATAAGAATATTATTTATAATAAGTACTTATAAGAATACAAGTTATCTTCCAATTGATAAAAATGGCCAAAGAATATGAACAGGCAGTTTTTAGAGGAAGAAATCAAAGCTATTTCTAGTCAAATGAAAAAAATGTTCTGCATCACTATTGATTAGAGAAATGCAGATTAAAACAATTCTGAGGTACAAACTCGTGCCTATCAGGTTGGTTAACATGATAGAAAAGGAAAAGAATAAATATTGGAGGGGAACTGAGAAAATTGGGACGCTAATGCATTGTTGGTGGAGTTGTGAACTGATATAACCATTCTGGAGAACAATTTTGAACTATGCCCAAAAAGCTATAAAGCAATGCTTATCCTTTGATTTAGCAATACCGCTGCTGTGGTGAGATCAAAAAGAGCAATTTGTACAAAAATATTTATAGGTGGAGCCAAGAGTGCGGAGCAACATCATGGACCTTCTAGAGCGCTCTGCCAAGCCCAGCCAAATACCTGTAAAAAATGGCTCTAAACAAATTCTGGAGCTGCAGAACCCACAGAACGCAGCCCAAGACAGCCTGGAAGGTCGAAGTGTCTATCACACCATGCTGGGAGCCGAGTGTTCAGTCCAGTATGGGCTGTGCCAGCACAGACAAGACCTGAGCAGGCCTTGGGGAGACTGAATTTCTCACATCTGTGGTGGTTTTCAGACTTCACGACCCCAAAACGCTGAGGATAAATTGGAAGGTCAGGGGGGAAAACCTGTGGGACCAGCCTCAGGGTGGCAGAGGGGTGAGGGGGCAGAGGAACCCATGCAGCAGCCACAGCAGTAGCAGGGGCAGCTGCAACCACTGTTTCTGGAGCTCTAGGCCCACAGATTGTGGGGGGATGGAGCAGCTGACAGCACACCAACCACCCCCACTAGAAGCAGAGAACAACCTTGACAAAGAGCTCAAAAGTCAAGTAAATGACTGGGGAAATGGGCAAAAACTGGAAAAAGAATCAGACTATAGAGTCTTACTTTGGTGACTAGGAAGACCAAAACATGAAGAAAAACAGAAGAAAACCAAGTCAAAGATCCTCCATTCAAAGTCTCCAAGAAAAATATGAATTGGTCTCAGGCCTGGAGTCAGGAAGACTCATCTTCCTGACTTCAAATCCAACCTCAGAAACTTCCTAGCTGGGTGACCCTGGGCAAGTCACTTCTCCTATTTGTTTCAGTTGCCTCATCTGCGAAATGAACTAGAGAGGGCAATGGCAAACCCCTCAGCATCTGCCAAGAAAATCCCAGATGGAGTTTTGAAGAGTCAGACAACAACCTTCCTTATTATTTAGAGGGTAATGCTAACTTCCCAGCCCCCCAGGCTCCCAACGGAGGAGTCAACTGGGACTTCTCACCATCTCTCAGCCCTGCCCCCCAATCCAATCTGTTGCCAATGTGTATCTATTTTAGCGCTGCAACATATGCCTATTTCACCTCTGCAGCATCCTGCACCATCTCTTGTCTATTTTGCTTGTGCACTGTCTCTCCAGTACCCCCTCCCTCTTCTTACACCACTCAAGCAAAGACATGTGAGTCCTTGTGCAGAACCAAACTGCAAGACCCATGCTTTGGAGCTTTACTTGAGAGGGTCAGAGGTCAGTGCCTGATCTCTTCCTTGAACCTGACATGGCCCACACTTTCCAGAGAGGTCTTGTGGGACCTGGGTCCCCAAACTGTTCACTCTCTGCTCATAACACTCTCTGACTGTTTGGTGGCATCTCTCCATATCACCACTGCTAGCATTGCAGAGGGTCCTGTGTCCAGGCTAAACCTTGTAGACAACACTGCTTCCTGCTCCGTAGACAGTTCTCACAGACTGTGGCATGTTCTGCCCCCGGGCCTCAGCCTTGGCAAGGAACTGCGAGGGCAGTATCACTACCCAGTTATCTTCTAATGAATTCAAGGCTCCAGTACTTGCAGAACTCACGTGTGAACCACTGTTGGCAATAATCTCCGGGGCATCTCAGAGAGTCTGTGTGGGTCTGTTGGGCAGGTAGAATAATAACCACTTACATTTTTGGAATGCTCTGAGGAGCTGTGGAAGTCACCAAGACCTTTCTAAGATTTAGAGCTGTCCCAACCTGGAATGAGTTGTTTTGGGAGATAGTGAGTTCCACATTACTGGTGGTGTTCAAGGTGTTTGAGATCGCTTCCAACACTGAGATTCTAGCAAGGATTCTGAGATTCTCTGAGTCTCTCACCCAAACTCTTTGAATTTTAGAGAGGTCATCATCATTTTCAAGAGCAAAGGAGAACAAAAAGAAATCTGAGCCTGGGATGTTTTTTTCTTCACATCATTAAGTAACAGGCTGCAAACAAATGGGCATTTGTCCTATAGGCTCTGAGCCCCCAGATCCATTCATTTCCTTAACACTTATGGGGAGGGGACTTTTCACCTCCGCCAAGGCCAAGGTGAAAGGATTAGAAGCTCAGGCTGGATGAGGATGTGGGACTGGGTCTCTGAGCTGATGAGGGAGCAGCAGCCCATGACTGGGAAAATTTTCCTGGGAGTATGAAAGCCCCTCCTCTGCCACAGGGAAAGGGGCCAAGGGCTGGGGATGACTAAGGGCTCCTGGGCCTCCCCCACCTCAGAATGCCGAGCTTTCCCATAGCTTGGATGAAAAGCTCCTTGTCTTCTGCCTGCCAACGGAGTGGGAGCGGGCATAGGAGCATCCGGCTACAACCCCAGTCTTGAGCTACAGCCAGCTGGGCTCTGAGACTCCCTCGGCAGCATTTTAGTGCTGCTGAGAGAGTCAGTATGGGAAGATTCTGACCCAGAGCCCTACACATGTCTGGGGGCCAAATGCATTTCAGCTCCCTCAATGTGCCAGGGTCTGACCTCTGGCGATGGCCTTCACTGTATACTGTCATAGCTCATCTGTACATTGTGGTGTATCTGCTGCTGTCCCCTGCCCCCACCTCCCCCAACATTAAACCAGAAGCTTCTCAAGGGCAGGGTTTGGCCTTTACTTTTCTCTGTGTCCTCTAGTTCCTGGCACACAGTAGGTGCTTAATAAAAGTTCGTTGACTGACTGACACAGAGAAAAACCAGATACATGCCCACACATGTGCACATGTCTGCATAGCACACTAACTTATTTGCATATTTGCACATGTGCACATCCCAGTGCATTTAGGGTGGGTTAAGAATGCACATGTGCACAGGCCTCCACACACACCTCTGCCCCCAAGGCTCTGACTTCAGAAAGGTTTCATTAGTAGGCATGCCAGGGAGGCAGGAGGATGAAGCAAGCTTATGAAAAGCCTGCCCTGGAGACCTGGGCAATGCCATCTCAGGGGCCTTGACTTGGTTTCCCCACCTCATTTTCCTTAAGGAGACATTCCTCTTCTCTCACCTTTTCCCTCTCTCCCCCTCTTCCTTTTCACCCCCTTCTCTCCTTCCTTCCTTCCTATTCCTCTCTTCTCCTCCCCCTCCTCCTCCTTCTCTTCTCTTCCCACTCCTATTTCTCCTTTCATTTTTCCCCTCCCCTCTTTTCCACCTCTCTCCTCCTCTTCCTCCTTTTGCCTTGCATACAGACTGCTACCCTCTTATTTGCAACAATTCAGAAGATTTTCCCCTGCAAACGTCAATCAGTTCTTGAGGGGAGATGGCTGATGAGCCCAGGCCTGGGTCCAGGAGAGAGGGATGAAGGGCACCCAGTAGTGCTAAGCCCAGAGCAGGCTACCCGCCTGAGTCTTTCAGGCTAAACAGGTAGATACTGGGCATTCAGAAAAGTCTGCTCTGGGTTTCAAGGTGAACTTTATGGTCCTGGATGTTCCCCAGGCTCCTCTCAGACCCTGATCTCAGTGGGGAAGGAGGAACTACCCATTCTAGAGGCATGACATAAACCTCAAGAGGCTTAGTGAAAGACCATACCCTCAGAAATACTGACCCAAGGCTGGGCAGCCCAGTCCCCTGGAGGCTCCACTGAGCTGTGGCACCACCTGCAGGGCACATTTGCTGCCCCTTGCTGTCAGTGCCCTCTAGTGCCCAAAGGACTTCCCAGCTAAGTCTCGCCAGGGAAAGTGAAGCCCTTGGGGGACAGGCAGGACATAGAGCCCTGCCCAGTGCCCTAGACTCATTGTCAAAAGTGGATTTGAGATATAGTAGAACTAACTCCGTTGTCTTCTATATTTCCTACTATTCTAGTTCTTTCTTTTCTATGTGACACTGAATGTGTTGAATGTGTCCCTCAGTATGCTCTTCCCCTCCAATCACTTTATGATTGCAAAAGAAAATTCCTGGGACTTTGAATAGGTCCAAGGAAATTACCACCTTCTCTCATATCTCACAGGGCACTAGTTGGAGGTGATCAAAGGCTGATTGTCCTGTCCAGCTGTGTCCAACCCTTTTCAGCCTCTTTGGGGTTTTCTTGGACAAAATACTGGACTGGTTTCCCATTTCCTTCTCCAACTCATTTTACAGATGAGGGAACAGGGTGAAGTGACTTGCCCAAGGTCACCCGTCCAAGCTGGGGGAGGGAGAGAAGAATCCGACGAGAGAATCTGGGAAAGAGCTGTAAGTCTTGGCAGGGTAACTTCAGAGCCTGGGAAGCTAATGGTCCTTCAGGGAGGCCATTGCCCTCTACCCTCTGCCTTAGTCAGTGCTGCATTTCAAGCCACAGCCTCGATATACTCCAGAGTCCAGAGGAAGGGAACGGGGGATGCTGAAGGGTCTGGACCCTAACTCCCAGGCCAGACCTGTCTTTACTTCTCTTCATACTTCATTCTAGACCCCTCCCCTGCATCCCCCCATTTAGAATTAAAGTCCCTGGCTGGGAGGCGGGGAGGCACGGTGGGTGGAGGATTGGCTTTCTTTTTGCTTGTGTTTGGATTCCCAGTACTTAGGGCCCATAATAAGTGTCTAATAAATGCTTGCTGACTTTGTGTGACTTGGTTTTAGGACATGAGGCATGTTTGACCTGGAAACATAAAAGTCTTATTCAGCTGTAACCAGACCCACATAGAAAAGGTTTAATCTCAACTCCTTCCCCCTCTCCTTCAGCCAATTCCTTTGCCTTATTTTGCCCTCACCCAGACTTCAGAATATAACTCAAAATACAGCTCGTGTTTGATCTACAGATGTGTGCATAAAGGAGTGCCCATGATAACTACTCATAATAACAATGGTCTTCAGGAATAGGGTGGCCTTCATGTTGCACCACAGAGTACAGAAAACACATAAAGAATATGTAATATCCCATTAACAATTAATCCAATTCTTTTCCTTTTATACAATACTTCTCTGGCCTTTGGATTCCCTCCAGAAGGGAAAAAACTTGGAGTTGTGTAGAGGGGCAATGCCCCAACATTCATCAATTACACTTTGGTCTCACGATTCTACCCCAAAGTTCTGGGACTCCAAGAGGCTGATAGGTGAGGCAATGCCTGGTCAGGGAGCCCTCTGTCCCAATCTGGCCTCAGATACTTCCCAGCTGTGTGCCCCTGAGTGATTCACCTCACTTTGGCTGGCCTCAGTTACCTCAGCTGTACAATGGGGATGATAATAGCACTTCCCTCTCAGGTTGTGAGGATCAAATGAGATCACTGTTGTAAAAAGTGCTTAGCACACAGTGCCTGGAGCACAGTGGTGTCATATAAATGCTCAGATAGAGATGGTTCCTCATCTACTCAGAAGAGCATTGGCTGAATAACTCAGGGAAGTTGTGGTGAAGGACAAAATCCTCATCTATTCCTCTCCAGGATCACAGTTCAGTCCCTTGGTGATGGAGTCTCTTCCAAGATCCTGGCACTGCCTAAGATCTCCCCTACTCTATCCAGATGACAGAAGCTCAAACTCAGAGTTTGTAACGGTAAAGGAATTTTAAGATCTTCTCTTCCCCTTAATAGGTTCACATCACCTGCTTTGAGTTTTGGCCCAGCCCACAGCTTGAGCCACATGAAGCCCTTGGTGGGAGGAGTTTGCCAAATGGGTGGAGCAGGAAGAGAGAGTGAGGCAGAGCTGGGAGAGAGCAGGCTTGTGTGTTTCTCCTTTTCTTTTTTCTTATTATTAAATTATTTTATTTGTTTTCAGTGTTCTGCAATCACTTCCATATACCTTAGATTTTTTTCCCCTCCCTCCCCCTCCTTTCCCCCTCCCTCTCCACTCCCTCCCTGAGATGGCACACAATATTATATAAGTTGTACACATACATTCCTATTAAATACATTTTCACCTTCGTCATGTTGCATAGAAGAATTAAAATGAATGGGAGAAACCATAAGACAAAACAAAATATAATACAAAAGAAAATGGTCTGCTTCATTTGTCATTCGTTTTTGAAGAAGACCACCCCAGCAGAGAAATGATGACATGACTTCACTTGACATTGTTTTGAGTGAGGGAGGGCTGTGCGAGGTCACCAGCCTCCTTTCTCCTCCTGAGCCATCTGGATCCAGTGATGAGATGTTCATCGGGAGAGAGCAGGCAGAGCAGAGCAGAGCATCTAGCATGAGTGAGGGAGTGATTTTGCTTCAGGCAGTTTGTTTGCGGGGAGGTCTGACAGAGGGAAGGCTCGGGGTGGTCCTCCTCCTGTTGGTAATGTGTACAAACTTCCTTGTCACCATGGTGGAATTGGCTTTCTGGTATCTGAATAAATATTTTGATTTTGTCTTTGAGGAAGAAAGTTTCTACTTCATGAATTGACCCTGGAAATAGCATGCATATCCATAGGGGTTGCTGTGGATATTGACCTGGTGTTGCAGGGCTCCCCTCCCCCAGGGAATTCCCCTTTGCTCTGTCTCTGTCTCTGTGCTTCAGTCTATGTCTCTGTTTCTCTCTGTCTTTATCTCTGTCATCTGTCTCTGCGTGTCTCTATTTCTCTATTTCCCCCAGTGGGGCCTCTCAGGCCACCTGAATGAAGGTACTTTTACCTACTCCCACCCACCGCCATCCCTACCCCTACTTCCCCTATCCCATCCCCCCACCCCTCACATGCCCTCTACTCACCCTTTCCCCAACTCTACCCCAAAGCAGACATGGATGGTTCCTACTCCCCAGGTCCCAGGTCTACTCTTAGCTGTCCTTTGAGTTGTCAGAAAGGGCCAGGCTCTAGCACTGACAGCTTTTTCTGACTGTACTCCACAATGGCCTGAGATCACCAGTTTATACCCAGCAGATGAAATTTTAGGAGATGTCCTTCTCTATGCAATAAGCATTTATGAAGCACTGACTGAGGGTGTACCTGACACTGTGCTTCATGTCAGAGACACAAAGGTGACCCCCAACAGGAGCTGATATCCTCCTTGTGATACAGCACTGACACAAGCTAGTCAAGAAAAAGTGTGTAGGAGTAACTTCAGGAGGGAAGGGAACCATCACCCCTCACCCTTCCACCACCAAAGGCTTGACATCCTTCTCTGGCACAAACTAGTTCAGGCCACCCAGGGTGGGGAGGTTAGACAGGGTCCATCTGGCCCCAGCAGTGGGAAAGGGGAAGGGAGGGGAGAATGGAGACTAAGAGGGAGACTGAGGCCCAATGTTAAGAAATACTGGATCTCACAGCATATAGAGGGGCCTTAGAGGTCCTCAAGGATCCTCCTCATTTTTACTGAGGAAATTGGGACTCAGAGAGGGGCAGGGAGAATGCAAGGAGGGAAGTATAAGTCAGTCAGTGCATGTCTGTTAAGGGCCCACTATGTGCCAGTCACTGAACTAAGCAGGAGGGATGCAGAGAAAGTCATAAGACAGTCTCTGGCCTCAGAAAGCTCACAGTCTGATGGGAGAGACATCTAAAAAGAAGCAGAAGTGGGAGGAGGTGGTGCCCAGCTCAGGGTGGGACAGAATGTCCCTCTGACAGGAATGGAAAATGATCCCAGGAGGCATATGTTACTGAGAAATCAATGGGGTGAGGAATGATGAGGTGCTGTCTTGGGGGTCTCTTTACATAGCGGAGGACCATCATCTGTAGCCAGAGTAGGGGAGGGTCCCAGGGACTTGGGGCGCTGAGGAAGCAGGACCAAGAGTTTCTGGAAATAATGAAATCCAAGAGATGGGGGGCATGATGAGGTGAAGTCCTGGGGGCCTCCTTAAATAGTTAGGTCTGAGAGGGGAATGGGGCTGATTGGAAGAGATTTAAATGCTTGCTACCCTCTTCCTTTCCTAGGCCCCTCTGCTGGCTATTCCCCAAGATCTCCAGCTCTGAGTCCCTCTCTGTCTGTAGTGCTTTCTCTCTGAACAGAGGAGGATGGCTTATGAAAGTGTCTGCGGGAATCTCAAAGCCAAGTTCTAAAGGGGACCCTCACCTGGTATGACCAGGTGTGCCCTTCAAATCTTCGCTGGCTCAGGGCAGGTATCCCAGGCCCCTCAGAGGGCTGCTCCAGGGCTGCAGACCAATCCACCCTCCATATCTGTTCCTCAGACCCGTCCTGGAAGTCCCATCCACAACTCCACATCCAGAGTGACACCTGTCAGACCCTCCCACCTTGAGCCCTCTCTCTGCCTCTGCCCATGCACTTTCAAAGACTTATGCCAAGCAGACCCCTGGCAGCGGGGCAGAACTGAACTTTCTTTCTCCCATCCCCTGAGGCTGGACAGCACTTTGGCTGCTGCCAGGGCTGGTTTCAGTTTCATTTCCTAGTTAGAACGTTACAGGAAACTGAAACACACTGAGTCCCAGAAGCAACATGGAAGGTGATCTCCAGCTCTGCACAAACTGGTAAGTTGGTGTCTGTGTCTTCAGCCCCCTCCTGGCCCAGTGGCTGGGCAGGAAGGGAGAATTGAGGACTGCCAGGAGAGGCAGCCTCCTTACCCTGTGCTCCCATGGGATGGGATAGGAGATTCAAGCACACCTCGATGCAGGGGGCATGGCCACTGGACCAGTGAAGCCTGGGAGAGGAAGAGGAGGAGAAGGAACTGGGAGACCACAGGAGATGTGGGCAGGAGAGCCCCCCAAGGTCACCCAGCCCTTCCTCCCCCAGACTCCAGTGAGCTGGGAGGCTTGATTGTGTAACTCAACCCCCTTGGAGTTTGTCAGCTTTTACCAGCCCTGTACTGGTAATCTAATCCCCACTGAAAGCCTGGGTCTGATAGAGAGGTGGAGAGCAGGGAGGAAAAGAGAGAATGAGGGAAAGGAGAGTGGTCGCATAACTCTGGGGAAGGGACCACATCTTGCTCCTAGGGGGCTGGGAGCATAAAATGAGGTCCTATTTGTAAAGAGCAAATTGATGTGCAGACCTTCACGATCTGTGTAAAACCTGCTAGCTATGTTTGAGCTGAGAAAGGAGTCTTCAGGCCAGCTAAATTTGGAGGAACCCTCCTTGCTTTGCACCTCTTTAGCAAAACTCAGAGCAAGAAAAATTTACTTTAGCGTGCAAATGATTGTTTTCTGAAATGCAAATAGTGATCAAAATCCAAAATATCAGAGAAATTAATCGGAAACTATGCCACCTCCCGCATATGGCAAATCTTGGAGAAGATGAAACCCAGTCCCTTCTGGCTGGAAAGAGGCTCTGAATCACAGAAAAGGGAAACCCCCAAGAGTTACAAGGGTGAAGGTCAATCTCTGGGAGAATGGCCGCTGTCCAGCTGCTGGGGGACAGTCCCAGTCACTTCTCTATCCCTCTATCTTTTGCCTTTGCCTGCCCCCCTCTCTCTCTCTCTCTCTCTCTCTCTCTCTCTCTCTCTCTCTCTCTCTCTCCCCTTCCCTCTTTCTGTTTCTGTGTTTTTGTCTATCTTTTCCCCTTACTCTGCCTGTATCTCTCTCCTCTTCATTTTGTTTTCCTCTTTCTGTCCCTCCTCCTCTCTCCTCCTCCTCCCTCCTCCTACTCCTCCCTCATTCTATTCCTCCCTCTTCTTACTCCTTCCCCTCCTTTGTTTTTCTTGTGCCCTTACTCTGTCTCTCTCCCTCTCTGTCTCTGCCTGTCTTTCTTCTCTTTCTCCTCTCCTCTTCTTCTTCTTCTCTCTTTCCCATTCTTTTTCTCTGTCTCTATCTCTCCCCCTTTCTCTGCCTATCTCTCTCTTCCCCCTCCCTCCATCTCCTCTTTCTCTCTGTCTCTTCCTCTGCTGCCCTATCCAAGCACTCTTCTGTAAGACTCTGCACACATATACATATATATGTACCTATGTGTGTATGGAAGAAGGTATTTTAAATCTCTCTCCAGAGAGATTGTAAAACTGCTCCCATAGTAGAAAGCTACCCTCCTGTTCTGGCCCTGGGAGGTGAGCACACAATCCTCTGTTTCCAGGGTCCTCAGTGGCTGAGGCCCTCTGTCGCATCAGGTAGTGAGTTCAAGCTTTGCTAGAATGACTCTCCCATCTGTACCTGGTGCCTGGCACATAATACTTAATATACCTGGCACTTAATAGACACATGTTGCTTGACTGAAGTAAGACTAAGAAGAGAGAAGGAAAGCTAAGAGGTTTGAGGAGCCATTCCAATAAAGAAAACAAAATGCGAAGCTTGTGAGGGGCCAGGTTCTGGTCCAGCTGGACGAGGCCAGACTGGAGTCAAGCTGATTTAGGCCATGGGAGACAGGGGCCAGAACTGAGCCATCAACATATTTATTTAAATTTGAGTCTATTCTGTTTTCAGGTCTGCAGTCTTTGTCCTCCTGTCTCCCCTCCCCCACCTTTGTCTTTCCACAGACAAAATCTCTTTGATTGGCCCTGTGCAAAGACATCTGCTCCCTCTGCCTCCTGAGTCCTCTGATCAGAGTTCCCAAGTTTTCCAAGTTGTTTTGACCAGGATTAAATGCCTGGCCCGGTGTGCAATGCTGGGGGCCTGTATGGGAGAGCCTTTAGGAGGAAGACAACCAGGACATGTGTGAGGACAGACAGTATAAGAAATGCTTACCAGGCAGTGCTAGGGAGGTCAGGGACCCAGTGGGAGGAGGGAGGGCATGCCTGGCAGAAGGCACAGCCTGAGCAGGTACAGGGAAGGCCAGGGATCTTGGATGACGAGGGAGGGTATACATATCCAGAGCAAAACTTGTATTTGATCCCAAAGAGACTAGGGATCTACTGGGGTGGATGGAGTAGGGAGTGACCTAGTCAGATCTATACTTGAGGAAGACAGTTTTGGCCGACATTGGAGAGATCAGAGGCAGTAGGGATCCCAGAGATTTTAGCAAGAGGTCATGAGCACCTGAACTGGGGGGAGGGGGGTGCTGCGAAGTAGCTCTGTGTGCTCTCCAAGGAAATATCTGGCAACTGATTCACTACCTGAGGGGAAGAGCAAAGAGGATGGATGGACCAACCTGGACAGGATCACATCTACGCTGATGCTGAGAGGCTGGCCTAGGCTGGGATGGAGGGCATAGGACTGCTGCAGCCACCAGCCTGGACTCTTACCACTCCCCCCTGTCCTTGGTGACCCCCTGAGCACATTTGTGGGAAGATAAGGAAGGAGCCAGGGAGAGGAATGGAATGAAGATGGGGGGGGGGGCAGGAAAGTGTGGAGACCTCTGGTAAAGAAGGAAGCCTGTTCCTTTGAGGGGGGCAGGGAGATGAGAAAAGACATTTAGGGTTCTGGGGTCTAGGGAAAAAGTGAGGGAGCTTCCAGAAGAGGTCCTTGTCTTTCAGAGGATATAGGGTGGGCATGAGGATTCAGAGAAAAGAAGGCTTGGACTCCCCCTTGTGGGTCACAGGACAGGAAGTCCCTGGGAAAGCCTCCCCCATGATGCCCAATCAGCCTCCCTGACTTCCTCTGGCAGCCCTAGGAAGTGGTCAGAGAAGGGGATATGAGAATCCTTTGCCAACCCTCACTTTCCCCAGTGGGCTCAGGGCAGCCAACTCACCTTCCAGTGGGTGTGACTGCTGACAAATTAAGATCCTCCCTGGGCTGTCCTCCAGTTGAGTCAAGGTGAACAAGCCTGGTTCTTTGGATACTCATGGGAAAGATCCCATGGGCAGCCAGTGGTGCACAATGTGTATAATCATGTTTTAATAAAGCACAGAGAATGCAGAAGCAGATGGTACGGGAATGCTGGCTTGGGGGTGGGGCAGCCAGTGCAGGAAAGAGCCAGAGGACGGAGCAGAGCGCATTGTGGATCAGAGGGTGGAGCCCTTGGCCATTGGAGGAGGATTCAAGGAAGGAGCAGGGTTTAGTCACTTATCACTTTAGGGTTCACTCCTTGGCATATCGATGCCAGGTCACCATGGGGATTCACACAGCCCTAGACCTGGCTGCCTTCTCATTTAACAGAGAGGCTCTTCATCGGTCTTCAAAAATTTAGGAGGCAGTCTTGCTGAGTGGATCCTCAGGTCTTCTCTGCACTCTTAGTTCCTATTTCCTGTGGCTGGCTGTGTAGGTACTTACTGCACTAACTGGGGGTGGTCATGGGAACCTTAACAAGATTCAAGTTTCAACACAAGAGCCTGGGAAAGGAGACAAAAAGGCGGGCTTGTTGTTCAGGTTGGAGTGGGCATGGCTGATACAGTGAAAGTTTGAAGGGAGTGGGAATCAGAGACCAAAGGGAGGCATGGGGAAAATTCTGACCAAAAGGTTAAGGCTACATAAGTGGGATGGGACATGATATCCAAATGGGGAGGGCAGCAGGTCTTAAAAGGAGGGGAAATAGGTTATAGAGGAGGTGAGGATGGAGCGGGGGAGGCACAGGAGGCTACAGTCATGGGGGTTCTCCAAGGGTCATAGTCATGAGCAGGGGTGGTCTCAGGGGTGGCTGTCCATTGAGGCTAAAGTAGAGAGGACCATGGAGGCCCAGGACTTGAAAGGTCTGGGAGGAATATGGTAAGGCACTAGAAGGGCCCTCTATAGTGGTACTGGTGCCTGCCAGAATGGTGGCAGTGGAGACTGGTGCTAGCATCATTACTCCTGGGAGAGGAGCCAGCAGGATGGCAAGGGAGAAGAGGTCATGCCTGGAGTGGGGTCTGGGCCAGATGGGAGCTGGAAGATATGCCAGTCAGAGGTTTGTCAGCTCCAAAGGGCAACTTTGGTCCTACACGTGCAGAGAATGCCAGGCTGCATCATTCTCTAGCCACTCATTAAGCTTCCATCATGGACCAGGCTCTGAGCCCAGCCTGTTGCTGGCTCATGTTTGAGTACATGAAGCCAACCTGAATTTCTCCCACTTAGTGAAAAGGAAGTGCCCTCTGACTACTTCTTCCTCCATGAGGCCCACTGTCTGAGGTTCCGAGTCATCTGTCCAGAATGCAAGGAAGTCATCCTGAAGGAAGAGATGAAGGACCATCAAGAGAATGGGCACAAGCAGGTAGGGAGAAGAATCCCAGGAGCCCTGGTTTGGTGCCTAAAGACCAGAACCTAATATGAGCTCTACCCCACATCACTCATGGATGGATGGATTTATGGATGGATGATGGATGGATGGATGGATGGATGGATGGATGGATGGATGGGTGAATCCCAGGAGCCCTGGTTGGTGCCTAAAGGCCAGGACCTAATATGAACTCTACCCCACATCACTCATGGATGGATGGATGGATGGATGGATGGATGGATGGATGGATGGAGGGATGAATTTATGGATGGATGATGGATGGATGGATGGATGGAAGGAAGGATGGATGGATGGGTGAATCCCAGGAGCCCTGGCTTGGTGCCTAGGGGACCATAGCTTAATATAAGCTCTACCCTACATCACTCACTCATGAATGGATGGATAGATGGATGAAAACATGTATGAGGAGCTAGCCATCTATGAGCCAGGGACTGTGACAGCCACTCCCTCCCCAAAGAGAACTGGAAGAGATATAATGGTGTCATTGTTGGGATTGTGTTTTTCAAAGCTCACAGAGAGAAAGTTAGCAGCCCAGAGGGCAGACAAGACATTCCAGAAGCAAAGCTTGCCCAGCATTGGGTGAGTGGATGGCTGAGGTGGGGGCAGTGGGGGTGCCCCTACATGCTCTGGTGGCTGGGTGGGGTGAAGACAGTGGGGGCAGTGGGCATGCTTCCACATGCTCTGGTGGTTGGGGTGGGGGCAGTGGGAGTGCCCCCACACGATCTGGTAATTGGGGTGAAGTAGGGGTGCCCCACATCGTCTAGTGGCTGGGAAGGACAGTGAGAACACTCAGGGTCAGTTCTAGTGGTAAAATAATGGGGATGTTCTAAAATATTGTGGGGTTCCATGGCTGGTCATAGCATGAAGACAGGAAGATCTGAAGTCAAATCTCACCCTGATACTTACTTACTATATGACCCTGGGCAAGTCACTTAACCTCCATCTGCCTCTGTTTCCATGTATACATAGGATGGATGGATGGATGGATGGATGGATGGATGGATGATGGATGGATATTGTTGTGAGGAACAAATCACAGATTTATAAAGTGCTTTGTAAACTGTTACCTACATGCACTGCTCCCCCTCTGCCCAGTGATGCTCTGGTGTTGTGGCTGGGCCTAGTATTGAGGCAGTTCTGGTCCCATCTTCAGACCCATGAAGCCTGGTTTCTGGTACAATTGTGGGAAATCATTGTTCTGACTTCACTCTCAGCCTTTCTAAGAGCCTCAGGGTCCACCTTCCATCATGTGGCCAATTCTTGGGGCCCCCAGCTTCCTTTCTAGCCTGGTTGTCAGCCGAGGGGGGTGGGGTCAGGTTCTCCTGACAGGCAGGTCAAGGGGAACAGCCCTGACCCTCTGGAGCTTAAGCCCAGGGTGTGGGGGGGAGAGGCTGGCTAGACCTTTCTCACCCTCTTCCTCCTCCTTTTGGCACTGGGACTATGCCTGTGGGAGGCAGGATTCTTGGGTCCAAGTCTAACACGATTCCTTACTTAAGCAAAGCTATGTGATCTCAAAGCAGTCAATAAAAACCCATTAACTTCCTACTGTATGCCAAGCAGGCATTGTGCTGTGCCCTGGGAATACAAAAAAAGGGCAAAAAAACCACTTCCTGCCCTCAAGAAGCTCTCCATCAAATGGGGGAGATGACATATAAAAAAGAGCTTAATAAAGCCTTGGGAGAGGAAGAGGAGGGGAAGAGGAGCCCAAGGTGGCTCCCTCCCCAGGCAGAAGATGAGGCTGGGACCACTGAGGAGGCCCACCTCCCGCTTCAGTCAATGAGGGAGATTCTGGAGATCATGACAGGCCCAGAGGGGCACCTAGAAAGTCCACAGAGTCCCTCAAAGGGGTCTCACCAAGTGGTCCCTTAGGAGAGGGTCCTCTTGAGAAAAGCAAGGACAAGCAGTTGGAGGTTCCCCTCCCCCTGCCCACACACACATAAGCTGAGTAGTCCTTGGTGTCTCCTCCCTCCCTTCCTCCCTTCTTTCTTACCTCCTTCCCTCATTGTCTCCCTCCCTCTCTCCCTCCCTCGCTTCCTTCCTCACTCTATCCCTGCGTCCTTCCCTCTCTCCCCCCCATCCTCCCCTTCATAGATGTCCCTTCTTTTTCCAACTGCTGGGGCAGCTCTAGGGTGGTCTCTACCCATTCCTGTGAAAGTTATCTGGTTGGACTGTGGCTGCTTCTTATTACCCACGTGCAGGATGAATGCCACAGGTTCACAGAGCTAATGAGATCCTTTGATGCCTGTCTGTTGAAGCCTGAAGAGTCTTCTCCAGTCCCACGGGATGCAGAACCAGCTCAGGTATCCACAAGAGAGAGGGCTGTCCGGCCAAAGGAGAAAGGAAGCCCTGCATTCAAAGGGCCATCGAGCCCCTGGCCTGCAAGGGGCAAGAAGGAGGAAGAATATGATGTTCTGGAACACTGCTCCCATTGCCCCATCCTGCTGCCTCTGCCTGTACTGAAGCAGCATGAGGTAGGCCTTGAAGATCTCAGGGAGGGCACCAGTGAGCAGGCCCCCTGCCAGAGCAGCCCCTCCCCCTGCCAGAGTGCTCCCCTCCCCTCAGGAGAGCAGCCCTTCCCTCCCCAGCAGAGTATTCCCCTCCACCAGGAGAGCCCCTCCATGGCACCTCCTCTTCCCCCAAAGCACATCTTCAGGGCACAGTGGGCCCTTTTGGAGGGAGGTGCTTGGAAGCCAGGAAAGGGAAATAATCCTAAATGCCCTGCATGAACAAAGGGAAGGCTGAGTACAGAAACAAAGTCTCCCTACCCCAAGGACTACACAACAACCCACAAGAGCCTGGGGACATCCAGGCAGACTTCCTGGAGGAGGAGTCATTTGCACAGGGAGAGGTGAGGGGATTGAGAATGGCATGAGGATGCAGGACAGGGACAGGGGACAGAAAGCAGGGTCTCTGCTCAGGCAGCCTGGAGTAGAAGAATAATATAGGATCTTAGATTTAGAGCCAGAAGAGACCAGTCCCTTGTTTTACAAAAGAGGAAGCTGAGGCAGCCAAGAAGAGATGAAATAATTTGTCCAAGATGGTATGGGTTAGAGACAGGACATGGGAGTCCCTGCCCTCCTTTGTTGCTGCCTTTTCCACAGGGAAGAAGACTGATGAGCAGAAGGGGAATAGGTCAGATGAGAGGGCGAGGGCTCAACCCATCGGCAGCCCCAAATGGTCACTGCCCCATGGACTGGCAGGCCTTGGTCAAGGTCCTCCCTATGTGATGGAGATCTCTGAGAATGGCCACGGCTCTCTCATTCTCTGGGTCTGCTACTTGACTTTATCCCTTCCATTAGGAGAAGTGCGGACGCTTGGCTTCTCAGAGCAACGAAAGATTCTGGAGTAGAAGATTCCTGGTGGATCTGGACAATCACTGAGCTGGAGGGAGGAGGTCCTCTGAAGATCCCCACTGCTTCCTGCCTTCCTTGGTGTTGCTATGCATTATCCATTAGATTTTGTTTCCAAGAGAAAAGTCCTTACACATAAAAGGTGATGCCATAAGCAAATTAAAGAGCATGGAATACTTATGTCAGATTTACGGATAAGGGAAGAATTTAGGACCAAACAAGAGATAGAGAGCATTACAAAATGTAAAATAGATCATTTCAGTTATATGATATTAGTAATTTTGCACAAATAAAAGCAATGAAACCAAAATTATAAGGAAAGCAAAAAACTGGGGTGGGGGGGGAATTTTGCAATAAGCATCTCTGACAAAGGTCTCATTTCTCAAATACAGAGAACTAAGTTAAATTTGTAAGAATACAAGCCATCCTCCAATTGATACATAATCAAAGGGATGTGAACAGGCAATTTTCAGATGAAGAAATTTATCTATAGTCATATAAAAATGCGCTGAATCACTATTGATTAGAGAATTGCAAATTAAAGCACCTCTGTGGCACCTCCTCATTCTCATCAAATTGGCTAATATGACAAAACAGGAAAATGTTAGATGTTGGAGGGGATGTGGGAAAACTGAGACACTAATGCATTGTTGGTGGAGTTGTGAACTGATCCAACCATTCTGGAGAGCAATTTGGAACTATGGCCAAAGGGCTATAAAACTATGCATGCCCACTGAGCAGTAACACTCCAAGTCTGTGTCCTGAAGATTTATTTTTCCCCCAAAAAGTGAAATATGCAACCAACTTCTCAGTTAAGTTAACCAAGGATGGAATATGTTGCTACTGGAACAATCTGGGGGCAGCCACTGGCTTCCACGACCCTGTTTGGACTGTTCCCTGACATGGAGAAGCCACTGCCCAGACCCATGGGGGAGAGGGGGAAGGTAGGGTTCTGTTTTTCTCAGAGGCTTTCTGATAACAGGGGTCTCAGGGAATGTGGCAGGGTGACCAATGGTAGGAGGGCAGTGTTGGCTGATTTGGGGGAGTTTTAGCTTTTCCAGAAGTGTTTGAACTTCCTTCCTTCTTTTGTCCCCTAGCCACCCCCAGCAATTAATCATGACCACCCAGCCAGATTGTCCAACAGAAGAGGTTGGGGGAGAGAGTGTGTCATGGTTCACCCTCCTGCTGGAAAGAAGGAACCCACCAAGATCTGGGGGTTGTGCTAGGGCAGAGCTCCATTGACCTGGAGGAAGGGACAATGAATTCTAGACCCAGCTAGTAGACTGTCTTTAAACAAGGCATTTCTGTGCCTCAGTTTCCCCATCAGTAACCAGTCTGACTTACTTATCTTCTTATCCTCTTCCAAAGGCCCTGAACAAAGCTCTTGAACTAGACCCTTGACAAGTAGGAGGCAGGCAAGCCCTTCAGCTCCTGACAAGGAAATGCTTTCCAAGTGCTATCTCAAGGACAGGATACTCCCATGAAAACCATAGTTCTAGGTCCTGCCAAGGTCTGTCCTCTGGAAGCATGGAGGCAGGCAGGTCAGCCTCCCCCAGCCCCGGTCCTTGAGGCCAAGAGCAGTCAGAAAGGGGAGGCCTTAGGGACCACCAGTGAGGAAACAGAGGCAAGGGTTTGCCCAGGAGCACACAGTTGGACAGTGGCAGGGTTCACTCCTTCCTGAGCTGGAAGAGGGGATGAGGGCAGCCATCCCTTCCCTCGTCCACTGACCCGTGATTTGGGCGGGAGAGGGCCAGCGCCTCCCCTCCTCGGCAGGATCTGGCAGCGTCATAAAGGCGCCCCCTTCAGCCCAGTTAGCTGCCAACCAGCTGCTGCCCGCGTGCCCAAGGGGCCCTGGGCGCACTTGACCACGCACAGGCGGCGGCGCTGGCCCCCGACGGACTAGGGCCTCGCACGGGAGGGGGCGGGCGCGCTCCAGCCTTCGGCAGCGGCGGCAGCCGGATCCAGGGCGCAGCGGGTGGGTGGAGGCAGCGCCAGGAACGGGATGAGACTGGACCAGGGTCCTGACCACGGGGATGGGATGCGGCGGTCCAAGGTCCAAGCCACCGATGCCTTGAGCACTGAAGCAACAATCCCTGCAGCACCTGAGCCTCCAGACTCCGTCCTGGTCTACTACCTAGACTAGACCTTAAAAAACCCGGCCCAGCCCCCGCAGCCTCTCAAGGGTCCCAGCACCCACCTTTCTTTCTGGGACCAAGCTAAGAATGCCACCCCACCCCCGCCGCCCACCCCGGAGGCTCCCTGTCTAGTCAGGATCCGCCCCACTCCGCCTTGCCCAGCCTCGGCTTTTGACCAGGAACCGGTGGTTCTCAGTCCAGAAGGAGGGAAATGGGGAGGATCTTTTCCTTGGGGTTTTAAAGAGAGCTGCGAGTGAGCGGCCCTCCCCCGTGGCTCCTCCTCTTCCTCCTCCTCTCCTCAGCCACTAGCCACTTTCTTTTGGGATTTGTAGAGAAACCTGTAGGAATTGGCTAGGTCCAGTCAGCATCTCCTAGGATCCTGTGCTCATTTGTAACCTTACAGAGCAAGATCTAATTCTCCCACCAATTTGTCTTCCCCTCCCCCCACGGAGGGTTGCAGACAAATTTAGTGATGATTCCTCTGTCCCAGGAATTTCCTAGGCGCTTTCTCCTTCTCCCTCTTCACCTCCCCCATCCTCTCAATCTGTCTCTCTCTCCTCTCTGTCACTCCCTCTCTGTCTCCCTCTGCTCTCTGTCTCCCTCTCTCTCCTCTCTGTCACTCTCTCTCTGTCTCCCTCTGCTCTCTGTCTCCCTCTCTCTCCTCTCTTTGTCTCTCTCCTCTGTCTCTCTCTCCCTCTCTCTATTTCCCTTCCTCCTTCTCTCTCCCTCTCTCTCTCTCTCCTCTCCCTGTCTCCTATCTTTCTCAGTCTCCTTTGTCTCTCATTCTCTCTCTTTCCCTCCTTCCCTGTCTCTCCTCTCTCTGTCTCTCTCCTCTGTCCCTCTTTCTCTCTATCTCCCTCTCTCTCCTCTTTTTGTCTCTGTTTCCTGTCTCTCTCTCTGTCTCCCTCTATCCTCTCTCTATCTGTCTCTCCTCTCTCTCTTTCTCCCTCCCTCCCTCTCTGTCTCCCTGTCTCCTGTCTCTCTCAGTCTCCCTCTCTCTCTGTCTGTCTCTCTGTCTCTTTCTCCCTCTCTCTCAGTCTCTCTGTCTCTGTCTCTGTCTCTCCCTCTCTAGAGAAGACTCCCAAGTGGGGTCCCGCCCTCACAGAGGGCTCAGTCACAGAATCATAGACCGAGAGGGGGAATGGATCTGAACCGCCCTCTTTTGGAGAAGGGAGACAGCATCTGTTGAAGGACTGGGGGGGGGGGGGGGGAAGGTGTGCAGTGTTTCCCCTGCTTGCTAAGATTCTTCCACAGGCTGGGGGGGGGGGGGGTGTGCAGAGGCTTTGTAGAGGAAGTGGGACTTTGAGCTTGACCTTGAAGGCTGGGGTGTGACTTGAACTGGGGGGGGGGGGGGTGTCTGAGGAAAGGAGGTCCAGGGGAGAGGAAGGAGGGGTTGTAACTGGGAGCAGAGGCAGCCAAGGAGGCCTGGGGGCAGGAGCTGTAAGGCAAGGGCTTAGTTCTGTGTGTACAGTGACACTGGCCTTCCAGATATTCTTTGAACAACACCCTCCATCTCCAGACTTCAGGCATTTCATCTGCCTGTGCTCCCTGCCTGGGATGCTGTCCCTCCTCATCTCCACCTCCTATATTCCTGGGCTTCCTTGAAGTCCCAGCTAAAATCCCATCTTGTGCAGGAAGGAACCCTTTCTTTCCACCCCTCAATGCATGCACCTTCCTTCCCCTATTGCCTCTTTCTTATTCAGAGCTTGTCCATATGTGTTTGCTAGTTGTTTCCCATGACCTTCTTGGAGGTGGGGACTATCTTTTGCTTCTTTTTGTATCACCACCATTTACTACAGTGCCCAGCACATAATAGGTGCTTAATAAATACTTAGTGACTGATTATATAGATGACAGACAGGAGCAGCTATGCTTGTGGGCAGGCAGGCAGGCAATAGACATACACAGAAGAGGAAGTAGACAGACCAATAGGAAGACCAGCAGACACAGACAGAAGGATAGAAGGATGGATGGATGGATGGATGGATGGATGGATGGATGGATGGATGGATGGAACCAAGCAAGCAAACGGGCTATCAGGCACAGAAGAGCAGAAAGAGATGGGTCCACAGGCCCTTCTGTGCTGAGAAGGAGAAGAAAATTGAGGAGCTCAGGGAGATGCTCTCAGAAGTTATTTTAAAAGGCAAACAGAGGACAGATGCTCAGACAGACAAGCAGTCAGATGCTCGGATAGATGGATGAACAGACAGATTGGCAGACAAAAAGATAGATAGATCGTGAGGCAGGTAGACAGAATCAGGGAAGCAGATGAATGGACAGACATACATGGACAGATTGGCGGACATACAGACACACGGCAGAAAAAGAGAAGGGCAGATGCTCGAGCAGATATGCAGGCAGACGAGTGGCCAAACTGACCAACACAGAGATAACAGAAATGTAGTTTGCAGACATATAAAAAGATGGCTAGACAAAGGGGGCGGCAGACAGACTGGCAGATGATAGAAGCTAACTGCACAAACAGGCAGAAGGATGCGTGATAGACAAGTGCAGTAGGCACAGGTAGGTAGAAAGACAGACGGACAAAGACTGGAAGCTGAACAAACAGATAAGCAGACACACAGGTTGGCAGACGGAACTAGGGACGCGGACGAAGGACGGACTGATAAGGAAACGCATTTAGGGTTAGATGGATAGATGGACAAGCAGGAGGGTGGGTGGGCAGACCAACAGAAGATCCTCTCCGCTTTGCCTCCCCACCCCCAGGAACCAAGTGACTCCTTGTCCCCTCTTGGCGACCTGCTTCCACCACCGCCTCCCTGGAACACCCCGCCGGATTTCCCTATGGATGAAGAGAGTGACCTGATCCAGAACCACGAGCAGAGCTGCTGGGCCAGCCTGCCCGACGTGTGCTTACGCCGGGTGTTCTGGTGGCTAGGAGACAGAGACAGGTCCAGGGCCGCGCTCGTCTGCCGAAAGTGGAACCAAACGATGTACTCCGCCGACCTGTGGCGGTGCCGAACCATCACTTTCAGCGGGAGACCTTCCAGGTCCCACGCGTCGGAGTTCGAGTCGGCGCTCTGGTACGTAAAGAAGTTCGGCCGTTACTTGGAGCACCTGGAAATCAAGTTCCTGAACCCGTACAACGCCGTCCTGACCAAGAAGTTCCAGGTGACCATGCGGGGCCTGCTGTCGTGCCTGGGCAAGAGCAACAGCCGCCTCAAGTCCCTGTCCATCCAGCACCTGGAGCTCGACCGACTGGTGTGGAGGAGCAGCATTCGCACGTCCTTCATCAAGAGCTTGAGCTTCTTTCTCAAGAAGGTGAGCAAGCACCTGGACTACCTGAATCTGAAGGGGGCGCGGCTGGCCGTGGAGCAGGGCTGCCACGTGCTCAGCTCCCTGAGCCACCTGCGCAGCGAGAGCTTCGCCTCGGAGCTCAACCTGGAAGACTACTTCAGCCACCACCTGGCCGTCTACAGCAGCCCCCAGTTCAACCAGACCATGGCCATGTTCCGGAGCCTGGTGGTCCTGACCCTCAACTATAACTGCATTTCGGACGAGCTGCTGGAGACCCTGGGGGAGAACAATGCCAGCTCCCTGTGGACCATCAACATCAAATGCCACATTCACGACCCCCACGGCCAGGTGATCTGGGGCATGTCGTGGGCCAAGCTGGCCAAGCACGCCGCCAACCTGAAGGTCAACTTCTTCTTCGAGCGGGTCATGAAGCACGAGCGTCTGACCCGAATCCTTCTGCAAGAGATTCCCGTCCGAAGCGTCAGCCTGAGAAGCTGCTACTTCAGTGATCCCGACTGGTCTATGCGGCCCACCCTCACTGACCTGCTGCCTACCTACCGCCACACGCTGCAGGTAGGTAAGGAGGCTCCCTTCCCGGGGAAGGGGAAGAGAAAGACGGGAATATGGCTGGTAGGGATGGATGGATCAAGCAAAGGTTTCTTGTTCTGGTTGCTTTTAACAACGAGAAGGGAGTACATTGGCATGTTTGCAAGGAACAAGGAAGGAGCCAGGGGACAGGGAGAGGGTAGAGATGAGAGAAAGGAAGGAGAGAGGGGGAGGGGGAAGAGAGAGAGAGAGAGAGAGAGAGAGAGAGAGAGAGAGAGAGAGAGAGAGAGAGAGAGAGAGAGAGAGAAGAGAATCTGCTAGAAGAAAAGATGTAATGGGAGTAAGGATGCATATAGAGAACTTAACTAGAAGAAGAGTCACCTCATCATTAGAAATACCAGTGGTGGAAGACATTGGAGTTTATGGGAGGTGAGGAGGAAAGAAAAGGAAGCTTTCAGAGACTGGCCTCCATTTTCTGTGATATTTGAAGTGAAGTTCTCAGCTAAGAGAGCAGGGGAAGGAGATGCTAGGATGTTGCATGGGCTAGGGAATTGATTAGGGAGGCAGAAGGTACTTAGCCTACTGCAGTAAAGACTCATCTGGGATTAGAAAACAGACATGCCAGCAACACAACCCACAAAGGGTGCACAATTTTCCCTGGCTCTGCGAGTCAGCATCTGAACAGGGGAGCAGGCAGGCAGTGATAACAGTCAAAGTTGGGGTTGAGACAGTCATAACTAGAGAGGACGAGAAGGCCAGAGATTCAGTAATACAGGACAGCTGAGGGTGGAGTTGGTTCACAAAGCAGTTGAGAGAGTGAGAAGGAGTGTATAGGCAGCACACGTAGGGTGATGGTCTGGGGGAGCATGAAGGGAACAGAGGTTATGACAAGAACAAAAATGGGGTGGGGCACAAGGAAAGACACAATGATAAAAGATTATACCTAGATACAGAAATTTCAGTGTTCGAGAACATGGAAAAATGGAACACTTGTGGGAGGTGGCCTGGTCAAGGGTGGGACCATCTCCAAGTGCAGCTGAGTGGAGGGCCAAGAGGTCATTAGAACTAGGTAGATTGGGGAAGCGGGAAGTCTGAGAACTTGGAGGAGCATCAAGATGTATGTTCCAGTCTTCTGGAAGAGGGCAAGAATTGAAAAGGAGAAAAAGACTGTAAGTTAGGCCTTGAACTCTGTGTCCTGAGGGTCCTAATGATCCTGAGGTAAATGGCAGCCAGGATCTGGGCTGCCTTGTTCAAGATGTCCCAATTGCCCCAGCTCTTTTAGCACTGACTGATGCTTGGTAGCCACGGCTCTCCAGGCTTAGCTCCTTGCTCTCCACATGACCTTCCTTGTTTAGTTCTGGCCTGGGGTCTTTGATGCCCATGGCACAGCCCTGCCCTACCCCCGTTTGTCTCTAGCTCCATGCTGTTCCTGGTCATGTTGCTTATGGACAGATATGGGCATAGTTTCCTTGCCAATTGCCTCTGTGGTCTCTGCTCAGGTATGAGGTGGCCAAGGTGCCAGGAGGGTGGGTGCCTGAGGCCCTTCTTCTGCACAGTCTCAAATGGTGGTGAGGGGGTAGCAGAGGACTCCCAGCTCCCCCTCTTCCATATGAGCTCTGGTTCCTTTTCTGTCTGATCCTTTCCCAGAAATTAACTTTTGAATTCAACAACAACCACGAGTCCTTGGATGAGGAGCTTCTCCATCTCATCTTGTCCTGTGAGAAGTTATTTTACTTCAAAATCTGGGCTTTCCTGGATGTCAAGTTTGTGGAGAGAATCCTGCAGAGTCAGGAAGAGGGCAAATGCATGCTTCGCACACTCAAGGTAGCCAGTCCCCCGGGGACCCCGGCCTCCTGACCAGGTGCCATATCCCACAATGCCTCGGCCTACAGGGCTGATGGTCCCTTAGTCAGGTCAGCAGTCATCTGAGTGGCAGAGTCAGTGGCTGCTGAGATGATGAATGGATAGATGGAGAGGAGCAGAGTGAAAGGAGGAACCTGGGTGCGAGTTCCACTTTGCCTCTCACTAGCTGACTGACTTTGCACCAGCTCCTGTCCCTTTGTTTTTCCTTGGCACAGTGAAGGGGTGGGACTTTGCCACCTTTGAGAAGGTGTTGAGATTTCCACTTAATCTGCCCATTGATCTTTGGGGGGAAGGTGGTTATTCTTACTGACTGGACTTTTATTTCACTGATTACCTATGTAAGGATCCCACAGTCACTGTGTATGTGGGGTGGGGTGGGATTTCCATGTTGGTCCAGGTGAGGATTTATACAAACAGATATGAGACAAATGAAGAGGACAGAATGTTGCGGGACATTTACCGAAAGTACAGAGACCTGATCGATACAGAGTTTAACTATTTTGTCATCGCCTACCCCATGATGTGAAGAGCACACCCAGGAGGAGAGTGGCCTCGTTGCCCTTGGGGTTCCCGAGCCCTGTCCTCCACAGAGCTGCCCCTGGAGCCTTTCTCAGGGCCTTGGCTCTCCCTACAGTTGGAGCAGAATCCTGAGCGTGTGGGACCAGGGGCTCTCCAGCCTCCCAAGTCCTTTTAAATGCTGTCTTTGCAACTGCCCCTGGCTGCTGATGCCTCTGCTTGTCATCTTGTCTGATTTCTCCCCCTCACTCCCTGACTCAGGCTCACCCAGGTGGCCCTGGTTCCCCTCGTACTGACCTCAAATTAGGTCCCAACAGTTTAGCAGTGAGTTTCCTGAGGTCCAAGAAAGCCCCCTTCCCCTCTCTCAAGAGCTCCTACTAGATGGAGGCCATCTTGTAATGGAAAAAGTTGATCCTCTGTCCTAGAATGATGGGCAGAAAAATCTGGCCTTGATGTCGCAAGACTTTCCTAGCAATTCCAACCATCATCTAAAGTGGAATAGACTGCCTGATGTGGGGGTTGGGGCTTTGTACAGGGTCTGTGTGTTGTGGAGGGGCTTCTGGCCCTGGTCTGGCTTGGGCTGAATGTTCTCCTAGGGCTTTGCCAGCCCAGGAGGTCTCTGCTCAGAGCCCTCAGCTCCTCTGTCCGTGTTCATCAGATGGGTCAGCACTGCCCATCTAAAAGCCCTGCCTCCTCCTCCTCCTCCTCCTTCCCCCATTTTCCATCTCCCGGCTTGATGGCCATAGGAGCTTGGCTCTCAGTTGGGTTTGACTCAGTCCTGTTAGTTGATGGATAGATTGTTCCTTCTGGGGTAGGGGTGGCAGAAGAGGCTTTGGGCCTCTTGCATCCAGGCTTCAGTTGTTGTCTGTTGGGCATGTTTGTCTTGTGATAGCGTCAACAGAAGCCAAGTAGTTGTCTTTTTCATTTCTGTTTTGAAAGTCAGATTCACAGAATCTCTGAGTTTGGTGGGGTCTCAAGGGCCTTGAATCCAATTTGAACCTACCCCACACAATTACTCCTTACAAATGGTCATTCAGCTTCTGCATAGACACCTCCAGTGGTGGACAAATGTCTCTCTTATGAGAGAGACAGACAGAAAAAAAGAGAAAGCCAAAGAAAGAGAGAGATGCAAATTTACAAGTAAATTTGATAAAGGCAAACTGAGGTACATAATCTGAGCAAAATGAGTTATTAACAGTGATGTCCAAAACAGTTAAGAAAGCAGTCCACCTCAGTGACTCCTCTGAGAAGGGGGATACCCTCTTTATTGACACACAACAAAGAAGAGTGTCTTGGTAGTCATGGAACAAGACAGCTGGCTATACTAAGAAAAGCAAGGTGGCATTTAGATGAGGCTACACTCATCCCTCTCTGACAGTTAAGGAACATCCATTGTTCTATGGGATCCATTTTCATCATGTAGTCTATGTTAGGGGATCAAAACTGGCAGACTTGCTGTTCTCTGGAAGAACAGATCTCCCCTAATTGCACCAGGACAGGCAAGGAGATCCATGGCACCAGGCTTCAAGACAACAAGCAGATGTCCCAGGGGCTAATTACCAAATGAATCATTTAATCCCTATTTTATTTCAATTGGTGTTATGCACTTCATCGGGATTCCATACGGGTAGCGGTCACTTACATTGCGCTTGTCTATTAATATACATGTAGTGCATCTAATCAAGTAATGTTAGGGTGTATTTTACATAACTTTGAGGAATAATTAGGTAAGTTTAGATAATTTCTTATATTAAGCCCCCAAACTTTAAACCACAAGTTATGAGTTCACTTGCTCAATTAGAATTAAACCACAAGTTACAAAGTTCACTTGCTTAACCACAGAAACCTAACTGGAGGACCTCTCCCCTGTTGCCTAATCATCATCATCAAGCCCTGCGTCATGGAGATGATCTAATGACATGGAAAGCCTCCCAACTTGTTTTATCCATCTTTCTTATTGCCTGTTATGGGGGAAACAGATATGACCACTTGACTAAGGGGTGACCCTTGCCTCACCCATCCTATGACCAATATCTCATGACCCTTTCTACCAGTCCATCGACCCTAGGTTGCACTGTAAGTTCTCCTAGAGGGTCGAGGTATTCGTCTGTTAACCAATAAGATTGTGTATTTCAGTGTGCCTTGTCTGTGTCCTCTAGCTATCAAACACTATAAAACCAAGTCCCTGGAGAAAGGGGGCCTCTCATTGTGAGGAAGGTCTGAGGTCCCATTCATTAAAGGGGGCCAGGTCCTTCGGCTCAGATTGGACATGTGTGGAACCCACACTAACAGTATGAGTGATAACTTTTCTTTTACTTATACCTTTAAATGAACTCTGAGGGAAAGCTAATTCCTGAGCTTAACTCAAGGACATTGAAAGGTGGATTCACGCAGATACTAAAACTCTATATAGCATAAAAATCAATTACATGGTGAAATTAACACAATACAATTCAGAGGCAATATTCATTTTGATCTTTTCAGTGATTGACATGTTCAGCACATTGCTAAGGGGGTCCCCAATACTTACATGCTACCGTTCCCCCCCCCCCCCCGCCCCTACAAACACTCTGTAGACCTACAGAGCTATGGAGGCCAGTAGCCTTCTGCTACTCATGAGGGTCACCACCTTGAACAAATCACTGAATTTCCTCTATAAAGGAGGCAAGGGAAGGTGGAGATAAAGCCTGCCCAACCTACCTCACAGAAGGGTTTCAAGAAAGAAAAGAAAAAGTGACTGTGAAATGCCTCAGGACAGCCAAGTGCTGTAGAAATCTGTTTAGTGAGAAGGGAAATTGGAAAAAGAAAATGTTTTCCCATTTTATTGGGAGAGCTTGGCTTGGAGAGGGCAAATTGGAAGGTAGCTGGTGGGGGGGAGGGGAATCCTTGTAGTCTTCTCATCTCTGCATTCACACACAGTAGGAGCCAAATGGTACTGTGGTGAAGGGGGAGGGGGTCAGTGAGGATTGATGTCCCCACCAGTCTTAAAAATTCCCAAATTGCTCAGGTGTGGGTCACTTCATTAATAGAAACTCAGGCAAAAGACATGGAATCAGCCAGTCTCTTAAATGGAACTGAAACACTATCCCTCACACATTCTACTGCCAGGCAAGTGCAGGCAAGTCCCTGCTGTCTCCTGAAAGAGTAGCATGGAATATGGATCCCTTGAAGACCCATAACTTTGCATGGGGACAGCCTCTCGACTAAGGCTGCTCCAGCTGCACTTCCTGTCTTCACTGGTGTTGGGCATAACTTGGGACCCTGGTCAAAGCCAGACCCCAGTGGTTGATTTCTCTCTCCTCAAGGTCAGAAATGTCTTCTTCCTCACCTCCCTGACACAAACACACACCAGACATATAGTCTTATTGGGAATGAAATGCTCAGCACTTCTCCAAGGAGTGGTCAAGCTCTGGGTCCAGCCCTTCTGGGCCATGCCATCTTGTGTGTGATGGCATAAAGGAGGCAGATCTGGACCAGTCTCATTAACTTCTGTTTCACTGACAATGAGAATAATGTTAGTCTGGAAAGACTAATAAGACTGAATAAGATTTGCTAATAGAAAGGTGACCCACCATAATTAAAAAGGTAACTAAAAAGCACCTATGTACCCTTGATGGGTCAAGTTATCAGCCCAGGCAAATCACAGGAAACTGAGGTCTTGCATATAAAAATTCAAAGTTGTAATAATATTCATTTGGAAAAAATATAAGCTCTAGAATATCAAGGTAAGTGATGAAAAGAGGCAGGGATGAAGGGAGAGCAGCACATCCAGAATTCAAATGACAGAATAAAGGAAGCAGTCATCACAGCTATTTGCTTCTGGCTAAAAAATAGATGTTATATCACTGGGACAGACCAGACAAGTAGAACCAGAAACAATGGAATCCAGTAAGTCTAATGAACTGGAAAATATACTTAGGAAAAAACTCACTATACTATTTGATTAAAAAAAAAAATTACTTCTGGGAAAATGACAGTAGTCTGGCAAAAATCAAGCTTGGACCAACATGTTGTTATTGACTTATTTCAGTTGTATCCAACTCTTTGTAACCCTACTGGAGTTTTCTTGGCTTAGATACTGGAGCAGTTTGCTATTTCCTTCTCCAGCTCATTTTACACATGAGAAAACTGAGAAGAAAAGGGTAAAGTGACTTGCCCGGAGTCACATAGCTAGTAGGTGTCTGAGACCAGATTTGAACTCATGAAGATAAGTCTTCCTGACTCCAGGCACAGCAAGCTATCCACTGCAGTGCCACCTAGCAGCCCCTTTTAGAACAACATGTTTCACCATATTTCACTATATATTGGAAATGGATATGTGACCTTAATATTAGAGCCATGCTATTAAAAAAAAATTTTCGAAGAGAAGCAGACTAGATATCCCTCACAGTTATGGGTAAGAGTTGTGTTCTTAAACCTGTAAAGGATAGAGTTCATTATAAAAGGTAGAACAGATCATTTCAATAACATATAACTGGAAATCTTCTGTCCAAACAAATTCAATCCACCTAGAATATAAAGAAAAATAGTCAAATGGGAAATCTTTGTGTCAAATTTCTCTCCTGCAGGCTTGGTATTTAAGAAGGACATTGATGAACACTGGAGGTGTGCTATAAGAAAACTGATGCATTATTGCTAGAACTGCAAATTGGTCCAGCCATTCTAGAAAGTATTTTACAACTATGCCCCCAAAATTGCCAGACCTGATAGCACTCAGCTATACCACTACTAAATCTACCCCCAAATAGAGCAGTACAACCATTTTGGAAAGCAATTTAGAATTATGCAAATAAAGTGTCTAAAATATCCTGGCACATAATAGGTACTTAAATTGTTATTGACATACTGATTGATCTTTGACCCAGAGATTCTATTTCTAGGTTTATAACCCCAAAGCAGTCATCAATAAGTACTCATATTCACCAAATGTTTAAACTAGCACTTTTTGTGATAGCTAAGATTTGGAACCAAATTAGACATCCATCGATTGAGAAATAGATAAACAAATTGTGGTCCGAAATGTTACTGTGTTTGAAGAAATGATGTGTATTAGGAAGTCAGGGAAGCCTAGAAAGATCTCTATGAACTGACATACAGGGAAGTCAGCAGGGCCAAAAAAGCACTAGACACACAGTGACTACCATGCTGTAAATGGAAAGAACAGCCATTTAAAACATTGATGTTTCAAAATTACAAAGGACAAGCAAGGGACAAAGGGAGAGATGTCAGAAGATACCCTGATTTAACTCTCTGAAGAGGTGGGAGGGCTGTGGGCGCTGCACTGCACCATGTTCAGGCTTTTTCAATGTGTGGATCAGTTATGCTGACTTTTTAATCTTTAAAATTACTACTTGTTGGGGTGGGGCCAAGATGGCAGAGTAGAAGGATGGATCTACTCTAGCTCTACCCCAATGGCCCATAAAATACCTGTAAAAAATAACTCAAAACAAATTCTAGAGCAGCCGAAATCACAAAACGGCAGAATGAAAGAGATTTCCAGCCCAACACAGCCTGGAAGGCTGACAGTAAAGGTCTATCAGGTGCAGAGCATAGCAAGGACAGGACTGGAGCAGGCTTCAGGGCATGAATTCATGGGTAACAGATGCAGTTTCCAGATTACCCAACCCACAAACACCAAAGAGAGCTTCCAAGGTCAGTGAGAAAGCTCGTTCACCTGGGTGAGAAGGGAGCAGGGTCCAGCCCTAGCCTCAGCCCTAGGGCAGTGGCAGCCAATGCTGCAGCCTCCATTCTTGGAATCCTCCATCTAAAGACCCTGGGAGAATTGAGCCACTGATCTGGGTCTCAGTCCTGAGTGGTGGTCCTGGGGTGAGGAGGAGTGCTGGCATGGTGGAGCTGGTGGAGACTCTGGAGAGGGAATCCTACTCACAGATCCCGGGCAGAGTGCAGGCCAGGAGAGGAGTAAGCTCCTCTCCCTTGATTGTGCCATCTTGGAGAAACTGAGAATTTACAGATCCCTAGAATATACCTTCCACTTAACAAGGCACTCAAAGTTAAGGAACTGACTGGGAAAATGCCAAAAAGGAGGGAAAATAAGACTATAGAAGGTTACTTTCTTGGTGAACAGGTATTTTCTTCCATCCTTTTGGATGAGGAAGAACAAAGCATACCATCAGAGGAAGACATAAAAGTTAAGGCTTCTACATCCAAAACCTCCAAAAAAATATGCAACTGTCTCAGGCCATGGAAGAGTTCAAAAAGGATTTTGAAAATGAAGTAAGAGAGGTGGAAGAAAAATTGGGAAGAGAAATGAGAGTGATGCAAGAAAATCATGAAAAGCAAGTCAAGAGCTTGCTAAAGGAGACCCAAAAAAATGCTGAAGAAAATAAAACCTTTAAAAATAGGCTAACCCAAATGGCAAAAGAGGTCCAAAAAGGCAATGAGGAAAAGAATGCTTTAAAAAGCAGAATTAGCCAAGTGGAAAGGGAAGTTCAAAAGCTCACTGAAGAGAATAGTTCTTTAAAAATTAGAATGGAGCAGATGGAAGCTAATGACTTCATGAGAAACCAAGAACTTATAAAACAAAACCAAAGGAATGAAAAAAAAAGAAGACAATGTGAAATATCTCATTGGAAAAACAACTGACCTGGAAAATAGACCCAGGAGAGACAATTTAAAAATTACGGGGCTACCTGAAAGCCATGATCAAAAAAGAACCTAGACATCATCTTTCATGAAATTATCAAGGAAAATTGCCCTGATATTCTAGAACCAGAGGGTAAAATAAATATTGAAAGAATCCACCAATCGCTTCTTGAAAGAGCTCCAAAAAGAAAAACTCTTAGAAATATTATAGCCAAATTCCAGAGTTCCCAGGTCAAGGAGAAAATATTGCAAGCAGCGAGAAAGAAATAATTCAAGTATTGTGGAAATACAATCAGGATAACACAAGATCTAGCAGCTTCTACATTAAGGGATCGAAGGGCGTGGAATAGGATATTCCAGAAGTCAAAGGAACTAGGACTAAAACCAAGAATCACCTAAGTATAAAACTTCAGGGGAAAAATGATCATTCAGTGAAATAGAGAACTTTCAAACATTCTTGATGAAAAGAATAAAGGACTTACTAGAGTTGGACTATTTACATTCTTACGTGGAAAGATAATATTTGTAGCTCTTGAGACTTTTCTCAGTATTGGGGTAGTTGGAGAGATTATATACATATAGACAGAAGGCACAGGATGAGTTGAATAGAAGGAATGATATCTAAAAAAATAAAATTAAGGAGTGAGAGAGGAATATATTGGGAGGAGAAAGGGAGGAAAGGAATGGGGCAAATTATCTCATAAAAGAGGCATGAAAAAGGTTTTTCAACAGAGGAGAAAAGGGGGGAGATGAGAGGGAAAAAGTGAAGCTTACTCTTATCACATTTGACTCAAGGAAGAAATAACATGCACACTCCTTTTGGTATGAAAATCTATCTTACACTACAGGAAAGTAGGGGAGAAGGGGATAAGTGAGGTGTTGAGGGAACGATAGAAGGGAAGGCAAATGAGAGGAGGGGGTAATTACAAGTAAACACTTTTGGGGAGGGACAAGGTCAAAAGGGAGAAGAGAATAAATGAGGGGCAGGTAGATAGGATGGAGGGAAATACAGTTAGTCTTTTACAACATGATTATTATGGAAGTCTTTTGCATAATTACACATGTATAGCCTATATTGAATTGCTTGTCTTCTCAGTGGAGATGAATGGGGAGGGAGAGAAGTTGGAACTCAACGTTTTAGGAACAAATGTTGAGAATTGTTTTTGAATGCATCTGGGAAATAAGAAATACAGGTAATGGGGATAAAAATCTGTCTTGCCCTACAAGAAAACAGAGAAGATGGGAATAAGGGAAGGAAAGGGTGTGGTAGAAGGGAGGGCAGATAGGGGGAAGGAGTAATCAGAATGCACAGTTTCTTGGGGTGGGGGAGGGGAGATGGGGAAAAAATTTGGAACTCAAAATCATGTGGAAATGAGTGTTGAAAACTAAAAATTAATTAATTAGAAGCTTTTAAAAATTACTACTTTATATGGGATGACTCTGGAAGGGGGAGAAAGAGGGATAATTGGATAAATTAGGGTGATATAAAAATATATCAGTGAAAACCTTTTTATTTTTAATTATATAATTTATTTTTCAGTTTTTAACATTGACTTCCACAAGAGAATTTGAATTCCAAATTTTCTCCCCATTTCTCCCACCCTCCACCCCAAGACAATATGTACCCCATCAACCCCTTCCTTTACTCTGTCCTCCCTTCTATCAACCCTCCTTCTTCTTACATCTCCCTCCCCTCTACTTTTCTGTAGGGCAAAAAAGATTTCTATATCCCATTTCCTGTACATCTTATTTCCCAGCTGCATGCAAAAACAGTTTTTAACATTCATTCTTAAAGCTTTGAGTTCCTTATTCTCTTGCTCCCTCCCTACCCACCCTCATTGAGAAAGCAAGCAATTAGAAATAGGTCATACACGTGTAGTCATGCAAAGCACTTCCATAACAGTCATGTTATAAAAGACTAACCACATTTCCCTCTATCCTGTCCTGCCCTCCATTTATTCCATTCTCTCCCTGACCTGTTGCCCCACAATAGTATTTGCTTCTGATTATCTCTTTCCTCAATTTGTTGTTCTTTTTTATCTTCCCTCTCCTATCCCCTTCCCTCCTGCCTTCCTGCAAAGTAAAATAGAGTTCCATACCCAATTGAGTGTGTGTTATACTCTTCTTAAAGCAAATCCCATGAGAGTAAGGCTCACTTATTCCCTTTCATCTACCCCCTTCCCCTCCATTGTAAAAGTTCTTTCTTCTCTCTTTTTTGTGAGATGATTTGCTACATTCTACCTGTCCCTTTCTCGTACTCCTAGTACATTCCACTGAACAGTAAATTTTATTTTTTAGGTATTCTCCCTTCATATTCAGCTCACCCTCTGCCCTCTGTCTATGCACACGCGCACACACACACACACACATATAAATACATACACACATACACCCATACACATATACCTACCTAAATATATAACTTCATATATATATAATATACACATAGGTACATACACACACACACACACACACATATATATTTAGGGTTTTATATATAATGTAGTATATGTGTGTGTGTGTGTGTATATATGTGTATATATATATATGTGTGTATATATATATATATATATATATATGCTATATATAGAGGGGGGGGGAGAGAGAGAGAGAGAGAGAGAGAGACAGAGAGACAGAGAGAGAGAGAGAATGAATCACATATATTTCGGGTTAGGGAGCCCTAACCCTAACCCTAAAACACAATATTCCCTCTAACTCCCCTAATACTGAAAAAGGTCTCATGAGTTACAAATAACGTCTTTCCATGTAGGAATGTAAACAGTTCAACTTTAATGAGTTCTTTAAGGCTTCTCTTTTCTGTTTACCTTTTCATGTTTCTCTTGATTCTTGCATTTGAAAGGGAAATTTTCTATTCAGCTCTGGTCTTTTCAACAAGAATGCTTGAAACTCCTCTATTTCATTGAAATTCAATTTTTTCTCCTGAAGTGTTATACTCAGTTTTGCTGGGTAGGTGATTCTTAATTTTAATCCTATCTCCTTTGACCCTTTGACCTCTTGATTATTATATTCCAAGTCCTTTGATTCCTTTGTGTAGAAGCTGCTAAATCCTGTGTTATCCTGATTGTATTTCCACAATACTCGAATTATTTCTTTTTGGGTGCTTGTAATATTTTCTCCTTGACCTGGGAACTCTGGAATTTGGCTACAATATTCCTAGGAGTTTTCCTTTTGGGTTCTCTTTCAGGAGGTGATTGATGAATTCTTTCAATTTCTATTTTACTCTATTGTTCTTGATTATCAGGGCAGTTTTCCTTGATAATTTCTTGAAAGATTATGTCTAAGCTCTTTTTTTATCATGGTTTTCAGGTAAACCAATACTTTTTAAATTATCTTACTTGGATCTATTTTCCAAGCCAGTTGTTTTTCCAAAGAGATATTTCACATTGTCTTTTTTTTCATTCTTTTGGTTTTGTTTTATAAGTTCTTGGTTTCTCATGAAGTCATTAGCTTCCATCTGCTCCATTCTAATTTTTAAAAAACTATTTTCTTCAATGAGCTTTTGGATCTCCTTTTCCATTTGGCTAATTCTGCTTTTCAAAGCATTCTTATCCTCGTTGCCTTTTTGGACCTCTTTTGCCATTTGGGTTAGTCTGTTTTTAAAGGTGTTATTTTCTTCAGCATTTTGGGGGGTCACCTTTAGCAAGCTCTGGACTTGCTTTTCATGATTTTCTTGCATCACTCTCATTTCTCTTTCCAATTTTCCCTCCACCTCTTTTATTTGACTTTCAAAATGGTCTCTAAGCACCTCCATGGCTTGAGACAATTCCATATGTTTTGGAGGCTTTGGATGTAGCAGCCTTGACCTTGCTATCTTCCTCTGGTTGCAAAATTTTGGTCTTCCTCTAATTGCATGCTTTGATCTTCCTCATCCAAAAGGATGGAAGAAACTACCTTTTCACCAAGAAAGTAACCTTCTAAAGTCATTTTTCTCCTTTTTGATCATTTTCCCAGTCAATTATTTGACTTTTGAGTCCTTTGTCAAGTGGAGGGTATACTACCCTAGGCTTCAGAGGTTTTGTGTAGCTGTTCTCCAAGATATCTCTAGAAACCTGTATGTTTTTAGTTCCTCCAAAGTGGCATAGTCAAAGGAGACGTGTTTACTCCTCTCCTGACAGGAGCCCTGGTCTGTGAACAACTAAAAGTACTCTTTTCTGTCCTGGAACTGCTAGTAGGATTCCCTCTCCACAACCACCAAAATGTCCACCACACTAGTGCTCCTGTTCACCCTAGGACCATCACGAAGGACTGAGACCCAGATGAGCTGCTCAATTCCCACAAGATCTGTAGGCTGAAAGCTCCAGAAGTGGCCACTGCTGCACCAGTGGCTGCAGCCTCTCTTGGGCTGGAGTTGGGGCCCGACCAAACTCCCTTCTCACTGAGGTGAAAGAGCTTTCTCACTGATCTTTGAAGCTGTCTTTGGCATTTGTGGGTTAAGAAGTCTGGTAACTGTAGCAGTTGCCCATGATTCTGTGCCCTGAAGCCTGCTCTAGTCTTGTCCATGCTGCATGGCTCACACGGGGTTGTGCTCTGCTCCAAGCCCAGTGTGATAGACCCTTTCTGTTGGCCTTCCATGTTTTCTTGGGCTGGAAATCTGTTTCACTCTGTTCCTTTGTGGCTTCTGCTACTCTAAAATTTGTTTAGAGTCATTTTTTACAGGTATTTTAAAGGCTTTTGGGGAGGAGAGCTCCAGAAGATTCATGCTGCTACTCTGTCATCTTGGTTCTTCCCAAAATCCAGTGAAACTTTTTTAAGAAAGATTCAGAGTTGTGACTGTTGAGTCAATAAAAGATTGTGGGGATTGGGAGAGGTGGGGCAGGACTGGAGAGGGACTGAGAGTGCCAGCATCTCCCCCAAGAACTCTAGGTCCACACCACTAGACACTTCTTGGGCATCTCCAGCTGGATTTCCTGGTTAGAGCTCAAACTCACCATGCCCAGCAAGAACTCGCTGTCATGGCACTCCCCCTGCTCCTGCCTGAGGGCACTGAGATCCCAGCTCCCAACCATTGGATCAGTTGGATCTTTCTTTCCCTCTTCCCACTCACTTCCCATCTGTTGCCTTTTGTTCTAGATCTCATTTGTCTGTCCTCCACTCATTTGGCCCCACTCCATTCCAGAGCCCTCATCACCTCCAACCTAGATGACTACAATAATGTACTGTACTTGGTTCCCCTCCCTCGGGGCTCTCCCCTCTCAAATCCATCCTCCACACAGCTACCGAAGAGGCAATCTGAAAGCTTGGATCTAACTTTGTCACACATAGCCCACTCCATACATTCCAGTGGCTCCTTAAGAGATCCAAAGTGTGGTACACAGATATGATGAAACAATGATAGGGCCTTTTCAATTAGTCAGACATCTGCCAAAGTACCTCTTTGTGTCTCTCGTCTTCATCTGTGCCTCTGTCTTTCTCAAACAGAGCAGCTAGGACCCTGCCAGGTCCTCACTTAAGCTTCTTAGGAATATCACAGCCAGTCAAATTCCAAACAGAAGCCAGGGCTGCAGAAGAGCATGTCATCTTCCCTTTCCTATAGGCCCTGGGACTTTTCAGGACTTTTCTTTCAATTGTGCCCAAAATTCCTGGGGAAAAAAATGTAAGAAAAAAAAGCTAGTTACAAACTGAAAAAACTGTGCCAAGTGAAGTTCCATGCATATACACATGTAAACTTTATATTAAGGAAAGAACAAAATTATTTGTCAATGTATTACTATCTTCTGGCTTTTCATTACCTAATTTTCATTTCCTGTTTAAACTGCTCTATCCCTCTCAGAAAGCCAGACTTCATGACAAATCATAAAGCATTAAATTTGTCCAATTTAAAGTAAAAAAGTTCCCCTTGTCTGGTAGCACCTGAGAACCGTGGAGTCTCAGTCCTGGTGCCAGCTTCTTTCTGATCTGTTGGAGAGGCACCAGGACAATCTGTAAGCAGCTGGTGATCATCACCCCTTGGTGTTAATGGGAGCTTTCTTCTGGGAGAGCCTTGGCACCTAGGGTGATGAGGAGCAGCCCCACGCTTGTGGTCTGGTTGGTGGTTGTAAGAGCTGAAGGAGTGAAGCCTGGCAGGGGAGAGAGAGGACCTGACCAGAGTCCCCTGACTTCAAAAATGTTCCCCACAGAAGAAGGACTGAGTGGGAGTTACAGAGAGTGTAAACAGACCTCAAAGAAGGGAAACAGCTCCCAACTGGAACTGTTCCAAAGTTCAGTGGGCTGCACTGGGGGGCAGTGAGCTCCCTGTCCTTTGAATGAAAGATGGGTGGCCCTCCTGGGGAGGTGTCCCAGCACACACTGTGCTTGCCAGCCAGGGCAACCTGCGTCTGGAAATTCCCTCTTGTTCAGCCTAATGACCGTGGGCTACCCGAGTCTTCTTACCTTTCGCAGGTGATCAGCCGGATAAACATATTGAGAGAAGAGACTTTCCAGAGTCAAACAAGGTGGTAGGCTTTATTCAGGGTCTTAGTTACGTATCCATATGCAGGGCGAGTTCTTCCCCAGGAGAAAGGAACCCTTCTCCTCCTAAGGAGCAAGGATCATACAGCAAGAGGACAGGAGCAGAAGAGGGGAGGGACCCTCTTCCCTCCAAGGACCCCAAAGCAAAAGAGGGCTGCCTCAGGCTTTCCTGTCCCTACTTAAGCTCTCCCAGCCGCATAGTTTGCACGTGAATACCATGCGTGCTCTCAGCCCCTAGCTAATTAACAACAGGTGTGCTCAGACCACAGACCAATCTCAAGGGTGGGATGCTCTCCCCAGCAAGTTTCCACTGAGAAGAGGTGGAAAGTTTATGTTTCACTCCTCAATTCCCAACTGTTCCCTGGGGGGCCTTGTGAGAGCTCTGAGGTTTAGAAGCCTTCACTTTTACCTGCCCGAAACCATTCACGTGAAAACTGAGCTTACACCCCAACACCCTCTTCTCCTCTGGAGACCAGCAGTGGGAAACCCTCTAGTCCTTCCCCAGGGAGAAGAAGGGCCTGAGCTTATGAGGCCCTTTTGGGTTGGGGCAGGAGCATTCTCCAGGGCCTCAACCTTCCTAAACTATGGGCTGCTCCCCTGGATCTCTGAGGAGTCAGCTAGTAGGTGTGTGCCCCGTCCTGGTGGGGAGACCTCTGCTGGCTCAGTGCACTTCAACCTAGCTTCTGGGAAGACAAAGATTGGCCAGGTAGCTGGGGCAGCAGAAAACATGAGAGTTGAACCCCCCCTCCCATTCTCTTTAGTGCATGACCTGCCATTCCTTACTGTGCTTGGGGGCTCAGTTCCACCTCCACCCTAACAACAAGGGATCATAAGCGTAGGCCTCAGCAGCTGTAGGGAAAGTCCCACTGGCCTCTGCTGGGAGAACCTTGGGGACCCTGCCAGGCATACTGGCCCAGGACAGTAGCTGTGGGAGACAATAGCAAAGAGCTAAGTTTCCACAGAGTCGCTAGTTGCTGAAGGCATTGAGAATGTCAGAAAATAAAGCTAGCAGACTGCAGGGGAGTCCAACCAATCAAGAGACAGTTAGTGATCTTCAGAAAACCACAAAGCTCTTGATAAAGGGACCAAATCTAAAACTGGCCTGAACCAGTTGTTGAATATACCCGGGAATAACCGAGAGAGAGCTTTTCTTCTTAGTGCTTGCTTAATAAGCTACTTGCATGTTAACTTCTCTGCCCAGCCGGGGAGAGATAGCACAAAATTAGGCACAATTCATATGTTGCAGGGGAGAAACATATCAAGGAGATATGTAGTAGGCATGTAGAGAAGATGGTGGCCTAATGGAGAATGGATCAATCCATCTCCTGGGGGGAGGATCTGTCTTGAACTAATGATATAGCTCATCTCCCTTCTGTACTCAGTGCTCTTCCTTCCTAAAAGGGTGGGGGTTGAGATCTCTTTGGCCAAGGCGTTTAATTCCTCTGAACTCTACCTCGATAAATTTTCCTTGATACCTTATTAATGTCAAGCATGTTTCTAATGGTAGCCATGCCTTCTAATGTTAGGGGATCCATCCTATCTTGTGGTTCTCCTGGGACATTCTTGGGATCTGTTTAATCATAGGTCTTTTGGAATTGTGGTGGATCTTTGTTATTGATCAGTTACTGAGTCTTTCACACCATTACAATGTTGCTCTTCCTGTATACAGTTTCTCCCGGTTCTGCTCACTTCACTTTGCATAAGTCTTCCCAGGTTTTTCTGAAACCACACTGCTCATCGTTTCTTACAGCACAAGAGTAGGCCATCACAATCATATATCATAACTTGTTCAGCCGTTTCTCACCTGATGGGCATCCCCTCAATTTCCAATTCTTTGCCACTGCTATATTTTCATACATATAGGTCCTTTTCCTTTTCCTTTGATCTCTTTGGGATACAGACTGGGTTAAAGGATATGCACAGCTTAATAACTCTGGGGGCATGGACTGAATCTTTATAAGGGGAAGAATAATATAAGTTAGGGGGAGGGTCAGGAAACACAGTTGGGCTCAGTTCCCTGGGGGATCCTCCCCCCCCACACCGCGAGCACGCACGTACACACACACACACACACACACACACAGGGGTCATATGTACACTGGTCTGGGAAGACAAGCAGCCTAGGGACTACAGCATTTGGAGGTGATGGCAAAGGCATGCGGAATTCCTGGGCCGAGCTGAGAGCTTCTGAAGCAGCAGCATCACAACAGCCAGGAAACAGCGATGACATTTCTAGACTAACAAGTGGAGACGTTCCTGAGCCAAGATGGGGAATTCTCCCACCCAGCGGAGGAACAAAGTTAGCACTGACCATTAGCTGGTACACGGGTTCGTGGGAGCTCTTCTGGATCAGGAAAGAGGGTCCACTCTGAAAGAATCTGAGCGCTATAAGACTGAAGGACCGGTAGCACCTGCGGGAAGGCTTACTTGTGGCCTGGGCTACCATAGATTCTGTCCTTTTTGGACTAAGTCCCGAGCACGTGAGCTGGCAGAACTGTAATGAGGGTGGATTCCACAAGGCTTTGCCTGGCTGGGTGCCGACATCTGGCAGGCAAGTTCCTCTTCTAAACCACCACAGCCCTGAGCTGCCATCTCTATGCAGGGTCCTCTCTCCTGGGCTAAGGTTTCCCTTGTTCTCCACCATGCCTCTGGCTTAATGCCTCCTGCCCACAGCCTCTTCCTGGGAATTAAAGCTGGTCATCAACCTCTCCACAGTGAGAGCCAAGTCACCCTCTCCCCACAGTGCGACTGCACCTGACTGGGACAGATTATACCAGGCACCTCCTATAAACCCCCTGCAGGGGACTGGTGTGGCACCTCTTCTGTGAATTTACACAAGACAATGGCGTTCCTAGTTACCGTTCTGCTCGCTGGAGGGGTGACGGAGCATTGTCTAATACTTAGACGTTTTGGCAGGCTCGCCTGGGAGTCTCCTGTGCGGTTTTTATTGGTTTAAATAAAATCAGTAATCGATTAGAGGTCTCCAGACTGCTTGTTGGAGCTGACGGTCCTTTCTCTCAAATCCTGAGGTTCCAGGGAAAATCTCAGGTAAAGCGGGAACTGCAGGTGACTGATGAGAAGCCTTTAAGATTGAACTCTGTCTCTGTAAAGACAGAGCTTTGTTTTGTGAACTTGCGCACCTGGTAGACATTATCTGGGCACCAGGACCCGAGACGATGCTGGGCGCGCTGCTCCTGTTGCGAACTCCGGGAAAGGCTACTCCCCTCCTCACTGTCCCAGGAAGAAGCCCAGAGAGCCCTCCCCAGAGCAGGTCCTGCCCAGGACGCCTCGTTAGTCTCGAGGCTCTGGCCAGGACAGGCGGTCATCTTTTGTGGTCAGGTGCCCAAGTCAGGCAGTCACTCCCTCTTCCCCGCGCTCACTGACTTACACACACCTTTGTGCTTATGAGGGTCTATCTGGACTTGGCCATTCTTGGTACAGAAAGCCACTCTCTGCTGCCCAATTAAATCAAACTGCCCTGAAAAGAGAACGGGGCACCGGGAGTTGTCTTACGCTGACTCGCAACTGAAGCCTATACCAGAAGGGCCCCAGCGCTCCCCTTGGCCCAGAGCCAAGGCCTTTACGGGGCCAGGACTAACTCTCCTAGATCTCCCAGCGTTCTTCAGTGACTGAGGAGCCCCCGAGCTTGCCCAGTTTCCGGGCTCGCCCGCAGTCTCCGTGATGGACCCCGGGGGACTTGCCCTAATCACGCAAGGCACCGACCAGTGGCAACAAAACATCTGTGCCTGTGGCTGTTTGTTTCAATGGAGTTGGTTTAATGAAAATCTGAAATCTTCTATCGCTAATCAAGTGAATTGGGGCAGGAGCCTCTTGGCCATCCGTGGGTCCGCTCAGTAGTCGTGGTGAAGGATGCTCTTCCTCATCTGCAGGCAGAGGACCTCGTCGATGTACAGCGTGTTCTCCTTCACCTGGATCTCCTCCTGCAATGACAACTGCCGGCGGCTCAATCCTTTCAGCTCGATTTCGGCTTGGGCCAACACGTCCTTTAGCCTGCCACACAGAGAGCAGGAGAATGGCGCTGGGTGTGGGGTGGATGGAGGGGGGGACCTGCCAGACCAGACCCCCTCGCGAAGGCTGACCCAGAATCCCAACCCTTCCTCCCCCTTCCTCCCACCCCCCAGCGCCGGGGCTCCTGAAGACCCAAAATCTCAGATCCATGCCAGAAAAGAACCTAGCCAACGCTCCTTCAGAACCTGCTGCCGTGGGGCAGGTAAGAACACAGCCGAACCACAGAGGACGCCCGCCTTGCGTGGGCTACTGTTTCAAGAGTCCCAACTCCGGTTCTCACCAACTAAGTAAACCAGAACAAGCTCCCTGGAACTAAGGTCCTAGGTCATGGCCAGGATGGGATCTCTAGCCCACCCTGGTGCCTTTACCTAGAGGGGCAGAGAGATGGCCTTTCTCTGAGCCGCCACTTACTTTCCAATGTTGCTGGAGATCTCACCAGCCTCCTTTATCAGGCGGTACTGTACCACATCCCGGCACAGCTCCACATTGGGCCGATGGCACCGAGACTCCAGGCGGGTGTGGGCCACTTTGGCAGGGGCCTCTTTGTCAAGGATGGCTTTATTTAAAGTTGCAATGTTGTTTTCCTGGGAGGTAATCTCATCCATCACCTGAGCCAAGGCAAGAGGGCGCATAAGTCCCTGTCCACGGTCTGCAGCCAGCATCATGAGGGTCAGGGTCTGCCTCCTCCCCTTATGACCCACTAAGGCTGAAGTTGCAGTAAAAGCCTTCCCCATGGTCCAAAGCCCAAGCATGCTTCTGACCCCTTCTCCCTTCCCCTCCACCCTCATCTTCTTGATGGGTGAGGGGTCTGCTCCCTAGCCCAAGGGCCAAGCAGACACCCATCCTTTCTCCCCACACTCACACCCCTTCCTCCTGTCTGGAATGCTCTCTCATGCAGACTTGTCTGCAGATGGGCTTGATCGGAAGGTCTGTAAAGTCTATTCCCTGACCCAGTTGTCTCCAGCCTTGTCTTCTGCTACTTCCGCCCACCACACAGAACCTAGGTTCTAACCAGGCTGCACTTCCCATGCCCCACCTGGAGTCCTATCTCCATGCTTTGGGCAAGCAGAGCTCTCCTCAATCTTCCTCCCTCACCTAAGTCTTACCTCTAGGCCCACCTGCTCCCTCTCCAAAGTCTCCTGCTGCTTCAGGCCTCTGTCTACACTGCTCATGTCATAGCCAGTATCCTGCCTCCCCTCTGAGCAGAGTCCCTGCCCTTGAGGCCTGGCAGAACCACTATGACCACATTACACTGTGTCCAGGGATGAAGCCAGAATCCTTCACCCAACCCTCTGGGATGGTCACTATGTTTTGGGTCAATAAAATGAAACAGAGAGGAAATAGGTATGTATCTGGCTCTGATTATTTGCTCTATGTGTGACTTTGGAACATCAGCCTCAGGGACCTGGGGCTCCCATGAACTGGAGAGCTCAGAGGGGTCTTTAGCTGAGTCCTGAAATGGGGGCTAGTGGAGGAGGGGAGAAAGCTGACCACTGGCCAAGGGTGCCTCTGAGGCCAGAGCCTAAGAAGGCTGCTGACCACTGGCCAGGGTGCTGAATTCAGACCTGGAGGGGCAGATGCTTCTAGCTGGAGCCAGAAAGCCCATGGGAGAGGCCAGTGATTCTGGCACGGGAGGCATTCTTTAAAGGGATTCTGAACTAAGATGGCCTAGGGGTTTAGGGCCATGAGGTTTGTGGGGACAGGGGCAGACTTGGTTTTGGACAAGTCCCCAAGCTTTTCTGGGCCTGCTCCTCCACAAATAGCACACGGGGCCAGATGAAAGGATGTCCAAGGGCCCTTCCAGCTTAAACCTGAAAGATCTGGTGTTACTGAACAGCTTCAAAGAACGTCTTGTAGGTTGGCTGTCTCAGGCCCAGGATAGCAAGCCTTGGCCAGACTTAGATGGGATCCCACCCCAACTTGCAACAAAAGCCACAAATGACATGGAGGAAGTAGATGGTTGGCCCCCTTCCCCATTCTGCTGCCTGGATGCCAAGAGCTCATCCCTACCTCCGTCCCCCCACCTTCTCTGGCATTGCCACCCAACATCACCTTGGCCAGGTATATGGCCAATTTGTCCTTGGCATCTCTTGTTTCTTTGATCCGGCCTTGGAAGGCAAGGTTCACAGCCTCAAACTGTTTGCGCAGGTCATTGGCTGTCTGGGACAGAATTCTGTCGATCAAGGCCTCCAGGGCCATTGTGTTGTTCCTCTGTTTATCTGCCTTCTCCACATTAAGGTTGGAGAAATCTGCCCAGTCATCGATACTCACAGAGCTGAAAGAGAAGGCACAACAGGGACATTCCTGGGGAGGCCAATGACTGTGGCACAAAGGCTGCTGCCTAAACACAGAGGATCTTTGGTCCTGAAGACCATGGCCTGGGAGCAGCCATGGACAAATTCCCTGTGCTGAGGGTAAACGACCCAGCATCCCATGGGGACAGACAGACCCAAGCTGGCCCTCTCCTCATCACCTGAGGGAGGACCTCGACCTTGCTTACTCCCCATGGTGTTTCAGAAGCAGGTACTTTACCATAAGGTCTTTCAAATGTTTGTTAAATGAATGAAAAAACTAAAACAACATCCCAGAGTTCCCCTGATGCCCCAGACCCGGAAGTGAGCTGAGTCAGTGTGGGATCAGTGGGACAGAGCCCTGGCCCACTTCCACAGCTGCTTTCTTGAATGTCATTGAGATTTTTTTCATTCCCAGTGTTCTGATAGTAGCCTGAGCAGCCAAGCAATAGTGACTGGGCATTCTCCATTGCCTTTGGCAGCCTGGCAGAGAAGCCAACAGGCATCATTGACCCAGGAGCAGAGCTGGGTCCCACAGCCAGGTCCACGAGTGCATTCAGCCACAATGCATATGCTGTATTGACCTGAACTTGTCTCATATTCTGGCACAACAGCCTTCTCACTCTGCCTGTGCCCATCTTCAACAGCCCTTCCCTCCTTCGCCCCCCCCACCCCCTCTACTCCTCTGGATTCAGAGCTCTGGCCTGCACAGCTTCTGCTGCCATCCCAGAATGTCTCCAACCAAGCTGCCAGCTTGGACCTGGAGACCAAGCAGGGTCAGCTCCCCGGCCTCAGTCTTTCTGCAGCCACTCAGGGCCCCTTCAATCCCACTCTACTCCCAGCACTCTTCCCCTTTTCCTTGCTAGTGGATCAGGATTTTTCTGTTCCTTCTCCCTTCCTAGCCCACCTGCCCTTCCCCAAAGGAGGGTGGCTCAGATGCTCAGGGCCTAAGACTGGTGATGGTTTGATAAACTACTTTTCTTTCATTTAGACTCCATGGTGGAGGAAAGGGGAAGAGAAGAGGGAGGGTCAAGGTAGGCCTTTGACCTTGATGTCCACAAAGGGCTGAGAAGAATGTAAATAGCTGGAGGCCACAGGAGGCCTAGGGAAGCAGAGAGGTCAGCTGTCAGTGGAGGCCATGGTCTCCCCTGGTGCAGTCCTGACAACAGTGACCAAGGTAGGAGAAGCTCTGGGCTCAGGCTGGGGTGTAGCTGGGAGGGTACCAGGAAGCAGCTGGGTCTACACCCCCCAGGGGCATGAGAAGAGCCCAGGTAGGTGAGGAGGCAGTGCTGGGGGTGACTGCCTGCTCCCTGCTGGGGGGGGGGGTCATTCCAGAAACTTCTCTCTAACCATCACCCCCTCCAAAGGGGCCCCCAGGGGCACCAGAAATGAATCCAAGAGGAAACCCAAGCTCCCACACTCACTCCAGCACCATGCCTCATATGTGGAGCACCCCCCCAAATACATACTTAGACTCAATTTTGACAACATTATTGGCATAGCAGATCTCAGGGTTGTTGTTGGTGAGCGAGGAACAGAAGTCTTCAATGGTCAGAGCAACACATTTGTCCTTCAGATCCTTCTCAAGGTTGTACTTAGCAGCTCGGTTCAACCTGGAAAAGCCCAGAACAAAGCACATGCACGCATGTGCACACACAATGCACATGCACACATGCACTCACACATGCACACATGCATATGCACACACACAATATGCACACATATGCACACATGCACATGCATGTGTGCACACACAATGCATATGCGCACACATGCGCACACATGTGCACACACACCAGAGTCCTCCAGTTAGCCAGTCCCAGGCTCCCTTTCCCCCTCAAGTTGCTCACCCTCATTCAAAGTCTCTCCCTCCTCGGTGGGTCTGGGCTCTTCTCCCCTTCCCCCTCACACAGGCTTCCTGAGTCAGTATGCCCCTCCCTACAAAAAGGCACCTCCAAATTCAGCTTTTGCTGTCACATTTGGACTTTCTAATGCCTGAGACACTTGGATCTGGATAGGATCCAGGACCCCACTTCCCTCCTGGTATGGGACCCCAGAACATCAGAGCTGATATGCAGATCACTGGGGTCAATCCTCCCATTTATGGTGGAGGAAGGGACTTGCCCCAGGTGGCCTGAATTAGCACTTGAGTCCTTGCCAAACAGGCTATGAGGGGAAGGTGGGGACAGGGTGCCCTCCCTGATCCTGTCCATACCTGAGCTGCTCTAAGGTTTGTTCCAGGGTGCGCTGGAGCAGGGATATGACTCCCTGTAAGACTTCTGCCTCCTTGACCAGCTCACGATCTACCTCATCACGTACGAGGTCAATCCCAACACGCTGCTCCCTGGTCAAGAGAAGGGTGGAAGTCCCACTGGGAAAGAATCGAGGCAGGTGGCCCAGGGCAGGGCACCCCTGAGGGAGGAAGACCCCTGACCAAGGTGCTCTCACCCCACTGGCCTCTCTTCCACTCTGCTTAAGCCTTTTATTTTCAGAGTCTCTGAGGATATCCTGGCTTTCTCCCCTTTCCCTGGTCTTTTGGCTGACTTCTGCTCCCCAAGCCACTTGACTTTGGGGTCTCGGTGACCTCCACTCTCCCTCCTCCACCTCTGCCCCCAGTCTTTACCTGCTCCATCTTCAGGAGCCCCCTCTCTCGTGTGAGCCCATAGGCAGGTGAGATGGAACAGATCTAGAGTAGGGGAGAGGGGAAGGCCGAGAGGAAGCTAAACTTTCCCATGATGCCTATGGTCTATGTTCATTCTGGGTGTTTTCTCTAGTTTCATGAAGATATGATGTCTCCTTTGTAAGCATGGAAGCTGAGGGGGAGGGGCACCCAGCATGATGCCTGGCACCCCGGAGGCACTCAGTCAAGGCTGGCTGATAAGGGAAGATAGATGGGAGCCAGGCATCTGAATGAGGCCCTGGGTTCAGTCAAGCTAAGCCATGATCCCTGACCATGAAGGCCTCCCAACCCTGGAAGGGCATCTCACTCTGCTTCCTCTCTGTCTCCCTCCCTCTTCTCTCTCTTTCCCTCTTCTCTCCCTCTCTCCCTTTTCTCTCCCTCTCTCCCTCTTCTCTCCCTCTTTTCCTCCTTCCATCTTTCTCCCTTTCTTTCACCCACCTATATGCCAGACATTTCTGGGCAATGTACAAGGGCTCTTGGCAGCCCTCCAGGGCCTTCTCCAATCTCGTCTTAAATGTGAACAGCACTTCAATTTCCTTCACAAGCTGATCAAGTTTGTCACTCAATTCCTTCTCCCAGAACCTTATTTCATCAAGTCTCTGGTCTGCAGGGCACATACAGAGGGTTGGGCAATCAGCATCCAACATTCCAGCCTCACTTGGCCATCCTAGCAAAGCCAGCTCCCCTCTCCCTACATCAGTCAATCAACAAGCCTTGAATGTGCCAGGCACTGGCGACACAAAGACTAAAGTGAGATGGTTCCTTGGGCTGCCACCTGCTTCTCTGTCTCTGGTATGTCAGATGCCTAGGACCAATCCTACTTCCTACCCATCCTAGGCTTCCATAATTGTGGGTCCTCTTATCTGAGCTTTGGGCCCACATAGACACTGGCCTGCCGGACATCTGGATGGGCCATCCCACAGAGATTTACTTGAGGGTTAGAGTCAGACCTCCAGAGGATTACTCCATGACAGGGGTAGAATTGGGATGTCAGCACCCCAAGCAGAAGGGCACATTGGGGCTCACCTGGCTCCCCTGAACAAGAAGGCCATCAAGAGTCTATCCAGCTGCCCTGGCTGCCCCTCCCTCCAAACCTGCTGGTTCTGCCCTCCTCGTAGGGGAGCCTCCCAAACTCACTATCCCCGATTTAGTCCTTCTCTCCTCCAGACCAACCTGTGTGGACCCCATCCCCCTTCTGGGTGCCCTTCTCTGGGCCTGATACTCGGTCCTCCACCACTGTGGCCCACACTGTCTGGGGCGCAGCAATCCCACGGGGTTCCCACCAGAGCACAGTGCTCCCATGGTGCTCTGGCCCCAGCTGACTTGACCAAGGGGGCAGCTTTATTGCCCCCTCATGCCTGCGCTTTCTGAGCCTCTGCTGATACTTGACAGGGCTTTTTCAGGGGAAACTCTCTGAGCTTGTGCTGCTGACGTCTGGACTTGTGTCTTGATGAGGTTCACTCTCATGTTCTGGCCTGTGCCATCTTCCCAGATTCCAAGGTCTTACTAACCTCGAAGCCTAACCTGCCTCCAGTCAGGTCCAGTGCCTCACTCCTCAATTCACCCTGCCCACCAGTGCCCATCTATCTCTCCACAGAAGATTTGGAGCAGAGAATCCTCACCACCAGCCAGGTAGATCCAAATCTGGCCTTCAAACCCCTCCCACGCCAACTCTTGCTCAGACCTTTCTCAGACTCCTTCCCCTGCCCGTGCTCCCACTAAGCCAATGTTCGCCATACCTCTCTACCTCCAGGCTTTGGCCTTGCGATTCCCATGCTTGGCATGGCATCCCTCCCCCTAAATTTACCCAGCTGAAATCCCATAGACCTTTCAAACACTAACCACAGGTCATCTCCTCCTTCAGGCTGCCTTCCTTCCCTGAACCTCCCTCCCTTCTTCAAGCTTTTGTGGGTGCCTCATGTCCTCCTTGAAGAGATGCTCTACACCCTTCCAAGCTCAGCGCCAACCCCTGCCAGGGCCTCCCTCCCCTGTGGGATTTGGCCTTTATCCTGACAGAAGGTCATCTCACTGAGGACAGGCCTTGCTTCTCTTAAAGGTTTGGGTCCCCAGATCTGAGTGTGGTGCAGCCTGGGAGCAAGCAAACAATGGAACCCATTTTGTGATTGACTGACAGATAAACCAAAGAGATCACAGTACTCCTGGTGCCCTCTCCAGCCCAACACACCCAGTAAATCCTCAGAGTTTGAATAAAATTCTTGAGGATGAAAAAATCAACAAATTAATGGTAAAAAATAAAATGGGGAGGGGGGATGATAAAGACTCTAATGTCCCTTCTGACTCTAAAATCATCTCATTTTACAGATGCAGAAACTGACCACCACCACGACCACCCCACCCCCATGGCTGTGCACCTGGCTGAAGGTCACATAGCTTCTCCTAGCAAAGTCAGAGTTGTGTACACACACAGCAGAAGATACTAAGGGATCATCTGAACCAGCCTTGGATCCCCACACCCCCTAGGATATTATATAAGCAGCCCCTCCATGTTTGCAGAATTAGCCTCAGCATCCTGACAAGCCTCCTTGTCATCCTGGAGCAGGCCCATTGCTATGTGAGCCAGCTCACACCCTCGACCTTCCTCAGGCCTCCCACTCCCCACTTTTCCCAGATCCCCATGACTTCCTAGACCTCTGGTTCTCCACATAACTCCCTCCCCCAGCCCTCTAATGGTTCCTGGACCTCCAATACTCCCAGCCCTCCTTAGCACTCCATCCCTTTGGCTCCCCAACCCCTCTGCCTCTCTACCCCCCCGCCCTCCAGCTCAATTCATGGATCACTTTCAGTGATTTGAGTTGGATGGGACACTAAACTTTATCTAGCCCAACTCGCTCATTTTTCAAAGGAAGAGTCTAAGATTCAGAGCAGTGGAAAGGCCTGGTCCAAGGTCACGGGGGGCACTCAGCCGGGGAAGGACCCTGCCCATCTCGAAGTGTGTCCCTCACCGATCTTAACTTTGACATCACTCTGGGAACCCTGGGTGGTGTTCTCGATCTCTTTCATCAGTCTCTGGCTCTCGGCAATGATTCGCTCAGACCGTGATCGCTGAGCTTCAGCACTACTGCACTGAGTCTTGTTAGCAATGTGCCACTCCCGCAGCAGGAATTTGGGAGGGGCTTGTAGCAGTTTGGCCATGGTAGGTTTCCTGGGACCTGGGGAAAAGCAGACAGGCTCTCAGCAGCCTCCGAAAAATGGCCAGTTGGCCTGATCTGTCTGTCAGACCCCTGCCAGGGCCCCAGAGGCCGCTCCAAAAGCCTGTCCCTGCCCCCTTCCCTCCCTCATACTTCCAACCACAACCTTCCTCATCCTCTAGCTTCTAGATACATTTGACTACTCACTGCTACCATACAGGAATGTCTGAACTCTTCTGCCTTTGCCCATCTCGGACGCTGAAATCCTAGCCATTCTTCAAGACCTAGCCCAAATGTTACCTCCTCCAAGAAGCCCTCCCTGCACTGGCATGAAGTCATTGTAAGTATGGAATGAAGAGGTAGTTGGAGGAGGCTGGAGAAGAGCCCAGGAGACCAAGTACAACAGACAAAATCAGAGACCAGTGTTTACAGTGCCAATCCCCAGTGAGGGAAACGAGGGCTAGGGACACCGCTGTTCATGCCTACTGGAGCTGGGGGTCTGAGTGGGCTGCAAGCTCCGTGAAGCTTCATAATGTCTGTTGATTGGCTGATGGACTGATGCAGCAGACACAGAAGACATGCCCAAGGGAGGGTATCTTAGAGCACTAAGCTGCCGTGTTCAGTTCTGGGGGAGCCACTTTTTATTAAGAATGCTGACAATGATAAGGAGGCTGCCCAGAATCCTGCAGAGGAATGGGCTGCTTAGCCAGGAAGGACTCCTCCTGTGGCTCTCTCTCTGGGTCCACCTCATCTGGCAATCTCCCTAGCCCCCCCCCCACCCCACCCCCACCCCCGCCATGCCACTTGGTGCCTTTCCTGAGATGGCACCCAGACTGAACCCTGAAGACTTTGGCAGGTACCTTCCTAACCCACATGAAAAAGGGAAGGGGGGAAGGAGGGAAAGAGGAAGGAGAAGGAGGGAAAAGGGAAGGAGGAGGGAAGGGGAAGTAGAAGGAGGTAAGGGGGAAGGGAAGGAGAAGGAGGGAAAGTGAAAAGAGGAGAGAAGGGAAAAGGGAAGGGGGAAGAGGAGGGAGGGAGACCTCAGACTCATGGCTCAGCTCAAGACAGGGTTTGATTCAAAACCTCTGGGCCCCAGGATCACTGTTTTCAGGAGCCCAGGAGGCGGGGAGCAAGAGGCCCCAGTGAATTGCCCCACAGCCTTGCCCCTGGGGCCCGGTGGATCTCCTCCTGAAGCCTTACCGGGTTGCTCCCACCCCAGCAGCATTACCCCGTTGCCCCAGCCTTACCCCGGCGCGCTAGAGAACGGACTGTCAGGAGCTGCTCCGGCCTCGGCCACACCGGGACTGCGCCCTGCAAACACTCCAGTTCCCATGGCAGCCAGGAATGCGTCTCCCGGGCGACCAGACTGGGTTACGGCAGGGAGACCCCGCCAGGCCTCACTGCCCCGCCCGGGCTCGGGTTCGAGCGCGCGGACCAAGCCGCAGTGCCAGCCTCACGAGCCGCCGTGGGGCAGAGGGGGAAATTGTGTCAGGGCATAGGGAAGGGAAGGCAAGCCCCATCTCAGGCCTGTCCCCAGCCTCTCGGAGCCTCAGTTTACCGGTCCGTAAAGGAGGAGGCGGCGGGGCTCTCGCAGCACGCCCCATTGGGCTGGAGCCCGGGGACACTGATCAAGCCAAGAGGACGGAGGTGAGCTCCCCGTCCCCGGAGGGCTCCCAACAGAGGCTAGAAGGCTTCTGGTCCAGTACTTAGGGTTAGGGTTAGGGTGGTAGAAGGGGCAGAGGGGAAGGGTCCGCAGGCGTTTGCCTCAGTCTCCCCATCTGTCGCCTGCCGGGATAGCCGGCTCAGACCCGAGCCCTAACCCATCCAATCCAGACCACCGGCTCTTCTGCGACAGCCAATCAGAAGCAGGTAATGAGCCAAGAGCCCGCCCCGCCCTCTGCTCATTAAAATTAATCACCCTCAGCCGGGAGAAGGCTCGAGCCAGGGAGTGAGATGGTGGAGGTGCGGGGTGTCCAAGGGCGGTGCGACCAAAGCCTGGGGGGCGGGGTTGAGGCTGAGGGCGGGGCCATAGCTCAGGGGTGGGGCGGGGCCATGGAGTGGTTGAGGGGCGGGGGCGGGGCGCACGCAGCCAAACGGCTAGTCGACTAAACGGCTAGTCCACTATGTGGCCAGAGGTTCTGAGCGGCCGCGGTCCCAACAGACTCCGTTTGGGCCTGGCCTCAGTCCCAGTGTCTGGGGGAGGCAAGATCACTCACACCGTGAAGGCGATCCTGGCTGGTAGTGGGGACGTGGTCACGAGGGGGTAGGGGTGGGGTGGGGGTCGCCACAAGCTTCCCAGTCACGTGGAGGGGTCACAGTGGGGGGAGGGGAGGGCATCCCTTGGATGGCCAAGTTACTTGGGCGTCAAGTCACGTGGGTGTCACGGTGGGCTTCCTCCCCCGTGCAGGAGGACAGATTCCGACGGGTCATGGTCACCCGTGGGGGGGGCATGTGACAGTCACGGTCATTCACGCAGATGGGGGTCCCCCACGTGTCCCTCACCCCCTGCTCAGTGGCGCCTGCTCCTGCATTTGGTCTGTCTCCGGCCGGTCACCCTGTGCCTTTGTTCGGGGCTGGTTTCCTCTGCGAGGGTGAGGGTTGGCCAGGGCAGCCCAGCAGTGCACTCAGCAGGCGCCTAATAAGTGCTGTCATCTCACACACACACGAACACACACACGGCACTAGCGAGCACCCTCCCCTTCCCCTTCCATACCAAAGGGCTAAAAATGGAGGGGGGGATCAGGGTGACTGGTCAATGTGTTGGGAAGTCTGAAAACCGGTGGGGCGTGGAACCCCCCACTTGTGAGTGTGTGTATGTATGTCTGTGTACCTGTGTGACTGTGACCATGTGACTGTACGTCTATGTCTGAGTGTGTTCAAGCCAAGACCAAAGTGGAGGAAAAGTTGGTGCAAGGTTTTCTGTTTGCAGATGATTGTGCACTCCACCGAGCCAGTGAAACTGAGATGCAACAGAGTATGGATTCATTCTCTGTGGCTTGTGCTTATTTTGGCCTCACAACACCAAGAAGATACAAGTGCTCCATCAGCCACCACCACACCGTCCATACCGTGGAACTATCAGTTACAACAAATGGGGGAGTTTTGAATGCTGTGGATAAGTTCACTTACCTTGCTAGTGTCCTTTTCAGGGATGTACACATTGACAATGAGGTTGACACACACATTGCCAAAGTTAGCTCAGTGTTTGGGAGGCTCTGAAGAAAAGTTTGGGAGAGAAGACGTATTAGACTGACTACCAAAATGGAGGTCTACCAAGCCATGGTGCTGACCTCATTGTTGTATGCTTGTGAAACATGGACAGTCTACCAGCACCATGCCAGGAAACTGAATCATTTCCATTTGAACTATCTTAGGAAGATTCTGAGGATCACCTGGCAGAATAAGGTACCAGACACTGAAGTCCTTGTTCGAGCTGAACTGCCAAGCATTCAAACTATGCTTCAGAGAGCACAGTTCTGATGGGCTGGCCACATTGTTTGAATGCAAAATGTACGTTTGCCAAAAAGACTATTTTGTGGAGAACTTGCATGGCGCAGGCGATCGTTTGGTGGTCAGAAGCCATGGTACAGGGATACTCTCAAGGTCTCTCTTTAAAACTTTGAAATTGACTGTGAGACATGGGAGACCCACTGTGGATGATGAACCCACCTCAGAGAAGAGGCTGTGAACTCGTGTTGTTCTGATCGGCCACAGTTGCACACGCTGTGACTTCACTCCAGCATAATGACGTCATCTTGGTGACCATCACCACCACCACTACCTGTGTGAGTGCGTCTGTACGTCTGTGTCTGTGTGTATCTCTCTGAGTGGCTGTGACTGTGTGATTATGTCTCTGTGTGTTTGTGAGTGAGCGTGTTTTCCTGTGAGTGTGTGTCTGTGATTGTGATTGTGTCTATGACTGTTCTGTGTGTGTGTGTGTGTATTTTAGTCACTTTATTTGCATAATTCCAAATTGCTTTCCAAAAACCCATAGCATTTTTTCTCTCTTCCTCCCTCCTCTCCTCTCCTCTCTGCTCTCCTCTCTCTGTCTTTCTGTCTCTGTCTCTCTCTGTCTCTCCACCTTTCTCTGTCTCTCTCTCTTCCCCCATCCCTCCCTCCCCTCTCCTCTCCTCTCCTCTCCTCTCCTTTTTTCTCTTATCTCCTCCCCCTCCCATTTCTCCATACCCGTCCATCCATCCCTCTCTCCTGCAGGCGGCATTGCTGGAGGCATCGAAATCTGCATCAGCTTCCCCACAGAGTACATCAAAACACAACTGCAGCTGGATAAGAGGGCCAAGCAGGCCCGATACAGCAGCATCAGTGAGAGAACCTCTATGCCCTGCCCTGCAGCCTTCCCTCCCCCTTTGTGACCCCCCTGGCCTGGCCCTCCCCTACCCCCCACTCCACCTCCACCTCCACAGCCTGGTGCTCCCCTGGCTCTCCCCCTCACTCCCTAACTTGTGACCACCCCCACCCCTACCCCTCCCAGCCTGGCCCTCCTCCCCTACCCACAGCCTCCCCTCCCTCTTGATGACCCCACACACATAGCCTGCTCCCCCCCCCCCCCCCACTGTCTCCTAGCTCACTGTGTGAGGCTGACCATTCAGGAGCATGGCTTCCTAGGGCTGTACCGGGGCCTCAGCTCTCTGTTCTATGGCTCCATCCCCAAGTCAGCAGTGAGGTAAGTTCTGGGACCTTCAGTAGAGGTGATGGGAGATCAGATTTCCTCCTCATACTGAGAAGCTGGTCCTTTCTTCTGTCTAGACATTCCCTTGTGGAGTGGGACAGGCAGCCAGAGGTGCTGAATTTGGAGTCAAAAGAACTGAGTTCAAATCCTGCCTCAGTCACTTATTAGCCAGTGGTCATCTACCCTCACTCAGCTTCAGTGTGTTCAGCAGTAAATGGAGATAACAGAGTGCCCACCTCCCAGATTGTTGATTTAGCGCTGCAGCCTGGGGGGCTCAGAGGCCTGAGAGATGGATTTCTGCCGAGGGCTGAGCGAGCCCTTCTTCATTCATTCGAGCACAGGAGACTGTCACTAGAAGCCCACTGACACTTGACACACTCTCTGCAGGTTTGGCATGTTTGAATTCCTGAGCAATCATGTCCGAGATGCTGATGGCAGGCTGAGTAACAGTAAGAGCTTTCTCTGTGGCCTCGGAGCTGGTGCCACGGAGGCTGTTGTCATTGTCTGTCCTCTGGAAACCATAAAGGTGGGTGGGAAGGTCTCGATAAATATGTCCTTGAAATGGGTGCGAGCATGGGCAGGAAATATGCACAAGTGGGAGCCAAGTGTGCCCCAGAGGGGACACGCTCCTGCTGAGGCCCTGGTTGCTGACGTCAAGAGTTGGCTGGCAGGGACACTTATGTGGGGCAGGCATTGCAACTGGACAGCCTGGGATCCCTGGAGTGAGGAGGAGGAGGAGGGTGGGGAGTGGAATGGGACCCAGGCCCCAGCTTTCTTTAGAGCCCTCATGATTACAAATGGTACAGTCATGGCGAAGACAGAAATGTTCCCTGCCTGACTTGGGGTGTCTCCTTAGTGGCTAGGAGAAGAACAGGAGGGAGGGAGAGAATTGGGAACTCAAAACTGTTTCTAAAACAAAAGTTAAAAACAATACAACTTTTAGAAATTACAGGGCCCCCAAAATGCCATGGGGAGGTGGGCTGGCCACCTAGCCTGGACAAGGACCAATCCTAATCCTGAGGTAGCCCACTTGCTATCTGCCCCACAATAAAAGGGATCAATGCCTTTTTTTGGGGGCTGTTGCCCTTGTCAGTGCCATCCCAGAGTGTGTGCTTTGGCTCCCTCCCTCTCCCCTTCTTCCCTCATCCCTCTTTTTCTCTCCAGCATGCCTCAGTCTGCTCATTCTCCCCCTCTCCCCTTCCTGGGCCCCATGAATTTGAACCCAGCTTGCTAGCAGCCTATGGAGAGAGGACTTTGGTCATTTGGTAGAGGTGGCAGCACACATCTCTCCTATTTGAAAGAAAATTTCTGCCCCAGGGCCCATGTCAGGCCAGAGATAGTACAGCTGCCCCTGTCCAGCCCCAGCATGGCATTCTCCAGCTCAGCAGGGAATGTCAGACTCAGCCTGACCCCTCAGACAAAAACATTTCAGGAAGATTTTATCATTGACAGACTAAACATCCCAGGGGAGAGGGTGCCCCCTCCTGGACCCTGGTGCTGGAGGGAGGAGGTCCAGGGCCACTGGCCAACTCTGGGCTGCAGACACTCCAGGCTAGACATGGGGAGACCAGCTTCCCTTGTGTGCTTTACAGGTGAAATTTATTCATGATCAGACATCTGGAAACATCAGATACCAAGGGTTCATACATGGAATTCGTGCGATTGTACAGCAAGAAGGTACTTGGCTAAAGGCAGGGGGCACGATCCTGATCACTCTCCCTGGTCTTGGCTACAGGGACTCCGACCCTGAGGGCTGCAAAGGTTGCCAGCAGCCCTTCCCTGCCTAGGGCAGAGCCCACAGGTCTCGGGGAGAGTTCGGGTAAAGGAGGGAAAGAAGGGGAGGAGGACCAGTGATGAGCCTCGGAGGGCTCCTCGCAGGTTTACATGGAATCTATCAGGGCCTCACAGCCACCATCATCAAGCAGGCATCCAATCAGGCCATCCGCTTCTCCACGATGACCTCCCTCCGCAACTGGTACCAAGGTAACTCCTGCAACCCTTTGGGCACGGCCAGAGTCAACCTTGGAAAATAGCCCAGGGAAGGGGAAAGACCCTAGGGTTCCCAGCCTGTCATGGGGCCTGGACCCTCACCATTCTTCCAGCAGGAAATGCCAAGGCAGATTAAATAAATGGCCCCAGGTCCTCCAGACCTCTTATTGTCACCTGGTGCCACCTGACACCGCTGTCCTGGTTCCTGGATCCTCTGTGGCTCTCCCCACATCTCCCCCTCCCTCTGCTTCAGTTATGCCCCTCAGGGCAGAAGGTCAAGACCAGTTTTCTGGCTAGCTCCCCTTCTCTCCCTGTACCCACTTTAGGCTCCACCTCCTTCTGGCTCCTCTGTGACCAAGCCTACCCCCACTGTCCAGGCCTTGTCACGTCCACTCTGGGCTGGATGCCAAGCTCTGTAGGTTCCCAGTCTGAGGTTTCCAGGCACCCCCCCACCCCACCCCAAAAGGGGTTAGGGATGGATTTCAGAGGGTCCGAGAACTTGAATGGGAAAAACATTTGGATAACAGTATTTTCAAGTAACTGGTTTCCTTTGTAACCCTCTATGTTTAACTTCCTCCCTCTAACCTGATTCTGAGAAGGGTCATCTGAAGGTCTTCCCAGACTGCCAAGTGAGGGAGGGGCAGGTTCAAAGGAGGCCCTCCAGTCCACAGCTCCTGGCCTGGGCCCTCCAGTGGTCAGGCTATTCTCTCTGTTGGGAGCAGTCCAGGAGTCCTAGCCTCTGAAATCAAACTGAGATGACTCATAAGGGTTGAGCCACCAATCTCAACCTTAACAGAGGTGACAAAGCCCACCAGGTTCTCCCCCCACAGTGGCAGAGAGCCCGGGGCCTCCATGCAGGGCAGAAGAAAAGCAGTGAAATCAAAGACATACTCTGCCTCCTCCAAGGAGCTGGCCTTCTGCTGGGGGAGAGGTGTCTCTAGTCCTAGGCCAAGTGGTGAGGTTAGTGGCTTGGCCACCAGTGTCTCTAGCAGGCTAACACTGAGCCTGAGTTTCTCCATCAGGTGACAATCCAAAGAAAGAGATAAACCCTTTCATCACTGCCATCTTTGGGATAGCTGCAGGAGCTGCTAGTGTCTTTGGCAACAACCCGATCGACGTGGTAAAAACGAGGATGCAGGTAATGCAAAACTCAGACTTGTCCCATCTGCAAAGATGAAAGGGTCCCCCCGTTCTTTGGTGGGGTTTCTTCCCCTTCATTCCTCAAAACACTTATTCTGTGCCCCTGAAAGGGATGAGGTTTGCCGAAGGCAATGAGGGGAAAAGTCACCTCCAAACACTTGGGAAGTCTACCTTGCTGGGGGAAGGGGCCAGGCTGTGATCAGGGCTTCAGAGCTACAGTAGCCTCTGCATGCAGGCTGGCCTCAAGAGAGTGGGCTCCCCAGGCAGGAGAACCAGGCTGTCAAAGGAGGAGTAAATTGGTCGACTCAGAGAAAGCTTCTTGAGAATTGGGCTGGTAGGGGGGCGAGTTAGGGAGACCTGCTTAGTGATAGCTGGATAGAAAGATGGATGGATGGATGGACCAGTGGACAGAGAGAGATAAATGGAAGAATGGAGAGATAGATGAAGAGACAGACAGATGGAGGGATGGATGGAGGGACAGATAAATAGACACAGATGGATGGATAAACAGATGAATTCTCTTTGCTGGGTATTTTCTCTCCTCCATCCCCTGTGTTCAGCATGCTTCTATGTGTTGTCTTCCCCATTAGATTATAAGCATCTTGAGGGCAGGATTTTTTCATATTTGTATCCCCAGCACTCAGCACACTGCCTGGCACATAGTAGGTGCTTAATCAAGATTTCTTGACTGACTAACTGAGCTAGCTAGAGGACTGAAAGCCTGTTGCTTCGCTGTTCCCTTTTGTTTCAGAGCCTGGAAGCTCACATGTATAAAAACACATTTGACTGTGCCCACCAGATCTACAAGAATGAGGGTCTCTCAGGGTAAGTGAGGAAGGCTCTTCTAGACCCAGAATAGTATCCTTGTCTGGGCTCATCTATACCCATTCCTTTAATGATTCAGCCCTGAGATTTGGTCTTCTGGGTGGCGGTTGTAGAAGCTGTGTTCAAGCACTGATGAGCCTGGGGGAGGGAGGGATCTCCTATGGGCTGACTGACCCCAATGGGCAGATCTCAAAGCAGGGAAAGCAAAGACTCAGACTGCTTGCTGCCCGGGAGGAATGTCTCACCTCAGGAACTTCTCAAGGTTCCCTGTCACCTAACAGAGCTATGCTGGGTGTTACATAGAGCTTGGTCTTCCAGGTCTGAACTCCCCTCAGACCCTCTCCTGCCTCTCCATAAAATGACCACCCCAAGAGTACCCATGTGAGGCGAGCATCCAAAAGGTCAGTGGTCATGGTCAGGGTCTTTAGCACATTTAAATTCTAGGAGTGGAGATGAGAAGGTGAAAACCTCTTAGCCAGAAGGAAGCAGGCCAGATGGAGGAAGAGACTTACCTAGGGTCTCACAGCCAAGTCTTCCTGACTGTCCTCTGAGTCACCCAGCCAAAGACCTTGAGGGTCCTCTCCAGGGTCTAGAGTAAGAAGACATTGGCTCTGAGCTTCTCACTGGTCTTTGGAGAGTTTGAGAGCTGTAGGCTGTTACCCAAGGAATAGGAGGGAGTCCCTCCCCATCTCTGGTCTCTGTATGTGGAAGGAAGCATTTAGCCTTCCCTGGGGCTAGAATGACCCTGGGCCAGTCACCGAGCCTCACTTTCCTCACCCCCCTCCCAGAATTGTTTTGGTCATTCAGTGAGATAATCCTTGTAAGGTGCCTGGCACACATTGTACCTGGAAAGTGCTGCTTTTCCTACTGACATTAGAATGGCCCAGGGCAGGACTTTAAATGCATCTGGTCGGATCTTGCATCTATGAGAATTAGCCCAAAAGGCCTGACCTGAGCCATGGGTGTTTCTTAGAGATGGAGGAAGCTGCCCTGTGTGAGAAGGGGGCTTCACCTACCCAAGGATGGGGGAGGGAGGAAGAAGAGGAGAAGGGAGGAGAAAGAGGGAAGGAGGAAGGAAGGGAGGGAGGGAGGAGAGAGGGAGGGAGAAGGGAGAGAGGAGAAAGAGGGAGGGAGAGAGGGAGAGAGGAAGGGAGGAGAAGGGAAGGAGGAGAAAGAGAGGGAGGAAGGAGAGGGGGGAAGCAAGAAAGAGGGAGGAAGAAGGGAGGGAGGAAGTGACAGGAGAGAGGGAGGAAGAGAAGAAGGAAGAGAGAGCGGAAAGAAGGCTTTATTAAGCCCCTACTATGTGCCAGGCACTGGGCTGAACACATTCCCATTTTTTATCTCATGCAATCTTGGCAGTCACCGTGGGAGGGAGGTGCTGTTATTCTCCCCATTTTACAGAGAAGGGAACTGAGGCAGGTGACTGACCTAGGGTCCCACAGCCAGGAAGTTCTTGAGGCTGGATTTGAACTCGGGTTTCCTGGCGTCCAGTCTCATGGTGAGCCTTGGCTCAAGGGAAGGAGAGGGGCTCTTTGCTCTCTGGAGAACATTTCTTTTTCACTCATTTTCAAGGTTTTACAAGGGAACCATTCCCCGTCTTAGCAGAGTTTGCCTGGACGTAGCCGTTGTCTTTGTCCTGTACGAACAAATCGTCAGATTCCTCAACTTCATCTGGAAGGCCGAATGGTGAGCGGGACGTAGGCATGTGGAGGGCGGGGCCCTGGAAGCTGGCGGCTGGGCTGGGGCTGCCCCGTGGACCCCGAGATTCTGTCTCTGACTCGCGGCTTTTAGATCCGGGGTGTGGGAGGAGATGGCAGGGGGCTGTGCCCCTCCCCCCGCCCTCACTTCAAAGGCCGAGAAGGAGCCGGGTCTGTGGGCGGGACTTGTGTTAAAGACTGAGCCCACTGTTTCTGGAGACTCGTGAGTCCGGGGCTGTTGACTTCAGCCAGGCTTATAAACATGGGATCACCCTTCTCTTCTGTATCTCCTTCCCTCCTAGAGCCCTGTGGCTGGCTGGCTGCTGTGGTGGACGGCCCCCTCCTTCTCCACTAGGGCCTCCTTTGATGGGCATCCTGCACCAAGCCCCTGAGCCGACCAGAAAGAAGCGTCCTTCCCCACCTTTCCGGACCTTCGCCCGGTGCCCTTTCCAGCATCAGACTTCGCACTCTCGGGGGGACAGGGGAGGGAGAAAAAAGTTTGGAACTCAAGCGTTTAAAAAGTGAATGGCGTGGTTACCACCTTTACATGTAATTGGAAAAAATAAAATCCCTTAAGTGGGGGAAATAGAGTTTGGCTGTATTTGCCTCGGCAGTATGATCTCTGTTCCCCCCTTTGCATGCAAAAGAAGGGGGGGCAAGCCTCTTTTGTGGGAGGTGCCAGTGGGCATTCTCCGTGGAAAAAGTTCTCTGGTGCCAAGGAGGAGTCTGGGGCAGCGCTGGTGTAGACAAAGGCTCGAGAGTCCAAGGTGGGGAGAAGAAGGAGGCCTTGACAGGAAAGCCAGGTGGCTCCAGAAGAATATCCCTCCCTCCATCAGAGGCTGTGTCCACATCCCGGGAAGGATCCTCCTCAGACAGTGCAGGGAGAGGAGAGGAGAGTGCAGGAATCAGCGGGGCTGCTGAATCCCCCAAAGGCCCTGCCCTGCCGCCTAGGCTCCTGCTTGACCTCAGTGATTCTTGGGGAGCAGGGCAGAGCCCACTGTGGGGCCCTCAGGCAGGGCACCTTCACTCCCGAACCACCGGCCATGCCTCCCCACTCCCGCTTTGGTTCAGTTTTTGATGCTACTGACTCAGGACGTCCAACTTTGCCATAGTGCCTTCCCTCTGGAGTTAGAGCTGGTACACTTCGCTTCCCCCATTAGGCTGTGGGCTGCTTGGGAGCAAGGATTGTCCCTTGTCTTTCCTTAAATCTCCAGGGCTCAGCACGGTGCTTGACACCTAGAAAGTGCCCAGTATGCCAAAGCACAGGGGTGAGTGAGTCATGACTCAGTTGGGGAAGAGCTGATTGGTCAGGCCAATTGGTATGGAGAGGGCAGGGTGGGAGTAAAGGGAAATTCAGTGGGAGAGGCAGGCAGGCACTAGACTGAGGAGTTAGCAATTCATCTTGTCCTACAAGGAGGACAGACAACCAGTTGTGTCTCAGAATTGTCTCTTGGGGAGGGGAGTCCAAGGAGGAAGAAAGGACAACAGCTCAAATGACCACAAAGCAGAAATCACTCATTACTAGTTAATTACTAAAGCTCCATGATGAGAAATAGATCTGTGGACTAGATGAAATAGACCAGAGCTGCTTATATTTTCTCATTTAGCTTGGAAGGTAAGTGGAGGCTCCCTAAAGCTTTCACTGCTGAGGCTCACCATACTGGGCCCTCCCTCCTGCATCTCAGAACTCCCAAGCTCAAGGGAACCCCCCCTCACACATACCCCCTCCCCCAGCCATTCTCAGCCTCCTCCAGACCTCCTGGCAAGAAGAAACCCCAGAAGCCCTCACCCCTTCCACAAGAACTGCTGGGGGAATGGGAAAGTAATTTGGGAGAAAACAGGTTTGGCCCAGCACCAGAATCCATTGCTAACTGCTAATGGGGAAAGGGCAGAATCGAAACAGAAAAAGTCATCCCAGAAAAAAAAAATGGAAAAAGATGAATGGAAGACTATCTCTTTCACAATCATGGCTTGAGGGGAAATTCTTAACTAGATCCAAGACAGAAAACATGTTTTAAAAGACACAATATAGTGTTCTGATTAAAGAAAACCCACAAGCATTTGCCCAAATAAAATCCACACAGCTAAAAGAGGAAAATAATCATGATAACTAACATTTAGTACTGTTACCCCTGTACTGGGCGAGGGGCTGAAAAACGAGATTTCATTTGTCCTCACAACAACCCTGGGAGGTAGGTGCTGTTACCATCCTCCTTTTATGGAAGCAGACAGAGGTAAAGAAACTTGCCCAGTGTCACCCAGCTGGGCTGGATTTGAACTCAGGTCTTCCTGACTCCAAGGGAAAGATTGTCATGAAACAACCTTTATAAAATATTCAGAGCAGCACTATTTATTTCTTCACTTTGAAAACGATATATGTTATTGATGCCTTTCATATTTCCTTCCTAATCCTTTCCCACTCGATCCCTCCTTTGTGCCCAAAAAAACCAAACAAGCAGAAACATCCGTTGTAGACACTATGTCTGAATGTAGGTTGTCTCCTGTCCTGGCAGCTCACCCCCCGCACTCCCCTTCTTGCTGGGAGGGAGCTCTCTTCCCTAGACAGGACCTTCACTGGTGGTGGTCGTGGGTTTCACTACTCAGAGTTTAGCTTCTTTTCAGTGACCTTTTCATTGACTTCCTTGTAACCACTGAACACTTTCTGCTCTCGGTTCTCATTTCACTCGGTATCCGTTCATGCAGATCTTCTGGTTTTTCTCTGAATTTCCCACTTTTGCCATTTCTTACTCCACAAGACCTTCCTACAGACCTAGAGTCACTCTTCACTGTTCTCCCATCGATAGGCATCTCTTTGCCATAGTAGAAGAGAAATGTACAGACAACCCTGGCTCAGCCTCTTTTCCCCTGGGCATCACCCCCTGCTTCCAGCTCCCAGAGAAGCTCCCTTTACAAGGAAGAATGTTTTTGGAAGGAGAGGAAGAGAAAAAAACTGGCAAAGCTGATGAGCGCATCACCAATGCACCTGACGCTCGTTGCATGCTCTGACCCCAGATCTCCAAAGAGCAGAGAGAGCTTGCCCTCCAAAAAGATCTTCATTGTACAGCCCTCAGCCTCCGTTAAGCCCCACCCCGTGCTCGCACTCCCTTCTCTTCTGGGGACCAGGAGGGCTCTCTGCACTTTACCGTGCTCATTTCAGACTGTGGGAAGGTGGACCTTCCTTCCCAGCTGTGGTCCTGCATCATACTTCCGCTTTCCTTCTTCTGCCGACATTTCAGGGAGTCTACCCAGGCTCCTCCATCCTCCTCCATTTAGGAGGAGCCTATTTTAGGCTCCTTTTAGGTCATTTCACTATGATCTCCAGGAAGACCCTGGGTGGCGGGCCTTGCTGACTTCTGTCATTCTGACTACCAGTCCTGGGGGACCCCAAAACTGAATAATGCTTGTTCCGATCCGTTCAGCAGGAATGACCTGTGCAGGATGGGTCATGGAGCCAGCAAAAACACTTTCGTGATGAGAGCTGGGTCCAATAGCCACCCACTAACCCAGGAATCCAGACTATCGACCCCTGCCCTGCTGTGGGAGTAACCAAGCAGCAGCACCTTGGTTCCACTGATCCCCTGGACTTTTTTCTCCAAACCAAATCCAATCAATGGATGGATGATGTGTGATGCTCACACAAACGCCTGGTCCTGCCTGACCTGGAATAGCAGGCTCGTTGCAAAGTTTCAAATCTAGACCCTTCCATTTACTGTGGCCCCAGGTTTTCACCCATCAACTGAGGAGCTTGGGCTGGAGTTCCTCCCAGCTGGAGCCCCTAGTGACCAGTTTGGGCGACCATTCTTTCCAAAGTGTCTGTCACTTAATCCACTAGAGGGCAGTATTAGTACACGTGCTGGGCCATGGAAGGGACTGACCAGTCAAAGAAGGGAGAAGGCTGGCCAAGTGCTGAGTCCCCTTCCCTGCAGGCCTGGCCTGGACTACTTGGCCCCACCTTAAAAGCTGGAGACTTTCAGAGACACCCACCCACCAATACCCCGACCTAGACCAGGGGAAACTGGATAAGGCAGCTGCAAAGCACCAGCCCTTGGGGCCAAGGGGCACACTGCAAATGTGTGTCTGGCTAGCCCTGGCAGGACAAAGCCAGTTGGTCCCTGCCAAAGCTGGAGCTGATGTGCTACTGGCAGAGACTCACTTCTCATTGTTCCATCAGCTGATGGTCTGTATATGGGGGGGTGGAGGGAGGCCAATTCTGATCATTGCCCCTCTGGGACCTCCTAGACATCTGAAAGTCACTGAAATACTCCCTAAGTTTCAGGTGTTCCCCTGGATGAGGAGCCACAGCCGGTTTCCAGTGGGGGGCCAGCCACAAAATTGGCCACATTGGTAGCTGGACCTCCTGCTGGTGCTGTAAAGGCTTTTGCTGTGGAGGATGCCCTCAGAAGCTAATGTGCCCCTGAGGGAGGCCCTGGATCTCTAGAAAGGAAATGCAAACTAGTTCTGGGGCATAGGGGGGTCTGGAACAGCATTTGAGCTGAGCTTTGAAAGAACATAAGGTTCCAAAAAGCTGAGACCAGACAGAGGCTAGTCGGATCCTAGAGAGAGTAGAGTGACTGAAGCTTGTCCAGTCCAGAATGACCCTGTCAGGACTGTTGAGCATTAGGGAAATCCCTCTGGCATCTGTGTGAAGGATGGAGGGAAATGAGGAGGGAGGGAGGCAGGGAGATCAAGGAGAGGTCAGAGGCCACAGAGGATGGAGGGAAAGGTGCTCTAGGCAGCAAGACTGATGAAGCGCCTACTGTGTGCCAGGTACTGTGCTAAGTGCTGGGGAGTTCATGTTCTAATGAGGGGAGATCACAAAAAACGGGAGCTAGGAGAGGGGGTGTGGTGACACAGGGGGCGTGGGGACACGGGGGCATGGCCACTCCAGGCTCATCCTCAGTGCAGGCCCCCAAAGGGACTCCCCATTTGGAGAAGGGTGCTTGGCCTAGTGGCCAGAGGAGGTCAGAAGGCAACTGGGAGGCAGAAATGAGGAGAGCTGACAGTGCAGTGGCTACCAGAAGGGAGGGAGCAGGCTGAGGACTCGGGGATACATGCAGAGGGAAGGAGGGCGAGGCTGCCCTGGCTGGAAAAGGGAAGCCTTCCCTGGCACAGTCCCCACTCCCCTCCCTTAACCCTGCCCTCCCCACAAAAGCACAGGTCTGAGCCTGCCAAGGTCCCCAGGATCAAGCAGGAGGTGACTTCTTTCTAGGCTTATTGCCGCTCCCCCCCTCCCCCCACCCCCGCCTCTGCTTGGCCTCCCCTGGCACCTCCTCCAAGAGGCCTGCCCTGATTGCCCTGGTAACAGCTTACAGGGCAGCATTGGCATAACCACATTCGGTGGGCCTTCATGGTGTCCAGAAGGAAATGTGTGTGCTTGGTGACTTTCTCGGCTGACGGCCCAAGGGCAGGGACAAGTCCAGTTTCCTCTCTGTTGGCCCAGGACTGAGCAGAGAGTCTGGAAGGGACATCAGCTGGACAGTGCAGAAATGCTTGACTGACTCATTGACACACTGTGCATAACTCCCTGGAACTGGGGGGGGGGGGGGGTGTGGACTGGGGGGGGAGGGGGCGTGGTGTACCCTCCCAAAGTGAAATCTCTTTGTGCTTCTGAAATGGGTTTTTAGGACACTCTCCTCCCTTCCCCCACTCCAGTCTATTTAGGACCACTTCTCCCTTCTCCCTCTCCTGTGCTATCAATTCCAGGGCAGGGGGAGGGAGCAGGACCTCCCATCAGACCAAGAGCCCAATAGGTCAATTCAAACCCACCCATACCAGTGCCTCAAGAACTGCCTGGCTGAGTCCATGGGCACATGCTTGTCCCCACCCCAACCCACCTGGGTGGTCCATCCCCAAGAGGACCCAGAAGGGAGGGCTGTCATAAGCAACAGAAGAAATGTGTCAGCGCCCAAGGCCAGGAGGGATAAGCTGGCTCCCAACCCAGACAGTGGGTCGGGGCACTTCACCCCAAAGACGCGGCCCCTGTCACAGACAAAAGCCGCCCGGCTGGGAGAGTGAGCCAGCCGGGAGCCCCGGGCCCTCTCTAGGCCCGCCATGGATGGCCTCACTCCTGATCTCTGCCCCAGGAGTCAGGAACTATCCTAACTCGGGTTCAGAGCAATGGTGATGGAACTCGGAATCTTTCATCTTTTTGTGTTCATGGCCCGACCTTGGCAGCTGGGCAGAACCCACGGCCCCCTTCTCAGAATGATGATTTTAGGTGCATAAAATGAAATTTCTAGGATTCCAGGGGTGACCGATTGTACTGAAATCTGAAACACGGATTTCTGACATTCACAGACTCCAAGTGAAGAAGCCTTAACACAGAAGCTGGCTGAAGCCGTAGGGGAGCCGAGGGGGGCACAGATTAAAAGGGGCTAACTGTTGTTGAAGGGGGTGGGGGCAGTGAAGCCCCCCAGCCCCAGCCTGGTGGCCTTGATTGCCATTTGTCAGAGGTCTTCCCTGATGATGTCACCAACTCATAGCCCCCCTCCCCACCAAAGCCCCCTCACATCCGTGCAGCTGATCACAGGGGCCTTGCCAGCCCTCTCCCCTATAGAAGTTTGTCCATTAAGACATTTTGTGGGTATGCAGAAGGGTCGGGGGTTTGTGGATTGTACAGAGGATGGCTATATACAGGGTTGATGTTCTCCTCTGACACAAGGGCTCAGACTCAATGACCTCCTCAGGTTTCAGCATCTCCTTGCTCCACTGCTCTTGGCCAGTGGGCAGCTACCTCCACAATATGTCGGACCAAGCCTAGAGTCAGGAGAACTCGAGTTCAAATCCAGCCTCAGACACTTCACTTCTGCCTCAATTTCCTTACCTGTATAATGGGGATAATAAGAGCACTTCTCTCCCAGGATTGTGAGGATCAAATGAGATGTTTGTAGAGTGCTTTGCATGGTGAGGGGCACTCAGTCAATGCCGTACAATTGGAGAGCTCCACAACGGTCACTGGGTCCTCCCTTCTCAGGGCCTTTCCAGCCCAGAGAAGCCAGGGTCCCCTCCACAATGGGCTACGGACTCCTGGCTAAGGGAATGGGACAGGCCAGTGCTCCTGGACTGAGGAGTTCTTGGCGGGCTAGGGAGCCCTAGGAGATGGACTGGGAGTGGGCTCAGGGAGGAAGAGGATGGTGGAGGAGCAGGCCCTGGAGCCTCAGAAGAAGTGCACTTTCTGTCTCTAGAAATGTTGTGGACGACTAGGCAGGAAGGCACAGGGGCTTGGGCCTGGGCGTGGGCTGGACTGCCTGGCTGGTGCCGTCCCACCTCCCTTCCCAAACAAAAGGCAAAGTCCAAAGTGAGCCTGGGGGCACATCTTTTATGTACAGACAGACATAAGCACAGGTCACATTACCTCAAACAGCTGTAGCAGCCCTCTAAAAAGAGACCTGCCATCCTGAGTGTGACTGAGTGTGACTGAGCCTGCCTGGCCATGGCCCACTGGGAGGGCAGCCCCACCATTTTGGGCTCTCAAGGGTTGGGACCTTGGCACTGAGTTCACAGCAGACCTCACAGCCTGGGCTCATGGTGGGAGGCTGGGGCACTTAGGGGAGGGGTCCGACATCCTGGGGCACCCTGCCTGATTCCATAAATGTGCTTCAAGAAGCCAAAGGCTACCTCAGCCTTTCCCGTTCTAGACTCTCCTGGGGAAGGGGGTGATCTCATAGCACCATCAGCATCCTTTCTTCTCCTGCTCCAGTTCAGGAGTGCCACCACCATCACTGTCCCCATGGCTGGGATTGACCTCGAGGGGCTGCAGCCTCTTCTGGGGTGGCCCTGGGGGTGCAGGCCCCAGACATCACTCAAAGCGCCGCAGGTGGTTGTACAGGGACTGCACATATGTGAAGACACACATGGGGTCTGGCTTGCGGCCCATCACCATCATGTCATCCACCTCGATGAGGCGCTCGCACTGGGCCAGATTCCTAGAACACACAACAGGAAGACCACTATTCAACCTTTACTGTGTGCCTACAATGTGCCAGTCTGAGCTATGTGTTGGCTACATTGGCCCCAAGGTTGCACCCTGGGATTCAGGGATGGTTCAAGCTCAGACTCTGTCACTGGGGCTCACCCCATTTCACAGAGAAGAAAACTGAGGAAGCACGAGGATACACAGGTGATCACAGAGTCAGGGTTTGACAGGGGCATCCTCCCAAGTCAGGCTTCACTTCACATCAACAGGCTAACAAAAATACACGCCATACTTACATACGTGGCCCACAGCCCTGCATTAGGGGTGCCCAGGGAAGGATGAGAGCCCCAAGTGATCCCACCCAGAAGGTGCCCACATACATGCTGGTGGCACTCTGGGAGTCAGCCCTCAGGGAAGGTGGTCCAGCCTACACTTTAAGCCCCCAGCCCACTCAGCGTGCAACCTCTGCATGCCCTGGCTCCTGCCCAGGGCTTCCATCCAAAACAAAAGGTCAAGGCGAAATTGAGCCATCTGTCACAGGCTGAAGCCACAGCTATTTGAGGCTCAACCCCAGCCCTGTGAGGGACAAGTGAGTCCATGAGGACACAGCTGGATCCTGCCCAATGGCCCCAGGCCCTGCCTCTCCAGAGGCCCACCAAGTTCTGCCATCAGGAACAAGAAACTCCCAAGCCTGAGTCCAGACATCTCTGGCTGTCCCTCCTCCATGCCTGGAACAACACAGCAGTGGCTGCTGCTGCTCCCTCCCTTCTCCCCTTGAGCCCTCCCCACCTCCTCTCCACCTCCTGGCTTCCTTCCAGTCCCACCTTCTCCAAAATCCTGATTCCCCTCACTGCCAGAGTCTTCCTCCAATTGACTAAGCACAATTGATCTGATCTATGGAATGTCTGTGCTAAGCTGTTTGCTTCTTGTCTCCCCGGTTAGGCTGGGAGCTCCCTGAGGCCAGGCAGTGGCTTTGGACTTTCTGTGTATGACCAGTGCTTTCGCACAGGACCTAGCACACAGTAGGCACTGAACAGATGCTTAGTAATTGATAGAGGTGAGCTTCAGCTCAGGAAGATTCTGGCCAACCAGCTCCCTACCTTCCCCTTTCCCAGATTCTCTCAGCCACCCCTGATGGGGGCTCATCTAACTGGAAACACAAAAGCCTCAGGTCCATGTGCTAGGGGCTCTGAAAGCTCCCAGGTCCTAGACCAATTGAGCCTGAGTTTCTCCCCTTGGGAGAAGCAATTCCAGTCACATCAGGATCCCCTCCCCCAGTCCAGTGCCTCCTGGGGCAGGGAGAAAAGGGCCCTGAGGGAGCAGTCAGGGCAAAGTCAGGCCACAAGCAGGCAGGCAGCCCCTGAGGTGGGTTTTTCTTAAGAAGAATTTTCCAAGTGTGTTAGGAAATTTGACGACCTCAGTTCAGTTTTCACCAGAGACACATGGAAACCACAAATAGCCCTGCCTGGGCAGCCGCTGCCCCTCCAGTTGTTCTAGCTGTAACTGGAGAAGCCGAGACACATTCCCAGCAGGGTGAATGAGAAGCTGCCTTTGCTGGGGGCTGGTCTACAGTCTTCTGTGTAGGAAGGTGATGGGGAGGCCGGGGAGTGGGGGGTGGGCCACAGCGCTGACCCTTGTGGGTCACTCCAGAGGCCCCCAAGGGCCACCAAGCACCCACCCCTCCCCCAGGCTGCACATAGGTAGGAGGGTTTGGGTAACATGTCATCACAGAAAGATCCCCTTACTCCCTAAGGGAGAGAAGAAAGATCCACAGCAGACTTCTTCCCACCCTCCTGCTCTCCCATTACCCAGATGCCTTCAGGCCTGCTGCCCAGAAAGGCCAGCTCCTCTATCTGTACAAGGGTCCCACAGATTAGCCCCAGGATCACCCCTCCTCTCATTAATTAATTTCAATCTTTCCATCTACTGGCTGCTTCCCTGCTGCCTAGAAACACGCCCAGAAGTCTCACATCCACCTCTGCCTTGATTGACCCAGCCTTGAAGGCTCACTGTTCATCGTGACCAAATGCCTTGAGAAGGCTGCCCACAGCGGGTGCCCCCTCCCTTTCTCTCCCCCTCTTCTAAATCTTCTCTCCTTTCACTCAAACTTCTCTCTCCAAAGTTAATGATCTCTCAGTCACCAAATCCAGGGGCCTTTTCTCCGACTCTGTGGTTCACTCTCTCCTGCTCTGCACTCTCCCCTGGCTCTCCTCCTGCCTCCTTGGCTGCTCCTCCCTCTGTCTCGCTAGATGGCGCTTCCTTCAAGTTCAAGCCCTCTCAAGGCTGCCTTGGGTCTAGGCTACCTCTCTGGGCAACCCCATCAGCGTCCACCGATTCTGTCATGTCCACACATGGGATCCTTCTCCCAACCTGCAGCCTCAGCCCAGTGGCTGCTGGTGCCTTGGGAGACCTTCCATTCGCATCATGTATTTCTTGTATGTACGTGCTTCTTGGTTTGCCATCTCCAGCAGGAGAATGGGCACTGCCTGAGGGCAGGGACTTCATCTGCCTTTGGGTGCCCAGCACTTACCATGAGGGTGCCTGGCACCCTCAAAGCCCTGGGCTTGCTGACAAGCAAGCTTTCCTTGCTTTCCTTTTTGATCCAAGTTACAAGGCTTGCGGCCCTAACCCAGTGACCCAGGAGCCACCCCCTCTTGCTTCCCATTTACAAAATAATGAAGGCTGGTGATGCAAGTTCCTCACATCAGCTTTGGGATTCCCCCACTCACAAAGGAGGGAACTGAGGCTCGGCTCAGCTCTCCCTGCAGGCCACATCCGCCCTTAGAGGGCCATCTGTGGCCCCCACTGGACTCTCCTGGGCTCTCAGTTCTGGCAAAGCCATGGCACTCCAGCTGTATCTCCCCAAATTTGTGTCCAGGCTAAGTCCCACTGGGCAGTTGAAGGCAGTTCTGGCTATGGTAAATGATTCTGACCCTAGGGCTACCCCCTCTCCCAGGACCTTCAGGGACAAAGCTTAGGCTGTAGAGACATGCACAGGCCAAGCTTTGGTTGGGAAGAAAACGGACGAGGCCAGGGACGAGAGAGAAACACCTGCTGGCACCCAGTGGTCCTGCCAGGCCCCATCTGTCTCTGAAGCCTGGGGAACCCAGGTCTCCTGGGGGGAGACAAGCCAGGACACTCATTGTCCTCCTCCTCTACCATAAAAGTAGGCTGCCTCAGGGCCAGCCTGGTCATTCTAGGCAAGAGCTCGGGGCTGGGCAGGCCAGGGCTGCTGTTCTGCTCACATCGCTTTGGATCAGTTCACAGAAGTTCGTCCCATTCTTCTCTGATGGGTGCGCACAGGCTTGTGGGTCTCTCTGGGGATCTGGGAGTCATGGGGATGAGATGGGATGAGGAGACTGGAGAGAATGTTACAAAATTATCCGCCAAGGACAATGGGCCAAGACGCAGAGCAACCCTCCAGCCTAGGAGGGCCAGCGCCAGAGGCCAGCTGGAGCCAAGGCAGATCAGGACACAACGTCCCAGCAGTCCTTGGGGCCCAGCCCCTACCCCTCAGCCAAGTTTCTGAACTGCACACTCTCTTGGCCCATCCCCTCTAGGACCAGGAAATACAGAGTGACCAGATAGTAAAAGGGCATCGGTGTTAAGGGGCCCGCCTGTGGCTAGAGATAAGTGACTCAAGGACCCAGGCCCTGTCCTTGACTTTACCTGCTCCCTATTCTGATCCAAATGAGATTGCTGACTCAGGAAACTGAATCAGCTCAGAGGGTCAGTGGAGCTGCCAGTGCAGAGATCTGCCCCAGACTCCCTGCTCCCCATCAGGGAATGTCTGTGCATGTCCCTGACCCAGAAGCTTCCTCAGAAGACCGTCCATGACAGCATCCTGAGTCAAGGCTCCTGACAAGTGACCCAGTATCCCAAGCTCCAAGAAGAGAAAGTAGCTCAGACCAGAGCACCCCTGTGGACAGTATGGGGTGAACCTCCTCTCAGAGCTGCCCCAGTCCTTGCTGCCATCTCTCTACGTAGTGGACATCCCAACTGGCACCCCGCACTGAGAAGGCAGTAGTTAGTCAGCTCTCAGAACCGGAACTGCCCTGACCTAGAGAAACCAGTGCCTCCCCCTCCTAAAGGAGTCAGAACCACCCCATCCTAGAGGAGTCAGAGCTGCCCCAGCCTGGTGGAGCTAGAGCCGCCCTTAACTAGAGGAGCTGGAGCCACTGGACCTTCAAATTTGGCCCACCTTCCCAGTCCTGGACCTCCTCCTTCCCTGGTTCTAAAGGACCTGCAGCCTTTGGGCCCTGGGCTGTCTTCTGCCAGAGGTCAGCTCCTGCTCACTGGCCTGCAGGGGACGCTGACAGCATTTGCTGCTTTGGAGAATTCTCAGCAGTCTCAGAAAGGTGGGCACCATCTGCTGAGCCTGTGCCCAGCCCAAGGGCAGGCTGTGAAGAGGTCAAACCATTCAAAGCCGGGCAGCTTCACCTCACTTGGAACACGTGACCCCTCCCCACCACGAGGCTGGCAGCTCAGTCATCAGCCCATTGACCTGCCCCCAGAATCTTGGGCACTGTGCCCACAAGCAGGCCTCCAGGGTACCTTCTGTAAATCCCCCCATTGTCACACACAGAGTGCCCACTCTCTGTACAGCTCTTCTGGGGAGGTGGAGGGGAGGGGCATCCCAAGCTCTATAGCCCCACACGCAGCTCTATCTCTGTGTCTCTCCCCTACAAGTCCGCACAAACATGGCCGCTCTCCCCAGGCTCTTCAGCCAGGTGTACAGGGAGAGAAAGGGCTTCTCCAACCCATGCCAGCTCAGGACCCAGCCAGGAAATCCTGCCTGGCCCCAGACAGGCTCTCTTGGTCTCAGCCCACCACAAGCCGTGAGTTTGCTCTCTGAACTGAGGAAGGTGCTCTAGCCTGACCTAAGGCCTGTAAGACAGGCTTCCCCTCCCCACTGCTGCCAGGTACTCACTCAGCCATGGTGAAGGCCAGCTCAAAGTTCTTCTTCCGCTCACTGGGGTCCAAGGAGGTATAGTCAAAGGCTTCTGGGAAAAAGGAGTGGATGAGGGCACAGAAGGCCATGCCGTCACTCCAGCTGGAGGAGAAGTTTTGGAGGTCGATGTGCTGCAGGGACCCAGGAAGGCAGGGAGAGAAGAGTGAGGGCCTGACCTATGCATCCCAGAAGAGAAGGGGAGGGAACAGGCCCTCCCCTCCTTCCTGTCTCCCATTCCAGGGGCTCTTCTCTGCCCTGAGATCAAATCCCACTTCATGGCATTGAATCTACACCTCAGTTTCCACATCTGTAAAATGGGAATGCTGATGCTGTCATGAGAAACTGTTGGCAAGGTGGCCAGGGAGGAGTCCAGGTGCTGGACCTCGGTGCCTCCCTTGTCCCCCACTAAGAACAGAAGGTACATAAGCAGAAAGGGTTTCCTCACTGGACCTCAAACCTGCCCCCTCAAGTGGCTGTGGGCACCCAAGGAGACGCTGTGCTCAGATATCAGGGAAGCCCAACCCCAATTCCTGCCAGGAATCTTCTTGGCCCCCGGGGTCTCAATGTCCCTGCCCCTCTCCACCCAGTGCAGGGAGGGTTTCTCCCTCCTCAGTGACTCTACCCACTCACCCTCAGGATCTCACCTGGTACCCGATGGTCTTGGACCGGCACCAGTCCAACAGCATTTGCTTGATGCTGCTCGCACTGGCCACCCCAAAGCTCTGTGAGCGTTTCAGCTTGGCCCGTGACTCCCCTCGGCTCCTGGAAGACAGACCTCGGGTCTCAGCCTCCCCCCAGCAAGCAGGTGCCCATCCCTCCCCGCTTCAAGGGGGCACCGAACGCCATTGAATTCAGGGCCAGAAGTTGTTGGGCTGCCCTGCCCTAGGTCTGGGCACAGGGTCCCGTCCCACATCCCCGGGGGGGCTTGCCTCCTATGAAGAGGAGTGGGGAGACTCCGGGGGCTTGCTTCCTACAAAGTGGGGGCAGGGGCTCCAGGGCTTGACTGTAACAGATGCTGAAGCAGAGTCAACACATCCCCTCTGGCCTCCCTCCTGCCTCATGGGGCACAATCCCCACTGATGAAGTGAGTAGCACGGGATCAGAACTGGGTGCCAATAGGTGAGAGCTCGTCCCTCCCCAGCCCAGCCAGAGATGGAAGGTGAGCAGCTCGTACTTGCCAGCATCTTGTTCCCACTTCTCAAAGAGGGCTTTTCGGGCCTGCGCCCCGGAGGTCCGAGGCAGCGTCTGGGATCTCACCAGCTCCCTGCGACGCTCCCCTTGCCGATGGCTGATAGCCGGCGGTGGGGGGGATGGTGATTTGGGAGGGGTCGCCTGCTGGAAGCTGGAGAGAGGGCTGCTCTGACATAGTGGGGAGGGATGCCCCTCCTCCTCCCTCCCCCCCAGCCATGGGTACAGTCCCAAGGTGAAACTCAGCAGGGCCACAGCTCCCATGGGCAGGAGCAAGGAGTTGCTTTAGCCCCAGGAAGGGGTTCTTAGCTCAAGCCACCGACTGGCCTGACTGGCTCAATAGCCAGGAGTCATCCTGCCAGTTCAGCCAGGTCAAGGCCTGGGGGAAGCCACCCATATCTCCACCTGGGGCTGAGACCCCAAGGATGGGTCAGGCTCTGAGAGCCAGGGCAGGGGCACATTCTGAACCAGGCCCCCATGAGGTCCTCTCGCTCCCAGGAGATCAAGCCAGCCCAGCAGAACCTGGCATCATGCAGACCCCTGTCCTCCCTGGCTAGAATGGTCTCTGGGGCCCAGCCAGCTTCTACGAGGCCACCCCAGGAGCAGGAGCTCCCTGGCATCATGGCATGTTCTTCAGGTCCCTGAGGCCAAGACTTCTGTCATAAATGTGAAGCCAAAGACATAAATGTGTAGTCAAGGGATGATGGGCCTGGGGCCACACTGCAAGGTCAGAGGCCATGGTGGCCATGAGAGGGTGTGGGAGGCCACAAGTGGTCCCAGCTGGCCGCAGATGCTGGCGGGGAGTGGGCAGCTTACCTTTCATTGTTGACAAAGGCACTGGTCGTCCCCAAGCTGGTGACTGAGGAGGCCCTGGTGACCCTGAGGCTCTTCTCTGATCAGCAGGAGACAAAATACCAAAACAGAGAGCCTTCTGCTGAACCGGTGTGGCAGCTCCCTACTCCCAGCAGATGGCCCTACCACTAGCCCACTTGAACAGTGTTGCCCTTCCCCCACCAATGCCTTAGCCTAGGGGAGGGGAGGGGAACTCAGAACTGGAGGGAGAGAGAAATGGGCTCAGACAGGGGGAGAGCCCAAGCTCAGGGAAGGCAATGACCTGCCCCTAAGGGAACTTGTAGCCTAGAAAGGGCTAGCAAGAGCACACAGATAACCAGAATACAATTCTCCCCATTCAACAGAAGGGAAAACTGAGGTTCAGCCTAGTGACCAGCCCTGAGTCACACAGCGGGCACACACTGGAGACAGGATCTGAAGATCCAATGTTAGACAAACCCTTCTGTCCAGCCTAAGTATCCCCCGTCTGACAGATGAGAAGATAGAAATAGATGTGCTCTAAGGGCCATTAGCCCCTCATGGGGCTAAGAACAGCCTTTCCATAAATGCCTTAAGGTTTGCCAAGAGCCTTCCCACTGGATGGATCCATATTCTCTCATTTGATCCTCACAACACCCCTGGGAGGTAGGTGCTGATATCCCCATTCTTCAGATGGATTAAGTGACTTGCCCAGGATCACACAGTGGGTGAGTGTCTGAGGCTGGATTTGCACCTCCAGGCCCCAAACTCTGGTCACTGTGACAGCTGCCCACATTTTCAGACCTTGCTCTGGGGAGGAGGGTTTGAGAGCTTAAATGAGGGGGGAGGGGGGAGGGGACTGTGGAAGGTTGGGGGTAGGAACAGGCAGAGAGGGAGGGGTGGTCAGGCAGCAGCCCTCCTGATCCCTCCCTGCCCCAGGGCTGGGTGCCCTCTCCTTCCCTCCCTACCTGGCTGGCCTGAGGTCTTCACTGATTCATGGGGGCTTGTGCTGTGTCCCTGGCTGGCCAAAGAGGCCCCAGAACAGGTCAAGCTTGGGGACACGATTTCCCCGGAAACCTTTTCTGGACCCCGGGTGATGGCAGTGACAGGTTGGTGGGGCATGCAAAGAGCCACGCTGGGGGGGTGGGGCTCAGGGACCTCTGAGGAGAGAACAGAGTAGGTGAAGGGTGAGTAGCCTCCTTGGCCTGGGGAGGGCCAGAAGCCCAAGCCTCAGCCTAGCCCAGGTCGGAGCTGGGGGTTGCTTCCCGACCAAAGCCCAAGGAGTGGCCAGGCCCCTGTGGAGGCCTCCACCCAGCTCCCTGGGCCAGCTGGCTCCTCCTCTCACTTTGCCAATGTTGATCAAAGCCCTCCATGGACACCTGCCTGCAGGCCACTGCCCAATCTCAGATCCCCCCAGAGGACCACTTCTATCCTGCTACTTCTGTGCTCAAAAACCCTTGGTGACTCCCCACTTCCTACAGGATAAAAGCCAAACTCTTACGCCTGGCATTCAGGGCTCTGCCATGCTCAAGTCTGCTGTCCTGATCTCCCCTCCTGTCCTGATCTCCCCTCCTAGCCCCTGCCCACCACAGGGCCTCAGCATTCAACATTCCCCAGTCTGGAGGATCAGGCCTGGTTCTGGCCTCCTCTGCTCCAAAGTAATCAGACCTTGAGGACTGCCTCCCCTGGGAAGCTCTCCTGGATCTCTCCCTTCTCTGCAATCCTTCCCACATGGTTCATTTGGATGGCATGGCAGAATTGCTGGCAGTTTCTGACTTGATATTCTGTGGGTTTCCTAGGTCCCTGTCCCTGTCCCTCCCCCCGGCCAGAGTCAGCAGTGGAACCCCAGCAGGCATGGAACCCTAGCAGAGAGCCTGCCAGCAGCACCTGAGGGTGTGAGATAAGAGGCAGCCCTGGGCCTCCAGAACAGGCAGGATATCTGACTCTGAGGGGGCAGCAGGGTCAACCCTATACCTGCCCGGAATTCTCTCTCTAGCAGCTGCTCAAGGGGACATGCAGTCCCTGCGCAAAGACCCCTCCCCCCAGTGAGGGACACTTTCTTCCTTCTCCTGCAGCCTGGACCAGCCCCAGCTCAGCACCCCCCATCAGTCCTGGTTCCCCTGCTCAGACCAAGCAGCACCCAGAAAACAGTTCCCAAGGCCTCCTCTCTTCTGCAGTCCCTGCATGGGGTGGGTACTCCTCCATGGCATGTTTTCCAGCCCCCTTATAGGCCCCAAGAGAAGCTGGAGGAAGACTGTCCATGGAGGGAGTGAGGAGACTAGCCTGGGCAGCAAGGGCCAAGGCCCAGGAGAGTCCTCACTCACCCGCTGTCACCTGATGCCCGTTCTCCATGACTGAGGCATTGGAGACTCTCCTCACCTCTGAATCAACCCATTCTTCCTGCTCCAGGCTCTGAAAAGACACAAAACCAAGCGTCTGTGTGTCCTACCCTGTGTGTCTGTGTGTCCCACCCCAGGTGTCTGTGTGTCCCATCCCAGGTGTCTGTGTGTTCCACCCCAGGTGTCTGTGTTTCCCACCTTATGTGTCTGTGTGTCCCACCCCATGTGTCTGTGTGTCCCACCCTATATGTCTGTGTGTCCCACCCTGTGTGTCTGTGTGTCCCACCCTGTGTGTCTGTGTGTCCCACCCTAGGTGTCTGTGTGTCTCACCCTTGTGTGTCCCACCCTGTGTGTCTGTGTGTCCCACTCTGTGTGTCCCACCCCAGGTGTCTGTGTGTTCCACCCTATGTGTCTGTATGTCCCACCCTTGTGTGTCCCACCCCATGTGTCTGTGTGTCCCACTCCAGGTGTCTGTGTGTCCCATCCCAGGTGTCTGTGTGTCCCACCCTATGTGTCTGTGTGTCCCACACCAGGTGTCTGTGTGTCCTACCCTGTGTGTCTGTGTGTCCCACTCTGTGTGTCTGTGTGTCCCACCCTTGTGTGTCTCACCCTGTGTGTCTGTGTGTCCCACTCTGTGTGTCTGTGTATCCCACCCCAGGTGTCTGTGTGTCCCACCCTATGTGTCCCATCCCAGCCTTTTCAGGGCCCCTTTAGCATGTCCAGTAAGGTAACCCCCTCTCTCTGCAGGTGCCCTGGGATCCACTGCCCATCTCTCACCTGATCCTCATAATACCCCCTCCTGTCCTTTAGGAGGACAAATGGGTCCAGAGGAAAAAGGGATTTCAGCTTTAAGGGGAGCCAGAAGCAAAACTGGAGTTAGGACCCAGGCTGAGGTTCAACTGGTGTCCACAATCATCCCGCCTGATGCAGGGGAGGAGGAAAGGAAGGGACACGGGGAGGAGGGGGAAAGATGGGGGACAGGGGAGGACAGAAAGGAATGGGGGGGAGAGGAGGGGGAAGGAGGACAGACCTTTCCCAACTCTCTCTCTCTTAAGCAAAGAAGGGATTAGAGGTTGTCAAAAAAGACAAAACCCTAATGGCATAAAATTGCAAAGGTTTCACCCAAACCACAGCAGTGCAGCCAGAACACACAGAAACTTTACTGAGAAAAGACTTTGGAGGAATGGCCGCACAAACCCAAATGAGAGTAGCAGGTCTTGGAGGGCATGGGCCTCTGCCCTCTCTGAATCCCCAGCTCTTCAGTGTAAGGGCTTCCCAAGGCCTACTGATTGACTAACAGATCTGAAAGTGAATAAAACGGCCGGCTTAGAACGACCAGTCCTGGTCCAGACCCGCAGGACCCTCCTCTCTCTGCAGGGAGAGGTAGGAGACTAGGCGGCGCTGAGTCAGCTGCTTCTCCTTCAATACTTGACAACAATAAAATCTAAAACTAAAGCCAGGCTTGCTGAACTGTGGGGAGAGGGAAGCCCAGAAATGGGCTGGCAGCAGAGTCAGGAGGTCTGGGTTTGGGGACCACACTTCCTAGCTGTACCCACTCCCAAACAGGGATGACCCTTACATGCCACCTTCCCCAGGCCAGTGGCAGCTCAGAACCCCTGAACCTGATCAGAGCCAGTCTGCCACCTTGGGCGTCCCACCTCACCACATGCACTTCCTCAGGCACCGGGCAGGGTCCACCACACATGCCTATCCTGATGGCCCCTGGGCCTTTTCCTACAATCTGACACATACAGTGGATGGATGGCCCACATCTATTCTCGAGGCCTGGGGGCCAACATATCTGCACTAGGTCAGGCCATCCTCCAAACATTCTGCCTCCTCTGATGTGTCCCTTCCCAGGGTCAAATTTCCCTAATACCATCAAAATCTCACTACCTTCAGCCCAAAGCTGGCACACCCCCAAGATGCTCCTCCCCATACAGTCTCCCGTCTCACAAAAGGGGGAGAAAGGGAGAGTAGCCTGGTCTGGGCCATCCCCCCACTAGGTACCCCACTCAGAGACATGCTCCACCAATGGGGCTTCGGGGCACCTTCTCTAGACCCCTGTAGGTCCCAGAAAGGGCAGCCAAAAGTTCTCCTGCTGCATCCCAGATCAGACTGCTACAAGAAACCCAAACATCTCTGTTTCCTTGGTGTAAGGCCATATCAAAGGATGCTGGCAATAATGGCCTCCCACGTGAGGCCTGAAGACTTGGGTCTGCAGAGGTCACCAGTGGGATGTCTATTTCTTGGCCAGTTCGTTTGGGAGAGGCTTAGCTCCTTCTTTAGCCCAGAGGCAGGGACCACCCTCACCCATCCCCCCTCCCCCTCCACAGAAGGGAATCACGGATGGAGAGTGTGTGAGCACTTAAAGGTAAGCATCGACCAGAGTGAGCCAGCATGGGTTCACTAGAAACCAGCCGGACACTTAGACATTTAAAAAACCAGAAAACAGGAACATACATCCAATGGAAAGAGGCGACATTTTCATTTTAAAAATAGAAATCATTGATTACACAAAAATGAACACTTTCTTTAGAGGAAAAGAATATATACTCAAGCTAAAGAGAAACAGGTCAAGCCTTCAGTATGTTGATGGCTTACAAATAGCTTTCACAAGGAACTGAGATGCACAGACTGCGTGGGGTGGAAAGCCCATCCATGGCTGCCCTATCCAGCTTCACCTGCAAAGAATGCAGGTCCTTCACAAAACCTCCCATGAGAGGATGTCCAGCCTCTGCCAGAGAGGACCTGGAGAGAGAGCTGTGCCCCCTCTTCCTCCTCCCCTCACCCCGCCCTCCCACCCTATTGGCACACTCAGACTGGTGCCTTCTTTCTACAAATTATCCTGCCACGAACAGTGTATCTGAGGGGTGGATGGCAGGAACATTTTTTAGAGAAAAAGCAATGGGGATGTGTGGTGGCTGGGGATCAGGAAGAAATGGGGGCACATCCACAGAACACTGGATACCTAAGATAAAGGGATGGGTGAGGTGAAGAAAGGAGAGCCCAGCCCGGGGGCATCTGAGAGGCGAACTCGATTCACGTGGGAATTCTAGGCCCCAGAGGAAGCAGGTTTAAAGCAGGGCTGAGGAGCTCTGCAGAGGTTGATTTTCTCATTCCCAACCTGCCAGGGTTTTAAAATATGTTTTTCCAGATTTTGTGGGCTGTCCCCTCAGGGACAGACACTGGCTCGCCCACTCCTCCTCCTCCTCCATCCCCGGAATCAGCCACAGGCTTTCAAGGGGCCCACCAGCCCCAGCCTGTGCCCACTGGCAAGGCTTCATCCACACCCCACCCCCCAAACAAAGGCCTGGGAGAAGCTCATCTAAAGGCAGGATCCACCATGGGGGAGGGGCAGTCACGTGGGAGGAGTGGCTACTCTGGCCCCTCAACCGGTGTCCTCCCATCCTCCTCCCCAACCCCCACACCCAGTCCAGTGCCTGGCCTCAGAAGGTGTTTAATATATGCTTCCTGATTGGCTGAGCTTTTACATTTCAGTGAATGAGGCAGGGCAGCTGTGTCTAGATGAGCAGATCTAAACGTTAATGAGCCATTTCTAGGAGTTACTCGGATCCAGTCAGACTTTGAACTGTGCCCAACTTCTCACAGCCCCCTTACCTCAGCAGGGCTGACCTGAGCAGGAGGAGGGGAGCCTTCCCCCCAGTCTGGACAGAATCTTAGAGGGAGCTGGCTAGGGGCGCACTGCGGGCACTTCAGACGCTGGGAGCTCGCTGAGGCCCCTACTGGCTGTGAGTCCCCTGGGGCTCTCTTTGTCCCGTTGGGAGACTGGTATTTCTGGGTCAGCCACGTTGACAGCTGAGAAGAAGGTTTCAGGGAGATTCTTAGGCATGACACTTGACTTTTCTTATGAGAAGTAGCTTCACCTGGTGGGGTGGGGGTGTGGAATGTGTATGTGGGGGTGTGGAGTGTGTATGTGGGGGTGTGGAGTGTGTATGTGTGACAGAGAGAAGAGGGAGGGGGAGGGAAGAGGGAATGGAAGCTGAGAGAAAGAGGAGGTGAAGGGAGAGACAGAGCAGAAAGAGGTGGAGGTGGGCGGAGGGAGAGAGAAACCCAAGGTCTCTGTTCATGGCCTTTCTACAGATACTGTGATTAAAGAAAATTTTGCAAACAAGAATGGAAATAGGCAGGGATGCCAGACCAACAGGCTACACTGCCTTTTTTGAGAAGATGACCAGTGGACTCCCCCAAAAGGCATCTGGTAGGGCCCCATCCAGGGGCATCAGGGAAAGACAGGCAGAGGATGGCACAGGAGCTGAACTCAGGAAGTCGCAGAGAGCAGCCAACCCCAAGCAGAACTTGTGAAGGGCTCCAGGGGGACCTGGGAGAAGCTCTGTCCTTGGAGAGATTAGCAGTCAGAGGCAGCGTTACCGCTAAGGAGGTCAGGGCAGCAAGTGGAGACACTGGGCACACAGGGCCTCTCCTGCATTCCGGGGCTGCCACAGATGAGGGGAAGGAAGTGGACCCTCTGAGTGGGTAGAGCTGGGCTTTTTAGAAGGAGAGGAGAGCATGGGGAGCCATCAACCAATGGCCAAGCATGTATTAGGCAACAGAGACAAAAGGAAAAGCCCCTAGCCTCAAGGAGCTCGTTTTCGGATGGAGAATGCGCTACATATAGAGTATACAGGAGGCAACACTTTCGTTAGGTAGCTTCAGGAGGGAGTACCATATTATGGGGAGCCCAGCAAAGGCTTCACAGAGCAAAAAACCAGGGATTATAAAAGGTAGGGGTGAGAGGAAGTATGCTCAGTAGTGAGGGACAGCCAGGACAAAAGTGTGGAGGTGGGAGATGGGGCATCCTGTGTACACAGCAGGTGATCAGCCAATGTGGCTGAAACCCAAGGACAGGGAGGGGAGTCAAGTGCCAATGGCTGAGGCAGAAGAAACCAGGTGTCAAAGAGCTTTAACATTCAGAAAAGCCCCCAGAGAAGGAGGGGGACAGCAGTCCACAGAGGAACCATAAAGCTCTGAGGATCTCTTGTAACTTGATGGCTTTCCTGCCCTTCTCAACGTTCCCATCCATCTTCACTCTGCGTCAGGCTTGAGGACCAGAGGTCCTGTATAGTAAAGGTCTAAGGGCTGGGCAGGGTCAAATGTGGGTCACAACATGACCCCCAGCTGCCTCCTTCCTGGAGATGTAGCATGGCCAAAGGTACAACCCCTGCAGCCCCATCTGAACATCACTGAAGAAGAGGAGAGAGGAAGCCATGGGCAGAGCCTTGGAGGTGGACTTCTTCAGTAGATGCAGAGATAAGGGAGGGGAGGGAGGGAGGGACTGATGGTTGGAGGGATGGGTGGAGACCTCCTGAGCCAGAGCTGGAGGGAGGGAGGGACGGATGGATGGATGGATGGATGGATGGATGGATGGATGGAGGGAGGGAGGGAGGGAGGGAGGCCTCCTGAGCCAGAGGGGATTAGTGGACACCTCACTCAGAGAGGACAGACATTTCCTGGCCAGAGATGATGGACCTGGAGGCAGGAATCATCCTCATCCTCAGTGTGGGGTGTGGACAACATGGGAATTTGCTTTGCTTGACTTGGTACATGTTTCTTTTGGCTGGGGGGTGGTGGTGAGGGGAAGGGCAGAAGATAGATGCTTATAAATTGAAATTTTAAATTACAAAAGGGTAACGGGAGCACTTCAAAGACCAGAAAAACCAGGAAGGCAGAGAAGTAGGAGCTGGAGGCAGAAGGAGGGGCCAACCAGATTCATGGGGAGGTTCTTTCTTGGGGGGGAGGTATTATCTGACACTAACAAGTGGGACTATGAAAGACACCAGGGTGGGGATGAGAGAATGAAAAGACCATGTGATGTCACTCTTTGTGATGGAGAAGTACAGAAAGCTGCCCAAATGCCTACCAGCACCCCCTTCTGATCATTAGTTCATGTGTGCCCAGATGGCACAGCCAGCAGGAATCACCCAGGGGTCACAGGGGTGAAGGCCAGGGCTCAGACAAGCACAGAGTTGAGCAGTGAACAGCTGGTTCAAGATGGCAGTCTCTGAGAATGGGGCAGGGCTTCTAGAGACAAGCCTTTAACTTGGAGTAACAGTGACTCAAAGCCAGGCAGGGAACTGTGGTAAAAAAAATGCCTCATTTGCCCACAATCTTGCCAGTCCAATCATAAGGGGCCCAAACTGAAGAGGAAACAGGAGAAACCACCTTCCAGTGTAGGATCCCTTCAAGGGGGTGCCTGCTGGGAGAAAGGCAGGTGGAGAAGGCAGGGCAAGGGCCTCAGGGTGCCTATAGCCAGGGGCTGGAAAACTCCCAGGCTCCTTCCTCCAGCAGAGCAGGCCCAAACCTTCTTAGGGCTGCCAGGAACAGTGAGAGGGGCGTCAGAGGCAGCTCTCCCACCCAGGTCTACACACTCTGCCTCTCCACGTCCATAGATCAGGAACAGGAAACGAGTGACAGTTATAGGGAGAAAAGGGGGAGCAGGGGAACAGGCATGAGAAGGAGAGAGTAAGTGGCATCTCAGAAGAAGGGGGAGGGGAGAGTGGAGGGAAGGGGATTCAGGCAGTTGGACATCAATCCGGCATTAACCTTGACAACGTCTTCCTGGGCATCACCCTACCCCACAGTCACACCAAGCTCCTTCATCTCCCTCCAAGATCTGGGTCATCTGCTACAAGAGGAGCAGACCACCTACACCATCATTGGAGTCTGAAATAAAAGACCCCACCTCCACACCTTTGCCTGAGCTGTACCCTGCCTGCAATGCAGACCTCTCTGCTCCCTTCAAAGCTTAGCTCCACGATGAGCTCCTTCAGGAAACTGTCCAAACCCTCCAACTACATGCACTGAATTTGTTTTGTCATTCCCCCAACCCAGTGAGAATGGGAGCCCCCTGAGGGCAGGGCCTTGTATCCCCAGCATGGCATGCGCGCATGTACACACACATAGATACACACACACTTAACGCTTGATGAAACAAATACTTGTTGAACTGGACCAGTGTGCTGGAAGCCAAGTCAGCTTTGTACAGATGTCTGAACTTGGGGACACTGAGCCCAAGGGGAGGTGGCTAAGAGGAGCCCAGGGGCTGCCAGGGCAGGCCCCTTTGGTGGGCGGGGGAGGAGAGGGGCACTGGTAGTCAGGGCTAACTCCAGACCAATTCTTGCCAGAGACTCCCCATGCCACAGAGAGCTCAGTATAAAAAACAACAGATAGATGGATGCAGGTGGATAAACGAATGAATGGAAAGCGATTAAATTCTCACCATGCGCTAAGAAGTGGACTGACCTCTGGTGCTCTAAGACCAAGTGAGGGGGCCAGTCTCTGCCCCTGAGGACAAAATGGAGGGCTGGACCTCTGGGGAATGGGGGGGGGCTGCACCCACACCCCAAGCACTGCCTCTGGCACATAACGATGTTGGCATCCATGCCAATGGCTCCTCTAGCCCAACCCTCTGGGTTCAGAGAGGGCAAAGGCTGCTCATAGTCCCCCAGTTGAGGGCAGAGCCAGGACTAGATAGCACTTCTCCTGATGCCTAGAGGTCGGGTTCTTTCCACAGACACTGAGAATGAGCAGTGCCTGCCTCCTGCCCTGGGCGGTTTCCTTACTGTCTCCCACAGACTCTGCCCATCCTGGCTTTTTCCCACTCCCTGGCACGTCTCCCTCCTAGCTCCTGCCTGTCTAAATCTCCCAGACCATCCCCACATGGCTTTCTGTTTTTCACCAGATTCCCCACAGACAGTCTGGGGTGCCCTGAGGCCTGGCCCTCCCCATCTTGGTGCTGCCTGCCTGCCCAAGTCATCCAGGACTTCACTCTTGCCAGACCTCAGAGTAACAAAGCCCCCTTGTCTGTGCCCAGCACCAAGGGCAAGGTCCCAGCCCCAGGAGAATCACATCACCATCCTTCTGCCAAGAGCCTCCAGGCCCTGCTCTCTGGGAGCCTTCCTCCGACCTGGGCTGAGAAGCATCCAGGCCAGGTCCCCTGCCCACCCCTGCCCCAGGCCAGCTGCTGCCCCTGCTCCAGCTCCCTCTTCTAGGTTATCCAGTCTTCCCTCCCCTCCCTCCTCCAGCTACTCAGGCACAGTCCATTTCCCAGGTTTGCTCTCAGTCTCTGGGCTGGGGCTCTAGGAGGGTAGCTAACCCTAACCATTGGGCCACTTCATTTGGATTGGGTATCAGACAGAAAGATAAGCTTTTGGGGCTGAAAGGCAGAGACCAGCCAGGTCAAGCTCCTCCCCACAAAGTGATGCCCACTGTCAAAGGGATCCTCCAGCCTTTCCACTAATATGTTGACAGAACTCAAGTGAGCCCAGGGGACTGCATGCTCAGTAATCTGACTTCAGTGGAAGAAGGATCTGACCACAATGGAGCACTCTAGATCAAAGGTAAACATGCAGGCCCCCCCAAGCACCGGGAGGCTTTAAAGAGCCCTGACCTCAGGGGACCCCAAAGGCAATGAGAGTGACAGGGCCCTGGAAGGAGATGAGGGGTGGAGAGCCCAGGACTCCAGGCAAAGGGGACCAGGGCAGGATGGGGCCAGAGAGGAGTCAGGTCCTGGCCTTGATGGTTCCCAGAAAAGAGGCTAGGATGAGAAGCAGGAGCTCAGTTCTCTTCTGACTCCCACAATAGCCCCTAGGCTGGGCACCATCCCCATCTACAACTGAGTGAGACACAGAGAGACTACTCAGCTTACTCCTGCTTGGGATCAGGGCTTGTGAGTGTCAGGGGCCTCATCTCACCAAGGCCCCAGCAAGGCCTCAAGGATTCACCCCAGCAAACCAATGGGCCCAGAAACCCTGAGCTGCCCCATAAGATCCTCACTGAAAACCAGTCAGCAGATAAGTCACATAGGGAGCACTCCTCATTCAGACATGAGACAGCAGGCCTTGGTGCCCCAGGCTGCTTCTGGGAAGAGATGAGGAGGGAGAGGTCACGGATTCAGCCAAAGGAAGGGGGCCTCAAGAAGCTTAGACTCCAAGGGGATAGCAGAGCCGCCTTTGGCCCTGAAAGGCTGAACCAGGAGGGATGAACAGCCCAAGCCCAAAGGCTGGAGGGAAGGAGGAATGGGGCGGCACAGACACAGGAGACCTTCAGAGCATGGCTTGTTGACCACCCACAAGGAGTGCTGCTCTAACCAGAGGCAGGAGAGGATGGGGGGGGGTCCTCAAGGGCAAGTGCTGTCTCCACAGCCTTTCACAGTGGGGCTACCATCAGAGAGAATGTCTTCTGCCCCCAGGACAGAGGATGTCTCCCTCACCAGGGAGGCCTAAGCATGCAAGATTCTAGCTACACTGCCCAGTGACCCCTCCACAGATCACTGACACTGAAAACAGACAATATTTGTGTGGCACTTCCAGTTTGGAAAGCACCGTGTGTCTGTTATCTCATTTCAGGGTCACAATAGCCCTGTGACTGTGCTGTTATCCCCATTCCACAGATGAGGAAACTGAGGCAGACAGAGGCTAAGTGACTTGTCCAGGGTCAGACAGTTAGAAAACGTCAGAGGCTGGATTTGAACTCTGGTCTTCCTGACTCCAGATCCAGGGCTTTATACACTGAGACACTCAGTTGCACAACAACCAGAGCAGCACAGAAGTCCCCACTGGGTTGGGTGGGAAAGCTGCAAGTCCCATTTCTGTAGGATGCCGAGGCTAGGAGGATTCCTCCATGTAAGGAGACCTCAGGCACTACAGGGTACACCAGAGCCCTAGGCTGGGAGTCAGGAAGAACAGTTTAGAAATCTCTCACTTCGAAAACTGGAACACTAATGCATTGTTGGTGGAGTTGTAACCTGATTCATGCATTCTGGAGAGCAGTTTGGAACTATGCCTAAAGGGCTACAAAAATGTGCATACCCTTTGACCCAGCAATACTGCTTCTAGGACTGTATCCCCAAGAGATCTTAAAAATGGGGAAGTGTCCCACATGTACAAAAATATTTATAGCAGCTCTCTTTGTGGTGGCCAAAAACTGGAAATCAAGGGGATGCCCATCCATTGGGGAATGGCTGAATAAATTGTGGTACATGAATGTAATGGAATATTATTGTGCTGTAAGAAATGATGAACAGGAAGACTTCAGAGAGGCCTCGAAAGACTTATATGAACTGATGCTGAGTGAAAGGAGAAGAACCTGGAAAGTACACAGCAACAGCATGGTTCGATGACCAGCCCTGCCAGACTTGGCTGTTCCCAGCAACGCAATGATCTGAGACAATTCCAGAAGACTCGTGAAGGAAAATGCCATTGACACCCAAAGAACTGTGCAGTCTGAATGCAGAGCAAGGCAGACTATTTTCACTTCTGCTGTCACTCTTTTCTTCCTCATAGCTCCTCCCTTTTGTTCTGGTTGCTCCTTCACAACATGACGAATGTGAAAATACATTTAATATGATTGTCCATGTAGAGCCTATATCAGATCGCATGCCATATTGGGGAGGGGGAGGGAAGAGAATAGAAGGAGAAACATTTGGAACTCAAAATCTTACCAAAATGAATGCTGAAAATTATCTTCACATGTAACTGGAAAAAAATAAAATACTATTAAGAGGAAAAAAAGAGAAAGCTCTCACTTCACCTGCCCGTTGGCAAAGTGACCAAAGGAAGAAGCAGGTTATATCAGGAGACCAGCATCCCAACCCTACTGTACAGAGGCTGTCTACAGGGATATCAGAAAAGCCCCCCAGTTGCCCGGTCTCCCTACTGGGATAAGTACAGTGATAGGGACCCCAAGCACCCCTAAACACTCACGGTGCCGCAGGATGCTTGCTCATCCCCCAGGCAAAGGCCAGACAAGTGGCAGACTATGACAGTAAGGGAAGCTACCATGCTGAAAGCTACAGGGATGCAGAAAATTCAGAGACTCTCAAGAAGACTTGCATGAACTGATGCAGAGCCAGTAGATGTCAATGAGAACAAGATGGAATCAGGAAGAATAAAGCAGGCCAGCCCCAATAGAGAGCGATGATGACCAAGTCAAGCTCAGCACCAAGGAGCATTTCCCTCCTCCCCCTCCCAGCACAGCAGAGACAGTGGATCACGGGTGTGGAATGGGGGGGCTCATTCTCGGACCCAAGGACTGGCTTTGAGAAACTTCAAAGAGAAACTGCCACAGAAGGCATCAGAACCACCACTCACCACTCATGTGGCCTTGGGCATTCTTCTCAGTTTCTCCCTCTGGAAAATGGAGAGAATAATTCCTGTCTGCCTCCTTTAGAGATTCACCATAGAGATCACAATAATGTAACTAATAATCATGTCATTATTAATAATAACCTCATTAATGAAAATGAAAGCACTTTGGGAAAATAAAAGTCAGGGACCACTGTAGGCTGGCTTGTGGGAGCCTGGGACAGCTCTAGGAGAGGAGGGGGAGGCAGGAGAGGGAGGGAAGGTACTTGGGGAATATCTGCCAAGAGTCTCGAAAGATTCCACCTTTCCTGGGCTCTCCTCCTCCCGACTCCCCATGGAAAGTTATCTTCATTATCTAGGGCTGGCCAGATGGCCTCTGGAGGCTGACCTCCCCCACTCAGTACATGGCACCAAGAGACTTCAGGAAGGAGGAGAAACTCCCACCCCCAAACTCCAGGGAGCCAAAAATCAACCTCAAGGACCCTGTGCAGCTCCCCACCTCCCATCTCCCACATGTCTAAAGAAGAACATGCACCCAGGAGGGGTGAGGAGACAGGTGGCCCTGAGGCATGCCTCTCCCTTCCATCTCAAGGGAAAGAGAAGTACTTTGTTGTGTCCCTGCACACAGTGAGTCTCTTTTACAGGCAGGAAGCAGTCCAGTTACATAATGATGCCCTGGTTTGCCTGAGCTTTGGGACTCCACCCCACCCCCAACTTGGCCATCCTGATCCATGTTGGGTTACAGGTGACCAGAGACCAAATGGCTGTCACTAAGCCAGCCAGCTTTGGAGCTGGGCTAGGCTATCCAGAGACCCAGCCTCCCTCCTAGAGAGGACTGAGGACTGTTGTGGAGACAGGGCTCAGGGAACCTAGCAAAGCTCACTTGAGCCCATTAACTGAGGGATGGTGGAAGAAGTTCTGGTAGATGAATGTGATGGAAGGGGCCAGTTTCAGAGGAAAGCAGGAAGACCCTTATGGGCTGATCCAGAGAGAAGTAAGGAAAGCCAGAACAAGCAATGCAAGGACACCAGCTTGAAAAGACTGAAGGACTTGGGAATTCCAAAGACCACCCCACCCCCACCCCCCAGCCCAGCCTGAGACACACACAGGGCACACCACTAATGGGGGCATCTCTTTGGTTTGATTGTCAACACATGTTACGAAGGTTTTGTTTTTCCTTTTTCTCCATGGAGAGAAGGTGAGAGGGACAAAGGGGCTGAGGATAGAGCAGCCCTTCCTCCAAAAAAAAAAAAAAAGAGCAGAGGGCCATGGAGACATTTTCAAAAGCAGCCCCAAGGGATTGACTCCCAGACAAAGAGAGCCTCTTGGAACACGACCTGCTGAATTTCTTGTGTCTCCCAAAGCTGGGGAAGCTGGCAGGCCCTTTCTGTTCCCCTATACAAAAGGGGTTCTCACCATAGCTGGCATTAGTGAAGGTCAGCGGAGGCCAGGGAGGTCTGGAACAGCAGAGCTGCCCCTTCACAGTGAGTTCCTAAGTCACAAATATTCATTCCCCATGCATGTGGCTACACAAAACATGCATACACACTCCAGGTACCCTATGTGCTCCCAGACTGGGGAGCCTTCTCCAGGACATGGAATATGCTGAACACTTCAGCCTGGGCCTCTTTCCTCAGGTTGTGCCTTTGAAGGACTTGATTTAAACCTCTCCCCAAAGTGGCTCACTTTGTTATAAAAATAACATGGCTGACAGGGAAGGAGAGATAAGGTTGAGCCTGGCTTGTCTCACACAAAGGCATTCCGAGGGGCCTGGGGCCCAGAGGGCCCTGGTTTGTTCCTCTCTCAGCTAATGGGCTTTGCAGGTGGTCCCAGGTAACTCCTCTGGAGACCAGACCAGCCTCCTGGGTCCTTCTAGAGTCAAAGGAAGTCCCACCTCCAGGAACTGAGCTTAGATGGACAGAAATGTCTGGCTTTTCTTAAATTCCCCTGGCTCTCTAAGTTCTACCAGAGCAGAGAAGCTAGTAATGGCAAGGGCCTGAAAGGCCAGCAAGGCCAATTACCTCATTTTACAGATGAATAAAATGAGGCTTGGGAAAGGTGACTTACCTGAGGTCATCCAGGCAATAAATGACACAGGAGGAATTTGAACCCAGGTTCTAACTTGAGAACCAGGGGTCTCTCCAAGTGGAGTCCAGGCCCTGTGGCAAGCCATGGGGGTGAGTATGGGGGGGAAGTGGGGCTGTCCTTGGCCACAAGTGTCCAGGACAATTCCCCACCAGGACTTTAGTCACTTCTCAGGGAAGGGACCCTCTACCTAATTGTGTCTCCCGACCCCAAAAGTACCCAGCATGGTGGCAGCTGGGGCTGCATAGTTGGGGCAGGGCAGGAGGAGCAATGAGGTAGAGGGTAGCCCAGGCAACCAGGTGGGGGAGTTTCCAGACTACTCCTGAGCCCACCCCAACAGACCCATGAGGCCTGGCAAGGAAATTATGAAAAATGAGAGTCAGAGGGGCACTGATGGAGGGGTGCTGGCCAGGGGTGCAGGGCAGGTCTCCTACATCCTGTACTGACCTCTACCATTTCTTCAAGCCATCAGCCCCCTCCTCACCTTTTCTGCCAAATGCCTGAGTACCCATTTACATTTATCCAATGACCTCTTTGGAACTCCATCCACCTCCCTACCTCCAATGGCCTTCTCCAGGACCCCCCCATCCCACCACACTGCAACCCCATTGGCTACCCCTCCCCCATCCACCTCCATACCTCCAATAGCCTTCTCCAGGACACCCCCACCCCACCACACTTGGTCCCCATTGGCCACTTATCCCCGGAAGAGTTGGCAGGGCCCTCTGTGGTGGGCAGCCAGCAAAGGCCACCAGAGGGAGACAGCAGCACTTATCTAAAGTCTAAACTTTCCTCTTGTGGTGTTCCTAATCCTTCCAAACCAGGCTGATCCTTGCCCACATGCAGGCTACCTTCCAGACAAACAAGGCCCACCAACATGCCCTCTCTGCCTTCTCTTTTCCAGGAGAAATTAGGCCCAGTTCCTTCAGCTGTTGCTCTCATGCCCAGGACTCGAACCCTTCCTGTGCTCAGCTCTCTTCACCTTGTCAGAGTTTCCTGGGCCCTCTCCTCTGGTTTCCAGGGTAGCTCAGTCTCTGTCCTCCAACATCTCAGTCACTTCCCTCTCTAAGGAGGGTTCTTCTCATTTTCCCACACTAGCATCCCCAACTGCATTCACTGCCGAAGCTGCCACCACCCAAGGATCATGGAAATCCTTGGCCCCCTTTGCTGGATGGCCCCACTACCTCCCCCTCCTCTGGCGAGGTCCTCAGGCTCTCCCACACCCCAACTGCCAAGACCCGTGCATTGTATCTACAACATTCTCCCCCCATCTCTCACCTGACACTTTCCTCCACACACTCAACAAGGGAGCTTAGTTTACTTGTGGTAAGACAGGTCCCTGCCTCGTGAAGCTCAGGGAGCAGGGGGAAAGAACACACATAGGAGAGAAGCTCTTTTCAAACAAGGTCTGAAAGGCAGAAGGTCACCCATTACCAATGTGGGGTGGGGGTCGGGAATGAATCAGGGAAGGCTTTCTCAAGGGAATTCATTTGTGTGGGGCTGCAGGGGAAAGTGAATGAAGCCATCAGCCTGCCATGGAGGGGGACAGAGAGACTGAAGCCAAGGAAGACAGAAGAGAAGGAGGAGAGACCCCCTGACTGAGCCTTGACAGGCCAGGAAAAGCATTATGGGCCAACAATAGAGTCTGAGCTGGCCAGGAGGGGCAGGAGAATTGGGGGAAGGGATCCAGCCCTGGCAACAAAGGGAGAGAGTTTCTAGGAGTAAGGAGGGAGCTGGATGCTTGGCAGATCTGGGCTCATGCAGTCTCCAGGCCCCTAAGTCCCCAACCAAGGTACTCTTCTGCTAACCCACAGGAAATCCCCTCATTTCCAGCCTTTCCCTCCAGTCAGACTGGACTACTGTGCCATCACAGGCAGCAGCCCCAACCTAGAAGGGGCTCCCCTCTCACCTCTGGGGATCTGGATCTTCCTACAAACTCTCCACCCCCACCCAGGCAGGGAGCTCTACTAGAATTACTGTTAACAGATGGACTTGCAAGGGCAAAAAGTATCCCCCCCCCCCAAGATAAGCTCCCCGAGGGTAGGGGTTGCTGTATTTATGGCCTCCAGGGACCCACCGGGCAGCAGAAGTAAGTGAAAGTGAATGCCTCCTTGGAAAAGGAAAGGCCAAATACTGCACATCCCCACCCCCCAGGGCAAAGCTACCAACTTCAGCAGACAGTTCCCAGGCAGTAGCCCAGCCCCAGAGCCAGAGCACTTCCCCAGATGGAGGAGAGATCCTTACACGCCAGGCCCACCATGGCCATCTCCATGTCGGGCTCACACCATGTCTGGGCCTGAGAGAATGTTTGCATGGTTCCCTGCCTTCACATGCCCACTCAGGGGCCAATGGACTCCAACTCTACCTCCTGGACACACCTTCACTCCCTTCCCATCCTCCACTGGACCATAAGCCCTGGGAAGGCAGGGTCTGCACAAGGCCTAGTTTGGTTCAGGGAGTGGGGGATGGGAAGGTGGTGGCAAGTCCCATCAGGGAAGGCATGGTCATGGTAGGAGATAAGATGTGATGGCCATGGGAAGCTCCAGTCTGCTTCTAGGATCCACCCAATGGTGGTACCAAGCCAGACTGGACAGGGAGGATGGTAGGAAGAAGTATTAGTCCCAAGCAGCCTCCAGCTCTAGTGGTGCTAGGTGCCCAGGGTGCTATGGAATCCAAGACCCCACCACCACTATGTAAGAATTCAAGCAACATGGACACATCAGGTCTGGAGATGGTGAACATGGTCAGAAGAGGCCTGTCTGGGGTCCTGCTTCCTCCTCCCTAGGCCACACAGCTCAGCCCTCTCCTCCAGGACTCAGGTCCTTCCTCAAATCTATATGTGAGTTAGACAGAAGTCAGAGACCTTGAGACTTAGTGCTTGGGGTGGTTGTGGGATGGTGAGGGCGGTGCCCAAGAGAAGAAAGGAAGGAGAAGGAGTGGGACAGGGAGAGGCAGACTGGTCCAGGTCACCTTAGAGAGAAGTAAGAATTGAGGGAGTGACCAAGAAACCAGAAGACAGGCAGGATCATGGACAGTCCATGGCTCCCAGCCAAGTTACTCCAAAAGCTTAGGCAGCTTTGATGAGAGGGAGGAAGGGAAAGCCCCTTGGCCTCAATTCCTTCTCCTCAGGCCTCCCCTAGTGAAAGGACCTGCCAGGACCAGCCAGAGGGCTCCTTCCTCTCCCATTTGGCTGGGGGTCTGTGGAGCCACCCAGAGAGCCTGAGAACTGGGCTGGCTGCCTTCTCAAACCCAAATCACTCACCTGGACCCACCTGGACCCTACACAGGGGAGCCTCCCTCCCTTGGCCTGCATCCCTGGAGTCCCAGGTTTCACTAGTGAGGGCTAGGCCCCATTCTCTGCATGCCTCAATGAGTGGCCACTCTTTAAACCCCCAGAAGGCTATGGACCTTCTCCAAGCTCACCCCTTCCATTCAGAGGCCTCAAAGGGTCATTTAGGTCATCATAGTCCCGGGTTCCAAAGACCCTCTCCCCCTCAGGAAGAGGAGGGTGTGGAGGGGCCTCTGAAACAGATTCAGACCCTTGAAGCGGAGAGACAGGTGGACTCAGAGCTGGCCAGGCTGGGCTGATGCTCTCCTCCAAGCCCCCTCCCCCACTGCTCTGATGGACATACACACACACACACACACACACACACACACACACACACACACACACACACACACACACACACACACACACACACACTCCTCTTCTCTGGCATACCAGGCTCACTTTTCCATACCATGCAGCCTGGTTTATTTACTAAGTACCTTCCAAATACAGGAGGCAGTCACCAGGCACTTTTGGCCTGGCCTCCGACAGCTGTCCCACTGCACATTCTTGTCATTTAGCCTTCAGCAACCAACAAACCAGGTCGTGCGATGCCTGCCGAGAAGCTGAAGACCCCAACCCAGGACCGCAACACAGTGGTTGTAGGCTAGGATCCCAAAGCCCTGCCCAGCTCCTGGCCCAACCCAAGACTTCAGGCCAGAGATAAGACACCGAGATCCCAAACTACATCCCGACGGGTCTGATACATAACCTGGAAGTCGACCTTCCCCTACCCCGACCCCTGCCACAGAACAAGCTAGGGAAACTGAGGCAGGTCAGTGTGGGAGGAGCTGCAGCTGGCCCCACAAGGCGGAAGTGGGACCAACAGGTCAGGGTTATGAAAAGGGAAATTTGAGGCTGGAGATCAGAAAGACTCTCTCAAACTATAACCCCTCGGAGCAGGCCCCCAAAGGGGAGGGATCAGACCTTGTAGGTCGGTGGTGGGCCCTTCCTTTTCCCACCTGCAGGCTGCACTTTCACCCACTCGCTACCGTCAGGTCCCGACCTGACCGGGCCGGGCCGGGAGGCGCTCACTCACCTGGCCACGTCCTGACAGCGAGAACACGGCGTGGCTGGCGAAGCGCGGGGGCCCCCGGGCACCGGGGGACACTGACTCGGTCTGGGGCTCGGACCCGCAGTCCAGGGACACGCCGGTGGCACGCGCCAGCGCCTCCACGTGGCGCGCCAGTTGTCCTAGGTGGACCCGCAGCCGCTCGTGTTCGCTCTGCAGCTCAGCCACGGTGCGTGCCAGGGGCCCGGCCAGTCCTAGCGCCTCGTCCACTCGGCTCTCCACGCCGCGCTGGAAGCGCGCCACGTCCGCGCGCAAAGCGCGCACCGCCTCGCGCAGCCCCGCTGGCGCCTCGGCAGACTCGAACCCGAGCTCCTCCTCAGCCGCCCTTGCCCCAGCAGGCTTCTCTCCTGACGCGCTCTCCATGGCCTGAACGCTCCGCGCTGGGCTCCGCGCAGGGCTTCACGTAGGGCTCTGTCTGGCGCCCCGGCTCGGCAGCCTTAATTTCAGGAGGGGGCCGCGGAGGGAGGGGGGACGGTGGAGGAGGGGAGGAGCCGCCCCGGGGGGAAAGAAGGAGGGGGGAGAGGCGAGGGTAATGGGGGAGCTGACCGGGCCAGGGGGGAGGGGACCAGACTAGCCTGGGGCGGACGCTGGGAAACTCGCCGGGGCCCCCTCCTGTTGGGCAGGAAAGAGAGCCAGGGTGCGGAGACCGGGTGGGCTCTCTTACCCAGCCCACTGGGGCCAGCACAGCCAAAGTCAACAGACCTTATCGCTCCCCAGGAGGGAAGGAGGGAGGGAGAAAGCTGGCCGGCTAGGGGAGGGGACTGGAGAAGAGGGGGGAAGGGTCCTTCCTGGTCCCCTTCGGCTACCCCACCCCTGACCGGCTGCGGGGGAGGGGGGGTCCAGGTCCTCTTCCCACCCCAGCCGGACTCCCCGAGCTCAGACCCCCCACCCCCACCCCCACCCCGGCTACGGAGGCGGGCAGGTGCAGGAGGCGGGACAGGGAGGAGGGACTGAGAACCATGGTGGGCGGGGGCCTGAAGTCTGATCCCCGAAGAAGCAGCTCCTGACAGTCAGGTTCCCCACCGACCGACTCCTCCATAGCTTTTTACCTCGGAGACATTTTGTACAGAGATACACACCACTCACTGCAGACCATATCACACACACACACACACACACACACACACACACACACACACACACACACACACACACACACACACACACACACACTTGGAGTGCCACTGGAAATCCAAGTCGCTGGGGATTCGGAAAGTCTCATCACCAGACCTCAGAACTCCGGCCTGCCCTTCTTTCCATTAGGGGCCTGAGCCTGGACCTCAGAGCCATGGAGTTGGTGTTTAAGACCATGGCCATTGGTGAGATCACCAAGTGAGAAAGGAGGGAGAGAAGATTCCTCGACCCAGGACAAACTAGAGGCTGCCCGACCCTGTGAAGAGGCAGCCAGAGAGGCAGAAGGAGAACCAGGACAGAACAAGGTCCTAGAAAGCTCCGGATGAGAGAGTGTTCAGGAGGGCTGGTCAGCACTATAAGGGACTGTGGGGATGGGATTTGGCAGTTAAAAGATCACTGGCAGTCTGGGAGAGGAAGCGTTCAACTTAGAAGCTACACTGTAGCTTCTTACAGTTTTACAGAACAAATCTTTTTATGAGGGGGATTTGTTCTGTGAAATTTAGATTCAGTCAAAGGGCTGCTCTTGAGGACCTAGAGGGCCACATGACCCAAGGTCACAGGTTCCCCATCCCTGAGCAACACTGAACCAACTTCAGTGAGTGAGAGGAGAGAAAGTAGAGACCAAAATGAGATAAATTTCCTAGAAAGTGACTGAAAAAAAGGGGAAGAGAAATGGGATAAGTGCATGGCGAGGAGGAGTGGGGTCTAGTGAGGATCCCTAAGGTGGGTCTGTGCTGGTAGGAAGACAGGAATGAGCTTGTACAGAAGGGAAGTCTGAAAATCGAGGAGCAGGCTGCCACAAGGCAGCAACCATTTAAGAGCTCAGTCTGGGGTGAGCTCAGTGTTGCATTACCCTGAATCACCTTGTGTTCTTCAGTGACTGAAGAACAGTCATCCAGTTTTCCTATGTTGATAATAGCTTACATTTATATAGCTGCCTGCAAATATTATCTTGCTAGATCCTCACAACAACCCTGGGAGATGGGTGCTACCATCATCCCCATTTTACAGAGGAGTAAACTGAAGCAAGCAGAGGTTAAGTCAGGGGTGGGCAACCTGCACCCTCGAAGCCACATGTGGCCCTCCAGGTCCAAACACTGTTCTGTGAAGTTCGGCTTCAGTCAAAGGGCCATACCTGAGGATCTAGAGGGCCACATGTGGCTTCGAGGGTGCTGGTTGCCCACCCCTGGGTTAAATCATTTGCTCAGTCATATAGCTAGTAAGTGTCTGAGGCTGGATTTGAGATCAGGTCTGTCCTTTCTCTAAGCCAGGTGCTCTACCCATTGAACTGCCCAGCTGCCCCAGCCCCACTCTTACCCTTGTATGTTACCCTGTACCAGACCTATTACACTATGTCTCCTAGGCTCTGCCCACTCTGAGATAACATCACCCATCTCCTGTCTTACACCTGGTCTCTTGGCTCTGTTACATTGTATGACCTAGGTGCTATTAGGGGTCATATTGTATCACTTCTCTCTGTTCTATAGTGTCCTTATTCTAGGTTACATTGTATCACTACATATACCATAGTCTAGCTATTATATTGCATCACCCAGTGCCTTTTTTTCTCTTGGCCTCCCCTGTGTTACATTCTAACACCTATTTCTATTACATTACCACCCAGCTGCTTTCCCTGTAGGTGCCATATTATCCCTTCTGTCCTCCATTAGGTTATATTATATCATGTACAATGATACAATTTCTGCTGTTACATTGTTAGACTCCTCTCTTCCCCAAAATTTCTTCAAAGATTCTAATAATGAGGAAATGCAAACAAGATGAAATATAACGCAAATCAAAGTCTAGTCCCATGTTTGATTCAACAAATAAAGATTAGGAGTAAGGGACAGAGATGCTCAAAGACAAGTTCTACGGGGAAACAAAGACTTGGAGGGTTCCAGCTCAGTGTGAGGTTTAGTCCTGGTCCCTTGCCTGTTAGAATTAGCCATTTTGTTGGAGGACCATGGGTGATGGTGCTGAATTAGGTTATTCAGAGGAGGCTGAAGGGAAGAGCCCTGAGGTGATTGGGAACTTGCTACCTTACAAGGTAACACATGTTTCTGACTGATGTGGAACTGGAATCTGCTGCCCTCTAACTTTGACCCATGGCTGCCAATTTGGCCTTCCAAGGCTAAGCAGATCAGGTCTCTTCCCCTCTTCCACATCACAGCCAGGGAGCAGCATGAAGCCACCAATCATCCTCCCATCTTCGCTGGCCTCAGAATGCCCCCTCCCTCCAATGGATCCCAGGCAGCATGGTTTGACAACCCTTTTCTGTCCAGGACATGCCCTAGCATTTCAATGTCCCTTCCAAAATGTGGCATCCCCAGATCTCCACATGAGGCCTGACTAGGGCAGACTGAACAGGTATCTCATTCTGGATCACATGTTTCAGTTAAGAAAGCCTCAGGTCCGGTGAAGTTTGGGGGAGGCCACATCCTATGTACCCCACAGACCTCATTCCTGTACTCCCTTGTTGAGTCTGTGACTGGGTGCACTAATGGAACTTTCCTGGTTTGGGGACTCAGGGCATGGGGTTGTCTTCACTGGAAAGTTCCTGGACAGGTGGAATATAGAATCTTCATGCCATATAAACAAGTGGACAAGTAGGAAAGTGGGTCCTGGAACAGAGGCAGAAACCAGGCTAAAACAAGGAGTGGACAGAGGCCTGGGAAGAGTCCAGAGGCCTTCCCAAGGAGGGTCCAAAAGAAGTCTGGGGGACATTGGAGGCAGGGGCTCCTCCCTTGGTCTGAGGTTGAGCCCAGGGCCCTTCCAGTGCCCAGATTCTGTAATTCAGTGTACTGCCCATGAAGATAGATGATACTGGGCTCATAAAAGGCAAGAGAACAGTGGGGTCCAAAGGGGCCTCCCAGCTCTGCTGTGCCAGGGGCCTTAAAGGGACAGTAGCAAGTGGCAAAACCCCTTCTGACTCACTAACTGGTACTCTGCCACTGTTGCCAGTTATTTATTGACTCCTCAGATGCCCATGGGGATTGGGCTGCCCAGCAATTTGAGAGAAGCTTATGATCTTCCTGGAAATGAACCTCTGGGGTGGGGCTATGGCAAGGACAAACTGATCAAGCAGAGGGGGCTAGGGTCCCTACTGTCTTACACGACCCACGTGGCAGAGGTAGATGATCAGTCAGTCAGTCTATCAACATTAAACATAGGCTTTGTGCTTAGAGCTCAAGGAACAAAGAAAGGTAAAAGCCCAAGCCCTTGAACTCACAGCCTGCTGGGGGAGACGTAAATAACCCTGAGTGAACAAGCCAAATCCAGGGAAAATGGAAGAAAATGGGGGGGAGGGGAACTTGAATTAAGAGAGGTTGGGAAAAGCTTCCTGTAGAAGACTGGAGGGAGGAGGAGGAAAGGAGAGAAAGCATTCCAGGCAAGGGGGACAGTCAGCAAAACCTGCCAGAGTTGGGAGATGGAATGTCTTGTTTGGGAAATGCAGGCCAGTCTCTGAATCAGAGGATAGCAGAAAGTGAGGTGCCCAAAGACCATGATGCACCATGAGGGTGAAGCTTTCAAAGTGAACTGAGACATGACAGATGGGGAGCAACAGTTCCTCAAGGGGGGAGGGGTGACTTGACAGCTGAGCTGACGTGGAAAACACCTGGTTCAACATTCCAGACTATTCCATAGTCCAGGTGTGAGGAGCTGAGGACCTATACCATGATGACAAGGAGAGAAGAGGACATGTTACAGCCTGGGCAGCAGATTGTATCTGGGGGTAGGGGGGAGCATGTGGGAGGAGTCCAGGACTAGGAGGTGTGGGCCATGGCAGGGCTGACAAGAGGGAGCTGGAGGGCAGCAGAGAGATTAGGGTGGGATGAGTGGATCTGAACGTGAATCATCTGCATAGAAATGGTCATTGGGTGACACTCACCTTTAAAGGATGGGAACAGGGTTAGGGGACTAGGAAGAAGCACTCAGACAGACAGGAGAACCAGAAGAGTGGCTCCATGAAACCCCAAAGTACAGTATGTTAAGGCAGCTAGGGGGCGCCATCGTGCATAGGAACATGGAGCCTGGAGTTCAAATCCAAACTCAGACACTATCAGGGCAGCGAGGTGGAGCTGCTGTGGATAGAGCCCTGGGTCTGGAGTCAGGAAGATTCATCTTCCTGAGTTCAAATCTGTCTTGAGACACTTACTAACTGTGTGACCCTGGACAAGTCACTTCACCCCGTTTTCCTCAGTTTTGTCATCTGTAAAATGAGCTAGAGAAGAAAATGGCAAAGTACTCCAGGATCTTGGCCAAGAAAACTGATTGAAAAAAAATGACAGTATATCAAGGAAGAGAGATCTACAGTGTCAGAGGGTTCAGATAGGTCCAGAAGGATGGGGACAGGGAAAAGGCCATTAGCTGTGCTGATGCACAAATCACTGGAGCCAGGCCTGCAGCCAGAGAAGATGAGGCTACAGTAAAGGCAAGTAAGCCATAATCAGCTAAGCCAATCAGGTGTCCACACCAAGTCTAGCATATGGTGAGTCCCTGGGAACTGGAAAGGGCCCACCAGACTGACCAAGGAAGGGCAATCCAGGACAGATCAGAAGCATAGCATGTCCAAATACCTGGGTCAATAATAGTGTAATCAGGCTTGTGATTGGCTGTTATATTGCCTGCCAAAAAAACCCAAAGGCCATTGGTTACTTTGGAGGAAGCCATTATAGTAGAACAATGAGGTCGGAAATGAGACTGCCAGAAATTATGAAGAAAAGGAACAGAGAGAACCCAGTGGAGCAGAGGTACCTATTAGAGACAGTGTCTCTAGGAACTTGGGTAAGAAAAGCATAGCATGGTGGCTGGGCGGGAGGAATGACCCAAGAGCAGTTCGTCTGAGGCTAGGGGAGATGTGGGTATATTTGTAGGCAGGGGGGAAATGGCAAGGAGACCAGGAGAGACAGTGGGGAATGACAGGTGCAGTCCCCGGAGAAGAGCCCAGCCACCTCAGCAGCCCATCTGCAGCAGGATCCTCTGGGACTGCTCCTCCTGGCTTTAAACAGACCTACAACACTGAACCTATCTCAGGACCTACACCTCATGTCTTTATGGTGGCTGATGGTAAGGGCATCATGAAAGGCAAATAGATCAAGAGAACCTGCCCCCAATGTCACCAGAAGTGTCAGGCCTCCCTCAATCGTGTCCAGCACAAGCTGCACATGCCCATCTCCACATGGCTGCCCTCCGCCAGGCCAAGGCCCTTCTCCAGAGCCAGAAGGCAGTTGTAAAGAAGTGAACTGTCCACCCGCTGAGAACCACCACCCAGTTGGGGGGCCAACCTTGAGAGAGAAGCCATTTCCTCATGGGAGACACGAGTGAAGGAGGAGAGTGGGGCAGGAGATGAGGGGGAGGAGAGAAGAGGGAGTACGTGGTGAGTGAGCGAGGCTCAGCTGAAGGAGCAGGAAGGGATGAGAAGGTTTGGGGAGCTGCTCTGGGGAGTGGGCTGGGGCATCAGTGATATGGAGCATCAGGAGGGTGGCTTGACATGCTTTGTCATGCCCCTGAGCAAACTCACTGCTGCCCACACATACTGTACTTCCTCCCATCACACAAACTTGAACATTTCACTGTAACCTTCTGAGCCTTAGTTTCCTCATCTGTAAAATGACAAGGTGTGCTAAATGAGCCCTGAGGTCCATCCCTAGCTTTAGAATCCTATCACCACAGAGCCCTTGTCCACACCATCCCTTCTTCCTGGGATGTCCTTTCTCTCCTCTTCTGTCAGGCTCCTTCTCATCCTTCCAGACTCAGCTCACAGCCATCTTCTTTTCCATTCCCCTATGATGTCTCCATGGAGCAGAGGCTAACCCAGGCCTGGACACACACAGAGACCCAATACCTAGACATTTCATTGGAGGCAGGGCCTGTGCCATCCATCCTTAGCCCATGCCTCCTCCAGCTTGGCTCCTGACTCTGGGTGCCTTCACCACACTTCTCAGACACTTTCTCCTCCCTATGCCACCCTGCTTCTGTGGCTTGCATTTGCCTTAGGAGTACTTTAAACAGTCCCTGACAAATATCTCATTTGGTGGTTTGAAGGACCAAGGGACCAGGGAAGTGGTCACAAGGGCCTTGGAATACATGCGTGGGTGAGAGATGATGTGACATGATCCTATGGGCTCTTTAGTACCCACCAAGACTTCGTTTCAAACCCAAGCCCAAACCAAGAGAAACTCATAGAACCAGGCAGCTCCAACCCCCTAGCACAGGTGGAAATGAGGGCCCCCCAGCTTTATTTTTTCCTCTCCAAAGGTTATGCCCAATGTATGTGGCTATCACAGGTCTGCTCCCCAGCCCACCCTCATGTAATACCAGTCTTGGCATTGATTCAAATCTTTTATTCTCCTTGGCCCATTGGAAAATTTCTACATTTCTCTTACGTTCATTCCACCAGCATTCACAAAGCATGCACTACAAATGAACTGAATGAAGTTAGTTAAATAAGTCAATCCATGTGTCCTGGGCTCATCTGAGAGCACATTTGTAAAGCACTTAGTATAGTACCTGGCACACAGTAGGCACTCTTCCTCCTCCCCTCCTGCACCAAAAAAGTGTCCTGGCAACAAGAAGACACCACAGACACTGTCTTCTAGCGTGCTCTTTGGGGGCCTTCCAGAGGAGAGGTCATAAGCAGAAATGCCCCCAGTCCTTCAAGGTCAGCATCCAATCTAGCACCCAGGGCACCCTCACCCCCACCCAGGGCAGGCTCCATTCACTGGAACCCTAGGAAAGAAGGCAAGAGAAGGTCATCTTCTGGGCCTTCCAATGGCGATGTCATTGGAAAGTCATGGGCCCAGTGACTGTGTGTATATGTAGGTGCATGTAAGTGTATGTGTGTGTGTCTATGTGTATGTGTTCATGCATCTATGTGTGAGTGTAAAAGCATGCAAGTGCAAGCATGTGTGTGTGTTTTTACGTGCGTGAGCCTAAGTGGGTTATGTGCATGTGTCTGTGTGTGTCTGTGTGTCTGTGTGAATATAAGTGCAAGCACATGTGAGTATGTATGTTTCTGTGTGTGTGCAAGTCTAGGTGGGTTGTGCGCATGTGTCGGTGTATAAGTGTGTATGAGTGTGATTGTGTAAGTATGTATAAGAGTGTGTATGTAGTATGAGGTTGTGAGTCTGGGGAGATAGTCGGGCAAGTAGGGCCAGATTTCTTTTCCATGTGGAAGCCAGTGATTGACCAGCCAAAGCAGCAGCTCCCATTGGCTGGGGATCACTGCATATGCTATTATAACCCACGAAATCTTTGGCCTGAAGTGCAGCTGAGAGAATCTGGCCCAGTCCCAAAGCCCCAGGCTCCTTTCAGGCCTAATCCCATCAGGGAGGTCTTGCTTTATGTAGGGGTAGAAGGGAGGAGGGGTAGGGGTGGGGGTGGGGTATGAGGCAGCCAGCTGGCAGTCAGGGAGTCTCAGCCCCCTCCCACCCAGTGAAGGGGTAAGCTGAGAGGGAGGACCTGAGGACTAGAGCTTCAGGGGCTGGGGCCAAGCAGCCTGGGCTCAGGCCAGACTTGAGGGTGTGGTGGGTCAGACCTTCCCACTTCCATCTCTGAAGGCTTTGCAGGATGAGGAGACCAGAAGAGACAGAAAAGAAACTGTCTCTGGGATCTATGCCCCTCTGTATGGTGGGCATGGTGCCTCCCACCTGGAGCAGGGAGCTTTGTAGGGCTAAACCCATGGGGCAGTGAGGAATTCTACACCTTAGCAGGTACAGGGATATTTCCCCAGCCCCCAGCCCAGCCAGGTTCTAAGGCTAGCCTGAGGAGCCAACTCAGCTGGCAGAAGAGGAAGACCAGGCGGGCCTCAGGTTGTGAGGATCATTCCATTCTACAGGCATTGATGAAGCACTGGCAGTATGCCAGACCCCAAGCCGCCTCTGGGGAAAGAATGGTAGAGTAAGACAGTGGCAGAGCAATTGTGGCCCAAGGCAAACACCCTCAGGTGCCCTTCCCCTCTTCTCCAGGAACCCACCTTTTGGGGAGCACCTTCAAAGCAGGCTTTCCATGGTCAGCCTCTTACTCTAATGTGGGCACTGAGAGACAAATGTTGAGAGGGGCCAGGCCCCAGGCCTCAGGGGAAGCTTTCTAGAGCCCGCTGGTCCCCAGGGAGCCTGTGGTGTGCTCCCTCCCTCTTCCCTATATGGGTATATACAACATGCAGATGAGTGTACTCTTCGTTGCCCACCCTTCCCTCTCAACATCGTCACTCCAGTCCTTTTCCAGGCACACACAGAGTTCAGATGACATCCTTGACCCTACTTCTCCCATACTGTTCTTCATGAATGTGGGGGGCAGCCCACCTACCACACATCCCCATAGCCCACACCACAACGAGAATTCTTTGGATGGCCTTCTTCTGCAGCCCCTGGTGCTCAACATCACTGGGATAGGGAGGCTGCCTCCTATGAGAAAAAAGGGGCAGGCCTGGAGAACAGCAGGACTGAGGAAGAGGACATTGGCATCTAGGTTTCTGCTCTTGCCCTGACCAGACTTTGTAGAGTTTCTTGGTGGGGAGAGAAGGTGAAGGGAAGGGAAGGGAAGAGGGGAAGGGAAAGAATACTTCCCAGCTCTAAGTTGGAGAGAGGTCTGGGACAAAGACGTGGGTTCTCCTAGCAAGAGGAAGTAGATCCAAAGGAAGACAGAGTAACTGCCTATAGGCCCCTTAGCTTACTGGCTCTTTGATGCTCTGAAAGAACCTGGGCCCTAGAGGTAACAACCCTCCTCCTATAGAGGAAAGCTAAACCCTGAGAATTGCTAGGTTCACACCCCCACCCAATTGCAATAGCAGCTGTTTCCAGACTAGAACAGGGAAAGGTGGAAGCTAAAAGTGATATGCCAACCCCACCCCCCTTCCTCTTACATAGAAGAGCCCCCTTCTGCCAGAGACTCCAGGTGCATCCAGAAACTGGCAGCAGAGAGGAAGTCCCCAATGATGGACCCAGCAGAACCCACCTGCAGCCACCGAAAGACCAGCCAGTGACTGCCTAGGAGATACCATGTGTCACCGAAGCCCTGGAGATGTGGAGATGGCCCTTGGGTGATCTGGCCATGGGGACACCAGAGAGAACAAACTAGAGGGAGTGGTGGATGGTCACCTGAATCCCCAGGAGTAGCTGTGTCTGCCTTGGTTTCCTCATCTGTAAAATGGGGACAAAAATCTCTACTCCCAGGGTTGTTGTGAAGATTAACTGAGTACAGCACACATTTTATTTATCACTATTGCTGTCACGATGCTGTGCCCTTCACCCCTCCACCCACCAACATTCTCCCCGCACTGACACTGTCCATCTACAGGACAGTGGGGCCCAGGGGGATAAAGACATGCTCTCTCACACAAGTTTTGGGTTTTGGGGTTTTTTGCTACACTATTTTGTCTAATAACTTTCCTGCAAACTAAATGAGTAAGTAAAGAAAACATTGGCAACATTGGTGAGGCTCCCAAGCTCTGGTTTGGGAAGTGGATGTGGGCCCCCAGTACCTGGCTGAGCCTGGGCTAGCTCCATGGAGGAAAGGGAGCCACCCCAAGCAGTTCACAAGGAGAAACTCTGGTCACTGAAAGAACCACCATGTTTAGAAGGGTGATGTTTTCTTACTAATCTCCTCCTGTGCAATCCTGGGTCCAGCCCAATGTTTTTAGGAAGTGTATCTCCAGGATAAATACTGATAGGCCAGTTCCATATCATAGTCTGAGCAATAATCACACTTCATACACTTTGTTTTTCCTGTGTGGATGGTTAGGCCAAACTTGAGAATGATTTATAAATCTTAGTGGTTTCTGCAGTGCTCCTGAGCTTGAGGCAATCAGAGCTCTGGCATTTGCAAATGGGAGTACCTAGAGGACCTCAGCATTCCCAGAAAATGCTTCCTCAACCCAGCCTTCCTGGGTTTCCAAACAGGCAGCTAGGTGGTGCTGGGCCTGAAGTCAGGAAGATCCAAGTTCAAATCCAGCCATAAACACTTGCTAGCTCTGTGACCTTGGGTAAGTCACTTAACGTCTGTATGCCTCAGTTTTCTCAACTGTAAAAAAAGAGGGCAACAATAGAGTTACCTCCAAGCGTTGTTCTGAGACTCCAATGAGATCATATTGGTAAAGCACTTAGCCCAGTTCCTGGCACGTGGTAGGCGCTTAATCAATGTTTCTTCCCTTCCCCCCAGCATTCCATTGGCTCTGTGATCCCATTCACATGGAAGATCCCTCCAAGGCTACAGAACAGCTCCTCTCTGTGCCTGCTCATCCTTCATGATTCTTATCTATAGCTACCCACAGGTTAAAATGTAAACTATTTATAATTGGACTACATAAAAAATGGTAACTTGATAGAGTGCACTTTAACAAAATAAGAACAAAGTGTAATATGTTTGAACCTATGAGTAAACCATCTGTGGATCTGCAAGGCATCTTCTTAATTCTTCTGCTTCCTTCCATCACCCTGTCTCGCCCGTACTTGTAGCTGCCCAGGCCTGTGAGACAGCCTGAGGGGCCATGGCTTGCTCACTCAGTCTGTGGCTGAGGTTAGCAGTCAGAATGGGTGAGCACCAGGGGTCAGGCAGTGTGTGGCCAGAAATCCCGTGGGACCAGTATATAGTTCTCCTCTCCTCTGTAGAAAACTAGTTAGTCTTTCTGGGAACAGAACCCACAGTGGATCTCACATGGTGCTCTGTCCACTGAGCTACATCTGAGGGACAGTGGAGCTGATGGAGGGAGGATGACCCAGAGGGCCAAGAAGACCCCAGAAAGCTTGGCTTTGGCAAGTCAGCCCTCAGAAGTAGTATCAAGAGCACTGAATTTGGAGTCAGAGGGCCTGACTACATTTGTGCCTTGGAGATGACTGTCATCTCTTGGCCTCAGTTTCCTCATCTGTAAAATGAGCAGACTGACCTCGGTAATCTCTACTGTCCCTTCCAGTTCTAAATTCCATGATCATGTCAGATCCAATAATTTCATCATTTTGGTCATGTTTACCTTCACTGTCCCCACCCCCATGCCTTCAGGGAGATCACCTGCTGTGGGCTCACCACCCTGCCCAGGGCAACCCTGACCTTCCCTGGACCAAACCCCTTCTTGATCCTGAGCCCATGATCAGAGCAGGGGGCCTTTCCTTCCAGGACCCCGGAGCATCCTCAATTCCCCTCCCTTCCTCTTCCTCTGTTTCCCTTTCTCATCACTGAGCCCACTTATCTTTCAGCCTAAAGATCTGTCTGTCCTTCCAACTGCCTGCCTTTCTCCATCTGTCTCATTGTCTGTCCATCTGTCCATCTCTGCCTGTCTCTAGCCTCTTTCTAGTCTGCCTCCTTGTGCTTGTCATTGCCTCTTTCTGTGTATGTCTTTTCATCTGCCCATTTCTGTGTGTCTTTGCCTGTCTGTGTGTTTGTCTCTCCCTCCACCCGTCAGTCTTTTTGTGTCTGCACCTGTCCATTCCTGTGTGTCTGCCTCTCCATCCATCTGTCTTTCTATCTCTAACTTACTCTATCTACGGGCAGCTAGGTGGTGCAGTGGATAGAGCACCAGTGCAGGAGTCAGGAACTTGAGTTCAAATCTCACCTCAGACACTTGACACTCACTAGCTGTGTGACCTTGGGCAAGGCACTTAATCCCAGTTGCCTCATCCTGGGTTATCTCCAGTCATCCTGATGAATATCTGGTCACTGGATTCAGATGACTCTGGATAACTGAGGCTGGTGATCTGCACAGCCCTCCCTCACTCAAAACAAAGTCAAGTGCAAGTCATGTCATTATTTCTCTGATGACATGGTCTTCTTCGGCAACGAAGGATGAACACACACACAGCTTACTCTATCCATCCATCCCTTTGTGTCTGCCTGTCCATCTCTCCATCTCTCTCTCCCTCATGTTGATAAGGCTTGCCTGAGGACATGATTCTGTGTGGTACCATTAGCTTCATACAGAGAAAAATATTCTCCTCAATACACTCTCATGCCAGCCACAACCTAGTCCTGCCTTCCCTCTCCCGGATATTTGTTACAGTCCCAGGAGAAGGAGAATGTGGGTGCCTCCATGCAGCCTGCCTGCCTCTGCTGCTGGGGCCAGTTAAGGCTGATCTCAAGCTGCAATGGGGAGGGGTATTCCTCATATAAAAAATGGGGGGGTTCCATGCTCTGACCTTTCAAGTCACTCCACCCCTAGACTTCTGGTTTACTCAAGGGCAGAGATTTGGGAGGTAGTTTAAATTGTGGGTTTGGAGTTCAAGGAAGAAAGATAAGAGCTAAAGAGATAGATGGGGAAGTCACCGACTTAGAAGTAATAGAGAAAGCTGTGGGAGAGGGTCAGGTCTCTAAGAAAAAGAATGTTGAGAGTGAAGAGGAAAAAACAGAGAGGTTGGAGGCATACTGGATTTGGGATAGATCTGCAGCAGGAAAGTCACAGGTGGGGAGAATGTGGGAGAAGACAGGCCATTGGGGTCCTTATCGGCAGAGAGGTTCTGGAGGGTGAGAAAAGATCATGGGGTCTAGAAGTAGGGGAGGAGTCACTGGTGACCTCTGAGATGGTGCTTGGGCGGGGTGGGGTGGGGGTGGGGGCGGCAATAGAAATCAAATGTAAGAGGCTGGGCCAAGAATGATTGCTGAAGAACCAGAGGCTGGTTATGGAAGGTAGAGAGGGAGGGAGGAAGGAAGAGAGGGAGAGAGGAAAAAAGGAAGGAAGGAAGGGAAGGAAAGAGGTAGGAAGGCAGGAAGGCAGGAAGAAAGGAAGGAAGGAAGGAAAAGGGAAAATAGCTAAATGCAATCGGGGCATCTCTCAATGGGGACTTCATTCTATGGCAGTAGAAGAGACTCCAGATCCCTCAGAGCTCTGGGTGAGTGAGCCAGGACAGATCCACTGCAAACCCTTTTTGAGCAAGTGAGTGAGTGAAGGCTAGTTTTATGAAGGAACAGGACGAGTAAAGGCTTTATCTTCTGTCTCCTTTTTAGGATGGAGAGACTTGAGTGTGTTTGGAGGCAGGAAGAGGGAGGGTTCGCTTTGGAAAGCACTTTCCCCCAACACTTCGTTAGTACTTACTGCTGTAGGCAGGGCTCAGGATGGAAGGGCCCTCCTCCCACCTCGCCCTTGTGTGAGATACAGATGCAACCACTGACAGCGGCTAGTCACAGGCTCCAGAATCTTTCTCCTACCTCCCACTGGCTCCTCCAGGAACCCCCCTGCTCAGTCCCATCCCCCCATGCTCAGTCCACACTGAGCCACAATTGAGGGTCCCAGGGAGAGCTCTGGGGCTTGAAGCCTCTTAGGTCACATGAGTCCTAGCAGGGTGACAGAACTGGTGTCAAGCAGAAAGACATGTCCTGTGTCTCATCTGTGCTTTAGAAAGGGACCCTCCCACCCCAGCCCTAGAAACATTTGCCTTTGGAGGGATCAATCTCCTTCCCAGGGCTGGGGGAGGAAACCTAGGCTTCCTTATCTTTCCTTGCAGGACCAGGCTGAGCTCCTGGGAGGCCAAGAGTTCTGATAAGGTGGGAGCTGGAAGCCTGAGATGAGGGTTCTAGTGGGAACACCTGGGACAAGGCAGGCATGAGACAGAGGAAGGGTTCTGAGCCTGCCAGGGCCAGTGAGGTGGTGCCTGGGTGAGATCTTGGTGAAGGAGAGATGAGGAAGCCCCACATGCTTTCTCTCAGACCACATCTGCCCAGGCTCAGCAGAGCAGGGAGACTTTCAGGCCACCAGGGTCAGTCCCTGAGGTTCCAGCATTTGTTCAGAGACCATCCCTTTGTGGGGCATGAGCTTTCCCTCCACTGTGTTTCCCTGCTCACTTGTTCATGTATGGGCAGATGTGTGTGTGAACACGGTCCTGTGTCTGTGTACATGTGTATCTGTGTATACCTCTGAGAGTGGGGTACACATGCTTGGGTATATGTGGGCACTGATGTGTCCTCTCTGGAACCTCGCCCTCATCCCTCTCCTCTCCCATGTATCCCAGGCCCATGATGGGAAGTGTGTATATGGGACACACAGTCACCAAATTCCAAACTTGGGCCCAAAGCTGGGGTGGACTTCTCTCTGCCCTTACCCCACAAGCTGGGGGTCCTCTGCCTTGTCCTCTGAGTAATGCTGGGCAAGTGGGCTCTGTCTGGGCTCTCACCCATGTGAGGGATTTCACAAAAGCTCATCTTGAATCCTCCTCTGAGGCTCTCCCCTGAGCCAGTAAGGGCAGGACCCAGCCAGCAGAAGACCCCAAGCGCAGGCCTAGTAACAGAGCCTGGGGTAGTTACAGGCCCAGGGCCAGCCTCACTCAGGTTGGAAGGTCTCATCCTCAGGATGAATCACAAGGCAGGGGAGGTCCTCAAAGACCAGCCACTAAGTGACAGAAGGGCTGCCCAATCACACATGGGAGGGCACACAGCTCCCCAAAGGTGTGAGAATACAGCTACCTTGGAAGAACACAGAATTGTCCTTCTTGGGGTCCAAGGCTGCCCATTGGTTCTGGGTCTGAGTCCGACAGCATGGGTAGGGCTCACGAGGCTCACTTTGGGGCAAGATGCAGGAAGGGCTACATCCTCCAGGAGAAGGACCAGCTGAGCTCAGAGTTTCCAGTTTCCATTCCCAGGATTTTCCCTCCTCCATCAGTCCACTATCAGTCCCAATGGCCAGGCCTTTATCTGTGGCAGCTCAGTCCTCCACCCACTGGACTTCCTTTTCCTTCTCGTTCCTAACCCCCTCCCCCTTTCCCTTGTCCCTGATGATCCTGTGGCTTCTTGAGGGGAAGCAGTGGGATTCTACACATATACACTCTCTCTCTCTCTCTCTCTCTCTCTCTCTCTCTCTCTCTCCCTCTCTCTCCCCTCCCCTGTCTGTCTCTCCTCTCTCCCTTTTCCTTCCTCCATTTCTCTCTTTCCCCCCTCCTTCCTCTGGGGTGGGTAGATCCCACCTCTCCCCCAGGAAGGAACGGTTTGCTTTTAGCACAAGGTGACAGGTGGGGGGCCAGGGGCCTATAGACTCCAATGAGGATGGCTACAAAAGGAGGTAGGGTGGGGAAAGGAATGGGATGTATGTGGAATCAAAGGCTGGGGTCCCCCTGCCCACCAGCAAGGCAGTGAGATGGGAGATCAGGCTGCACGGAGCTATTCCCACTCGCCCCTAGGGCTTGGCTCCTTTGGACTCCAGGAGCTGCTTATCAGTGGGGGGAGGGGGAGCGGAGGGAGAAGAAGTGGGAGGGAGAAGAAGGAAGAAAGGGAGAGGGTAGAAAAGGAAAGAGGGTAGCCCAGGTGACACTTCAGGAAAGGGTGAGGAGAGGGGGGAGAAGGGAGAGGGAGGAGGGGGGGAGGGAGGAGAGGGGGCGGGGGAGGAGAGGGGGGAAGGGAGGAGAGGGGGCGGGGGAGGAGAAGGGGGAGAAAGGAGAGGGAGGAGAGGGGGAGGGGGGAGGGGGAGGAGAGGAAGGAGGGAGGAGCTCAGACTAGCTTTGCTGTTTTGTCCACAAAGGCCAGCAGTTTCCACTGGCCCAGTCCAAGTCCTCCTTCTTGACTCCCAAGGGCTTCACTGCCTGTGTCCAGGCTGGGGTTCCCCATTCCAGGGTCTTGGGGCAGGATAAGTGGGGAGTCTCAGGAATTGGGAGTCAGTCTTCTGAGAAAGTCATCCTAGGGCTGAAGGAGATAGCTCCTCACTGCTCCCAGGGCAGGGTCCTGCCTCTGCCTCAGCCCGAGCCAGCCAGCAGACCCCATCCCTTCCCCCATCAAATGGGGCAGGTGGGGGTGAGGGCAAGGAACTATTTATGGGAAGTGACCTGGCCAGGCCCAGAAGGCCTTCTTAAGGCCTATCTGGAGTCAGTGTCTTCTTTCAACCAGCAAAAGTCAGTGTCACTCAGAATCTGGACTGCAGGGAGAAGGGGAGGAGGGGAGGAGAACAGAAATGGGGAGAAGGGGGAGCGGTGAAGAAAGGAGGAGGGGAAGGGAAGAAAAGGGAGGGGAGGGGAGGAACTGGGGCTGCCAGGCCTTGGCAAGGTGGGGAGAGATGGGACAAACCATTCAGTCCCCCAGGAGGGAAGCAAGGTTAGCCCGAGTAAGACCTGCCCTTCCCCCACAAAACCCCAGTGGGCTAGGCATCACCTCTTCCCACAAACCCCCCCAGCTATCACCTCCCTCCTCTTCGCCCCCCTCCCCCTCCCCCCCCCCCCCCCCCCCCCGTTCCCCAACCTCATTGAACTAAGGGGGGAAAGAAGGGAAGCCTCCCATCTGGGGGGAGGGGCATCAGGCTGCCTTCCTGGAGGAGGATGCCTTTGTCCAACACGACTTTGAGGTAGGGTCAGCTGGAGTCTTGGGTAGCTGCGCTGAGTCATCCCTCTTCCAAACCCCTCCCAGCCTGACTGAGGAGAAGGTGCTTGACATTTAAATTGGTCAGTTGCCCCAGTGCTTGAGTCCACACACACACACACACACACACACACACACACACACACGCACGCACATGCACATGCATACATGGGCACACATGCGCACATGCACATGCATACATGGGCACACATGCACACATGCACACGCACACGCTCCTATGCTGAATCTCCTTTTCTTCTTCCTCATGTCGGAAGCTCGGTGTGGGCCAGTCCTTTCCCTGAGGCCACTAGACCCCCAAACCATCCCAGCTGTCTCAGATGCCTGGAGGCAGTCTAGTAGAGGATTCTCTGGGTTCTCAGAGGTGATCCCTGGGAAAGTGCCCCTAAATTCCTGAGCCTCAGAGCTCCAGTAGTGATTTTTGCCCTCTGGGTACTTTCTGTGCTCACCTTAGCACAAAACCTAAGCGACGCCCCCTACTGCTGTCAAGTCAGTTCTGTGCATCATCCTCTTTCCAGCCCGTCTCTGCTTGGACTTCAGATTCAGCCCAAATGCCTTTCCTCACCTCTTGTCTTGTCCAAACAATAAGACGCTCCCACAGACTGGCCTGTTCTCATAACAACTGTGAGGTAGCATCCGTTATCAACCCCATTTTACAGATGAGGAAATTGGGGCTCAGAGGGAGGGAGCTGAGCCTTCCCATGAAGCCCCTGGGAGCCCCCAACCCCTTCTGAGCTTCCCCTCCTCTGGCTTCCTCAGTTTCAGCTCCTGGACACCAGCCCATGATTAGCCCTCCACGATGGATGAACTCTTGAGGTCAGAATTATTCTTGTAATTCCCTTAGTTTACTCTGAGAGTAACTTTCATCTCCCCAGCATGACTGAGTTCTGAGAGCAGGCCTGAGGTCTCATAGGTCTTGCAAGAGACCTCAGAGATGACCTAGTTCCTGGACTGCATAGTGACTATATTCTTATACAGACCATCCCTTCACAAAGACATAAAGGAGAGACCAAGTGACTTTTATCAGCACCGCAGCAAGCAAGTGTCCAAGGCAAGATCTGAACCCTAGCTGGAGGCTTGGCTGCCTCTTGAAACTGATCACAAAGATTCCTTCCAATTGGAAAGCCAGGCTCCTCCAGAAGATTGAAGGGAGAATGTGGGAGCCCACCCCTCCCCCTCATTCTTAGCTGAGCCAGACCAGACCAGGCCAGGGGCTCTCTTCTGCTTCAGGCTGTTGCTGGGGCGGGCAGTGCTAGAGAGCTGAGGAGTATGGCGCAGTGGTTGCAGCTGGGGTCACCAGCCTCAGGGTCACTTGATCCCCCCAGGGAGCTGGTCACTGTTCTGGGCCACTCTCATTCTTTCCAGATCAAAGTTCCTTTGGCATGGCCAGGCAATAGGACACTGCCACCCTTGGCCAGCTGGCCCCATTGGGGTCCAGGCACAGTGTCAACATGTCTCTGAGCCCCCTTGGATAGTTGGAGGGAGGAGGAGTGGGCAGGCAATGCCTGGCTGGCCACCTCCCTATCTGTCCTCTCCATCCACCTCATCTTCAGAATCTGGTTCACAATTCAGATGAATGCCGTCAGGAGTCCTCACAGCACCCACTACCCTCTTCATTTCCACAGCACCTCAGGACAGAGGATTATGCAGGAAACCTCGTGACCAGGAGAACATAGATTCTTGCCATGGGCTGGAGGACTCTCTATCCTTCTCCCTCCTTTCTCCTCCTGTCCCAAGACTGCATCCTGGAAATCCTTGATCCAGTGGGGCAGGGAGACAAGCCCCAGGCTTATGGACCTTGGATACTGGGGCTCCCAGACTGAGTCTGGCCCAGACCTTTCTGAGCATCATTGCCTTCCTCTATGACCTAGAGGATCAAGACTCAATGGCTTCCAAGGTCCTTCCAGGGGTCTAGGGTTCTGTGGGGTCCCCTTCACTCTCCATCCCAGGCATGGACAGGAAGGTGGGAAGGGGCCAACTGAAGTCACTTTTTTGGGTGGGGAATCCTGGCTCCTGGACTCCATCAGTCATGGGCTGTCTGATGCCTCAGAAAAGAGTTGCCTGGTAGGGAAACCTAGAAGGGCCAGAGTAGCCCTCCTGCCCACCCCCACCCCCAGCTCTGGGCCCTCCAAGCCGAGAAGCCCCTCTAGAGGTGAGGCCCCAAAGGGACTGAGTCTAATGAAGGACTGATTTGTTCTGCCCTCAATTTCTTTCCGACTCACTGTCCCTGCTCTCTCCCTAACTACAGCCTCACTCACCTTCCTCCTACACTCACCGATTTTTCTTCTTTTTTCAATTTTTATTTTTTTAATCTATTTTTAACATAGTTTATAACAGATTTAGCAATTCAAACTTTTGGTCAGGTGATACATCTTTTTTAAAGCATTTACAATATGGACCACAAAAGAATTTTTTTTTTTAAACATTAACCGAGACACAGATAATATGTATGTTGCTAACTTCACAAGCTCTTGACCTAATTGTCTCCACAGTATTACTAAGAATTAAAGGACCCTAACTTATTGTTGTTGGTCTAAAGTCCTATGCCTGATAGCTTAATTTTAGACAGTCTCAGATGCTCCCCTACCCATAATCTGTAATTGAATAGATCTGGTAGTAAGCTTACAAACCTTCTGACTATAGGAAATTGCCACCAAGAGTAGGGACATTGCAGGGAAACAACATCTCCCCAACTTCATGTCAGTTCCAGGCAGGATTAGATTATCCACTTGCATTCAGTCAGGCTCAAAGTCTGCTAGGTATCAGTGGGGAAATTGAGTCAGGTGAATCCCACCTCAGCCCATGCTGAACAGCTGCTCTCCCACCCTTCCCTTGAGATCACCTATGCAGTTCATACCAGCAGCTCATTAGCTTACTGGCATCCTGGATTGGAGGCTCCCCTTTCTTGCTTCCCATACCTGGAGTTAGACTCAGAAGAACAGTCACTTAGTAGTCCCATAGCATCTAAAAATGGCAGGTTCCTATAACCAGGTTTCAAATATGATTATAGTTTCACTTTGGCTAAGGAACACGTTTTGAGGCAAGTCTTAAGTGGCTTACATGCCTTTCTATGCATATTCTAATTCCTGATTAAATGGCGATCATGAAATCAAATTTACCATAAAAACCTGGACTTTTCCATCAATGCCAAATTTTACCCAAGGTTACCTTCCTCTTGGAAAGTTAGACTGAAATTCTTTTCTCCAAACTAAAGATGTCATTGATTTATTCTCAGTAATTAATTCAGCCAATTGTTTTAATACTAATTGTTTTTACCTCACTCTGTAACATGACCAATTTTTCTCCCCATCACCCCCCCCCCCTTCTTAATACCTTGCATTCTGGTTGCTCCTTCCCTCAATGTACCCTCCCCTCCATCACACCCCACCCCTGTCCTATCCCCATCTTCTCTCTTTTCTTGCTTGGCAAGATAGATTTCCATACCCCTATCCCTGTAATTCTTATTTCCCGAGTATATGCAGTAAAAATTCTCAACATTCGTTTCTACTACTTTGAATTCCAACTTCTCTCCCTCCCCCGCTCCTTCCCCAGCCCTACTGAGAAGGGAAGCAATTCAATACAGACTAAATATGTGTTGTTTTGCAAAAGACTTCCATAGTAATCATGTTGTATAATACTAACTATATTGCCCTCTGACCTACCCTATCCCCCTTATTCCCCCCCTATAATTGACCTTGTCCCTTCTCGAAAGTGTTTATTTCTAGTGACTTCCTTCTCCCATTTTCCCTCACTTCTAACATTCCCTTCGCTCCACTTGTCGCCTCCTCTCCTGCTTTCCTGTGGTGTGATATGAGTTTTCATATCAAATTTAGTGAGCATGTTATTCCTTCCTTCAGCCACATGTGGGGAGAGTAGCTTTGTTTTTCCCCACCCCTCCCCTTCTCTCTTATCTCCTCTATTGAATAAGATTTTTCTTATCTCTTTTATGAGTTACATCCTGCCCTGTTTCATTACTCCCTTTCTCTTCCCGGAATTTTCCTCCTTCACCCCTTAATTTTTATTTTATTTTATTTTATTTTTTATTTTGTGTGCATGTGTATGTGGATATCATCTCTTCTGATATAACACACCCTGTACTCTCTGTCTATCTACATGTATGTGTGTGAGTGTGTATGTACAATCTCTCCAACTACCCTAATACTGAAAAAAGATTCAAGAGTTAAAAATATTTTCTTTGCATGTAGTAATGTAAATAGTTCAGCTTTAGAGAGTCTTTTATGATTTTCCTTTTTTTCCCTGTTTACCTTTTCATGCTCCTCTTGATTCTTGTCTTGGGAAGCAAAATTTTTAAATACAGATCTGGTCTTTTCCTCAACATGAAATCTTCAAATTTTTTCTGTATTGCTGAATGTCCATTTTTTCCCTTGAAGTATTATATTCAGATTTTCTGGGTAGGTGATTCTTGGCTTCAATCCCAGTTCCTTTGACTTCTGAAATATCCTACTCCAAGCCCTTCAATCATTTAATGTTGAAGCTGCCAGATCCTGTGTTGTCCTGATTGTATTGCCACCATACTCAAATTGTTTCTTTCTAGGTGCTTGCAGTATTTTCTCCTTGATCTGGGAACTCTGAAATTTGGCCACAATATTCCTAGGAGTTTCTCTGTTAGGGTTTCTTTCAGGGGGTGAGCGATGAATTCTTTCAGTATCCATTTTGCCCTCTGATTCTATAACATCAGGGCAGTTTTCCTTGATAATTTCATGGAAGATGATGTCTAGGCTCTTTTTTTGATCATGGCTGTCAGGTAGCCCAATAATTTTTAAATTATTTCTCCTGGATCTATTTTCCAGGTCAGCTGTTTTTCCAATGAGTTCTTTCACCTCATCTTTGATTTTTTTAAATTTTTGGTTTTGTTTACTAACTTCTTTGTTTAACTCATAGTCATTCTTTTCTCTGGACTCAGTTCTCTCTTTCAGTGAATTATTTTGTTCAGTGAGCTTTTGAATCTTCTCCTCCATTTGGCTAATTCTGCTTTTTAAACCCTCCTTCTCCTCGTTGGCTTTTTGGACCTCTTTTTCCAATTGAATTAGCCTCTTTTAAAGCTGCCATTTTCCTCAGCATTTTTTTGGTTCTCCTTTAGTAAGCTGCTAACTTGATTTTTCAGGTTTTCTATTACCTGAGCCAAGTTTAAGTCCCCTTTGGAGGCTTCCTCTGGCAGTATGCCTGGTTCTTCCTCATCCGAAGGGATGGGGGAAGACACCTGTTCCCCAAGAAAGAAATCTTCTGTGGTCTTATTTTTTTTTCTCCCTTTTCTGGGCATTTTTCCAGCCAGTTACTTGACTTCTGAGTTTCCTTTCCACACCCACCTCATCTCCAGATCCTCCCAGCTAGTGCTTAGGGGCTGAGATTCAAATGCTGCTTCCCAACCTCAGGGCTTTTGGCAGGGGCAGGGTTGCTATTCAGTGTGAGATTAAGTTCAGCTGCTCAGGTGTGGGGCAGGGCCACCACATGGGGTTCAGTTCCCTCCAGGGGTTTACGAGGAGACCTTCAACAATGGATCCAAGCTCCTGCCTGCTTTGGGAGCCCCTGTCTGCTGCTGCCTCCACTTCTGTCTCCTGAGGGGGCCTGAGTCATGGGGACACCCCGCTCCCTTCTTGGTCGGGAAAAGACCCTCTCACTGATCTTTGGCACCTGTGGGTGGAGGGACCTGTGCTGCTGCTGGAGATTCTGTCCCTGAAGCCTGCTTGGATCTGCTCCCCTTGGTGCCGCAAGGCCAAGGCAGGGCTGGGCTCTGCTCCAGGTCCGGGGGTGACAGACCTTTTGCATGGGTTTTTCAGGTCTCTCTGTAACAGAAATCTCCTCCACTCCATTGTTCTGTGGCCTCTACTGCTCCAGAATTTGTTGGGAGTTCTTCTTTACAGGTGTTTTATGGGCTGTGGGTCAGGAGCTAGCATATGTGTGTCTTTCTTCTCTGCCATCTTGGCTCCTCCACTGATCTTTCTTCTTTAAAGCCCTTTTCAAACATTGTTCTTTCCCTCTTCCAGCCACATCTCTCCTCCTCTTGAGCCTACTGATGCCAAAGGAGACCACTGTTCAACCTTAAGGGTCAGCACCATTTACACCTTGGAATCTGGAAACTTCAAATCAGAGCTTGGTTTAGGGCTTCAAAGGGAAGGAAAAGTGTCAACAACATAGTACCATTTGTCTTTACAAAACCATTTACTAGCAGCAGCTTTAGAACCCCTGATAGGGCAGAACCCAGGAGAGAAGGGGCCTGACCACTGCTGCCTACCTCCACCTCTCTCTCCTGGGTCTGCTTCTTTCTGACCCCTCATCCCCATAAGTTTGGTCTCTGTCTGTGTTTGTCCTTCATTTTCAGAAGACCATGACATCAGAGAAATGATGACACGACTTGCACTTGACTTTGTTTTGAGTGAGGGAGGGCTGTGCAGGTCACCAGCCTCACTTCTCCTCCAGAGCCATCAGGATCCAGTGACCAGATATTCATCAGGATGACTGGAGAAGGCCCAGGATGCAATGGGAGACCTTGGCCTATTCAGGTACTCACTTAGACTTTGGTACTGGAGCATGAAAGGAAAGGCAGAGGAAGTCAGTGATCTCTAGCCACGACAGAGGCTGGTGGAAGTAGAGGATGATTGGGGCTGCATCCCCCACCCCTGGCTTGAAATGTCTTGAGTTCTGTAGGCTAAATGCGTGCTGACATCCTGGACAAAGTAGATGTGAGCAGGTATGAGCTGGACAGACCTGGCCATGGACTCAGAGGATGGCCACTGCCTAGGACGGCCACTCCAGCAAGCTGCCACCAGAAGGGGATGTCCTCTGCTCAGGGACCTCTCTCTGGGACAATCTGCTCACCCATCAGCCCCTCCATTATTCTCATGCTTGATCTCAATCCTAACATTCATAAAAGACCTACTGCATGCCAAACCTCTAGGAGGACTTCCTGGGGGGGGGGGGGGGGGAGTGTCAAACCTGGACTCAGAGCTCCCCCAGCCTCAGGGCTAAAGGAGCTGCTTCTGGCTTGAGGTGATGAGAGATCTGGTGGAGCCTAGAAAGGCTCTTTGGGCGCCTAGGATGGATGTGGATGTGTGTGAGGAGGCCATGGGGGCCCAGGGTAGATGACTCCACCCCCACCCAAAACCTTGCAGCTGGACCCAAAGAGAGCATGTCAGAACACAGCTCACAAGCTGTAGGAATGTTGGAATGGACAGGCAGGATCAGCAAGGAGCCATAGAAGATGTGTTTGCTGCCTGAAATGAGCCAGCTGTTGGAGGAGCCACCATCTCCCTCCTCCTTCCCCCTCCCCAGAATCTGGCCAGGCCTTTGCCCCCAGCGTCCCCACCACTCAGAACAGCTGAACCCTGCCCTTTCAAGGTGAGCTGGAAGCTTTAGGACAAAGGGAGCCACGGGAAGGCCAGCGAACAGGCCCCACCTCATAAGGTGCCCCAGGGGTAATGAGGAGAGGTCAGGGGGAAAGAGAGACCTCTGGGGCTAAGGAGGAGAGCAGGGCAGAGACAGCTACTCCCCCTCCCCCCAGTGCCTCCATTCCCTGGAGGCCAACCAGCCCCCATTTGTGGACCAGTTCCTTTAATTTAATTAAAGTGTGTGGCCTCCGTTTGGGCACAGAAGGATAGTCCCTGAGGGCAGCTTTGCCCAAGGTTTGTGCTTCTGTAACTGACCACTAGGTGGCCATCTGGCCACCCTGTAAACAACTGCTCTCACCAGTGATGCTCTTCCTGTCCAGGGTTGCACCTTCCCTAGAGCACTAGGAGGCACGGTGGACAGGAGAGCTGGATGGACAAGTAAATAAAAGACAAGAGGTCTAATCCTGTCTCAACTCTTAGCACTTGCATTTTCCTGGACAAGTCAGAGAACTATGACTGCCTCAATTTCCTCATTTCTCACTATCTCCCAAAGTAGTTGAAAGGATCAAATGGAATATTTGTAAAGCATAAATAAATGTGTGCCGTCATGAGATTATCGATGAAAAGTCTCAGATTTGCCTTACTAGGATTAAGGACACACCACACCACCTCCTTCACACCAGTCACAAGGGAGAATGAATGAAAAAGCATGGGCAGAAAAGTTTAGGTCCTGCTCTCACCACAAACAAATGTACGCCCCTTCAAAAAAACACTTCTGAGGCTTCTGGTCCCATTTCAGAGATAGAGACTGGCATATAGCACCATGGTAGTAGGTGTGGGAGGCCAGACCTGACTCAGACTGGTCTGGTCATTCAGACCCAGGCTGGGGATAAACTGAGATTCCCATAGAGCATCAAGCTGGTACCAAAAGGCATTTCTCTCAGCCAAGGCACAGCAAGGAGACAGCATGCATCCCTTTGAGTTCAGCTGGAATTCCCCATGGTGTCCCCTGTTCGGAAGCAGGGCTGAAACCTGAGAAAAGAGCATCCCATTCACCCGTCCTCGGCTGGTTGGCGGCCTTTGCTCTTGGAGAGGACCAAAATGGCATCACTAGGCAAAGGCAAAGTCACAATGTATCCAACTGTGGCTGATCAGATCGACCCGAGCCCAGAAGGCTGTACCACAAGTCAAACACAAACAGTCCATGTGAACCTCTGGGGTCGATTCTCTACATCTGTGCAGCTCACGTTTCTTTTGAGCTTACTTCCACTCTGCTTCACTCACAGAGCACAGCCCCTTCTCTGATGTGGGCACGCCATGCCGGGAAGTCCTGTGTCAGTGTCTCCCATGTCACATAATCAATTCCAAAACTCATAAGAGAGACCTTGAGAGTGTCTTTGTATAGCTTCTTCTGCCCACCGTGTGATTGCCTGCCCTGTGTGAGTTCTTCATAAAACAGTCTTTTTGGCAAGCATATGTTTGGCATTCAAACAATGTGGCCACTCCATCAGAGTTGTGCTCTCTGAAGCAGAACTGGAATCTTGGCAGTTCAGCTTGAGAAAGGACCTCAGTGTCTGGTACCTTATCCTGCCAGGTGATCCTGGCAATTCAAATGGAAGTGATTCAGTTTCTGACATGGCATTGGTAGACTGTCCATGTTTCACAGGCATGGTCAACAAAACAGCTCTGTAGACCTTCAGTTTGGTACGCAGTCTCTTCTCTTCTCTCCCACATTTTCCTTTGGGGAACACTAAGCAAGCTCTGGCGATGCATGTGTCAACCTCATTATCAATGTGTACATCTCTGGAGAGCATTCAAAATTTCTCCATTTGTGGTAATCGATGGTTCCATGTATGGATGGTGTGGTGGTAGCTGATGGAACACCTGTGTCTTCTTGGTGTTAATTAGACCAAAATTAACACAAACAGCAGAGAATCAATCCATACTTCATTGTATCTCAGCTTCGGAGGCTGCACTGAGTGCACGATCATCTGCAAACAGAAAACCATGCACCAACACTCACTCCACTTTGGTCTTGGCTTGTGGCCTGTTGAAGTTGAAGAATTTACCATCCATGTGGTAACTGACCTTGATGCCATGTTCATTTTCATTGAAGGCTTCTGAGAATGCTGCTAAAAAGCATCAAAGCCTTAGAGCAAGCACACCACCTTGTTTCACTCCATTAGTGACTGGGAAAGTGTAAGAGCATTTATCCAGAACTCAGGCAATCAGGTCATCATGAAATTGATGTATAATACTGATGAATTTCTCCAGGAAATTTTGTCATAATTTTCCATAAGCCCTCACAACGAACAGTATCAAAAGCCTTGGTCAGATCTACAAATGTTGTGTACAAACCTCTGTTCTGCTCCTGGCATTTCTCCTGGAATTGTCGGGCAGCAAACACCATATCAACTGTTCCTCAGCCCTTCCTGAAGCCACACTGGCTCCCAGGTATATGACCATCTTCTAGGTGAAGGATCAGTCTATTTAGGAGGACTCTAGCAAGAATTTTGCCAGCAATGACTAAGAGAGAGATCCCCTTGTGATTGTCACAGGACAATCTATTCCCTTTACCTTTATAGAGATGGACAATGGAGGCACCCTTGAACTCCTGGGGGATAACCTCCTCTTGCCATATAACATGGAAAATTTCAGTCAGCTTTTGTTTGAGCAATGGTCCCCCTACCTTGTAAATCTCAGCTGGAATAGAATCAGCACCAGGTGCTTTGCCACATGAAAGGAGCCTAATGGCCTCAAAACCTCTTCTTCAGTTGGAAGTTCAGCTAAGGAGGGATTGACTTCAACCTGAGGTAAACAGTCAATGGCCTCAGCATTGATTGATGATGGTCTGTTGAGAACACTAAGGAAGTGTTCAGCCCATCTCTCTGGGGTCATGTCCTCATCACTTATCAATGTGGCTCCATCAGCACTGAGTAGCTGAGAGGCACCATAGGTCTCTGACCCATAAATATCCATTAGGGCTTCATAAAAGCATTTTGGTTTGTTACTATCAGCTTAACACTGTATTTCATCTGCCTCCTTTCTGATCCAAGAATCCTGCAGTTCTCTAAGCTTTCCTTGTACTTTGCTTCTGATAGAATTAAATCTGCCTTCTTAGAGACTGACGAACTATCCCCCTAGTAAACTTCATGGAGCTCTCAATTTTCATTTAGCAGCTTCTGAATTTCCTCATCATTTTCATCACAAAGGTCTTGATGTCTGTGAGTGTTCTGACCCAGCTGAGCAGAGGCAGTGCTGTGCACCAGATCTCTGAGAGCTGCCCACATCTTTTCTACTCCATTGTTGCCAACCATACATTGGCTCAGATTTCCCTCCAGAAGAGAAGAGCTCTAATTTGTTGACATGAATTCTTCTGGTAGGTATTGGCTTGGTTGCTTTTGCTGAATGTGAATATTTAGCTTGGAGAGGGTACATCCATGATCAGTCCAGCACTCCATGCCACATTGCCTTCAGCACTTTCACATTCTGTCTCTTCTCATTACAAACACATGGTCTATTAAATGCCAGTGCTTACTGTGAGGGTGCATCGATGAAGTTTTATTCCATTTAAGTAAATAGAAGACAGTGTTGATGATGAGAAGGTCATGAGATGCACAAGTAGTAAGTGACCATTGCTGTTGCAGTTTCCAATTCCATTCCACTCTAGGACTCCCGGACAAGCCTGGTAGCATGTGGAGCCTCCACTGTTAGTCATTCACTCCTTTTGGGAGGCATACAACCTTGTTGACTAGATTAATTTTGTTTGCAAAATCTATGCCAGCTTCACTGTGCTCCCCTTCACTGCAGTCACTCCAGAAAAATGTGCATCCAGCTCAGACTTCAGTAAGCTGGCCTTCATTTGCCAGCCTTGTTTCACTCAGAGCTGCTATTTGGGTGTGATACCTGTGAACTCTCCTAACAAGAGCTGTTCAGCTTTCAGGTCTACTGGATTTTGTGTTGTCATGGCATGTTCCATGTGCTGAGTGGAACCATCTTTGCAGAAGTTTTTGTACATTTTTCTGTGTTTCAACAGCAGGTTGGGATCCCTGCCTGCTGCAATTAGACCAGGGTCAGGTGAACAGACAATTTTTAGGGCACCTTTTCTAGCCCCCTTCCTCACACCAGAAGGTGAGCAGTGCAATCCTTAAAAGGCTGCTCAGACCCCCAGAGGGCTGCCCAGTCCCACTGCTGCTTCCAGTGAGAAATGACCCTATGGCCTGGGCCCCCTGTGTGCAGGGTCGTGACTACAGCTCCCAGTGTATCCGCACCTGATGCTTCGTCACTTGCCTGTTGCCACACGACTTTGAGGTATAATAGTGGAATGGTAGGGGTGATATCTTTTGGTTCATACATAAATTGAAGTTAAGTGAGGCAGAGCTGCATGAAGTTGGCCTCACTCTCTCCTCCAGAGTCATCATAGTCCGGTGGCAGGACAGAGTCAAGGCGACCAGTGATGACTCAGGATCCAGTGAATGACCTTGGCCTCTTCAGTGTCTAACCATCTAACCATCACCTGCTTCAGCTACCTTCATGGCCTTTGGAACAAATTGTTCTCACCCCCACAGGAGTCTTCACATGCTTGGAGTAGACACCTCCCTAACTCACCAGTGGGTTCGAGACTGTTCAGTTATCCTCAACCTGGCTTAGCCTCGCTGCTGAAATGGTTACCCTGGTGTAGCCGGTGCGTATGCTGCAGCTTCTTGGAGCCACAGACACAGTTAGGTATATCAGGTGGACAGCAACTCTGAGAAGGACTCAGTAATATACAGCCTTCCATGCCTGCCCCTTCCCATGGATCCTGAGTCACTAGCTGCCTTTGTTGTTATAGCCCTCACTTCCCAGCCTCCCTCTCTAAGCCACATTCCACCTTCTCTGTGCCCCCTGGAATGCCTGATCTGTAGGTAACAGCCTTAGCCATTCTGCCCCCTCTGTCACAGTCTTGCTGAGGGCTGGATCCCTGATGGCCTCCCTCTGCAGTACTAACTGCCCTTTCACTCATTCCCCAACTCATGGTTGAGACAGGCAAGTTGGAATCCTCCTCCATTGCCGCTGCACTTTCAAGTCCTACCACTACTCCGTAACTTCTCCTCCTTCGAGGCTCATGTAAATGGAAGCAGACTTTGGCATATGTTCTGTCATCTAAGATGCTGGCACCACTGTGGGAGAGTCTATGGACCTGCTTCTGGGTCCCTGTATCCCAGAGGACATCCTGCCTTCCCCTACTACGTGGGGAGGAATGTTCTTTCACTGGCTTTACAGGCAGAAATAAAGCACCAGAAGAGTCTGAGACAATCCCTCTGCCTCTGTTTCTATCTCTGTTTCTGCCCATGTCTTCTCTTCTCATGTCCCCTGTTACTAAGGCTTTCCTCTTTCAGAGGGCCTTCATTGACCTGGATCTTGTATGTAGCTGTTTACAGGTTGCCTCCCCCATTAGAATAAGAGTGTCTGAGGGGAAGGATGTTGTTTGCGTTTGCATCCCTGGCACGTACCACAGTTCATGGAACATGGTAGGCAGCTAAATCAGTTCTCCACCTCAGGCAGATAAAAAACGATAAGAAAGGAGAATGGGGGAGACGTTGAGGCCACTTTGTCCTTTAAATAAAGGGCAGAGAGAAAGGAAAACATTAATAACTAGAACAAGATTCATCGTTCATGGCTGAACTGTGTAAATACAATAAAAATGAGATACTGACGTGCTGACTGAACACTATACCCACTGAATGGCCAAAAGTTTATTTTCTAGAACCTAACAAAATACATCAGAAGGAACAAAATAACAGGAGAAACGGTAGGAATGAAGCGCAGCATTTCTAAATCTCGAGCTATACAATTAAGCAGTAATCACCTTTTTAGTACTGGTTAACATCTAGCAAAGGAGGTCAGCGGAACAAGAAGCAACTGTTTGATAAACCCAGTGCAAGGTGGGGCTGGTCAGCCAGTCAATCAGCATGTTAGTGCCTACTGTGCGCCACCTTCTGAGCTAAGACTCAATCATTTTCTCATTAGATCCTCACAACAGCTCTTCAAGGTAGGTGCTCTTATCATATCCCCTTTACAGGTGAGGAAAGTGAAGCAGACAGGGTGAAGTGACTTGTCCAGGGTCACACAGCTAGGAAGTGCCTGAGGCTGGATTTGAACACAGGCCTTCCTGACCTCAGACCAGTGTGCTATTCATTGCACTACTCAGCTGCCCTGCTCTCAAGACTGATCAGTAAAGTGAGTGATCAGTTTGAAGTAAACAGTGTGATCTGAAAGACTGCTGGACTGGGAGTCAGAAGACCTTGGGAAAGTCACTTAATGCCTCTGGGTCTCAGTTTGCACATCTGTAAAATGAGAGATTTGAACTCATTAACTGTTAAGGTTCATTCCAGTTCTAAGTCTGTGTGCCTCAGCCCTCCCTCACTCAAATCCAAGTCAACTGCAAGTCATGACATCATCCCCTTCGAGAGCAAAGGACAAACACAAGCTGTGTGTGAGTAGCAGCTCCTCTCCTCCCTTCTCCTCCCCTCTTCTCTTCTCTGGTACACTGCATGACCAAAAGCTGCCTTTTCTCCTCTGGGTTTACTGGCTACATTTCTTGCTCAAATAACAAGCCTTATGGCCAATTCACTCTGGGGCTCATAGACTGGACAACAAGTTCCAACCCACCTAGTGCAGAGTGAATGTAATTACTAAATAGTAATTGTTTCTCTTTTACCCCCAGGAACCCTGAAGGTCTTCCCCTCCAGTTTGATTTTTTTTTTTTTTTTTTTTTACTAAAGGGGCCATCCCTTGAGTAACTACTTAAAGAAGCCAATTCATTGAATGGGTGTATCTCACTCAGTGAGAATGTGATAAGACCTTAGCCTGAAAGGACCAGGGTCTCACATTGCATCCTGGGTCATCTCCAGTAGTATTGATAAATATCAGGCCACTGGACCCAGATGGCTCAGGAGAAGAAAGTGAGGTTAAGTGTTCGGCCTTGAGGCCGAAGGGCTACCCGAGTCTTACCTTACCTGTCGCAGGTCTTCGGCAACCAAACCGGATAAACGTATTGAGAGAAGAGACTTTCCAGTGTCGAACAAGGATTAGGCTTTATTCAGGGTCTTGGTTACATGTGCAGGGTGAATTCTTCCTCAGGAGAGAGGAATCCTCCTCCTCCCAAGGAGGCAAAGATCGTACAGCAAGAGAATGGGAGTGGGAGAGGGGAGGGACCTTCTGCCCTCTAAGGGCCCCACAGCTCGAAGAGCGCCTTCAGGCTTTCCTGACCCTTCTTAAGCTCTCCCGCTGCATAGTTTGCACCTGAATACCGTGCCTGCTCTCAGCCTTTAGCTAGTCAACAACAGGTGTGCTCAGACCATGGGTTAATCTCAAGGGTGGGATGCTCTCCCCAGCAAGTTTCCCACGGAGAAGAGGCGGAAATGCACGAGATAGCCCGGGTCTCATGCCTCAATTCCCAGCTGTTCTCTGGGGGGGGCCTCATGAGAACTCTGAGGTTTGGAAGTCCTCACCTTTACCTGCCCGAGACTGTCCACATGAAACTGAGCTAACACCCCCAACAGTTAAGGACCTTGCACAGCCCTCCCTCACTCAAATCAAAGTCAACTGCAAGTCATGTCATCATCTTGATGTCATGGTCCTCTGAGAACAAAGGACAAACACACAACCTGTGTGACCAGGATACTATGAATCAGCCTGATAAGATTAGAGCCTTTATCTGGAGCCACCTGACGGTCCAGAAGAGTAGGTATGCCTTCTGAGGACACAAGCCACTCCTGGGTGGTCTCAGCTGCCACCCCCAGCTGGGAATTGATGTCTGGACTCTTCACACCTTTTGGCTGTTCTGGGTTTCCATCCACTGGGGATAACCAATACACAGACACAAGCAGGAGAGGATGCTTCAAGAGGACAGCAGGCCTCCGCCTGGAAGGAGGGAATCAGCACCTGGAAATGGCTGCCTTGGACCAGGTACCTGAGAAGTCACCCGGGCTGAGAGGAGAGATCCTTAGGGTGGACTCCCCCAAGGAATGGGAGGGCAGCAGCCAGGACAGGACATGCTCATTCACTGAACGCTGCATTCATGAATTCTCAAGTTTGAGAACACAAAGACTAGAAAGAAAGGGAGAGACAAAGACAGACAGACAAAGACAAACACAGAAGGAGGGAGACAAACACAGATAGAAACAGAGACAAACAGAGACAGACAGAGAGAGACAGAAAGAGAAACAGAGACAAATGGGGGGGAGACAGAGAGAGAGGGAGAAACAGAGAGACAGAGATAAAGACAGAGATACAGGGACACACACAGATAGAGACAGAGACATACAGAAAGAGAGGGAGAGAAACAGAGACAGACAGAGACAGAGAGAGATACCAAAAGATAGAGACAGTGAGAGAGATAGAGACAAACACAGAAAGAGAGACAGGGACATACATGGAGATAGAGACAGAAAAAGGGACAGAGACAAATAGAGGGGGGAGAGACAGACAGAGACAAACAGAGAAAGAGAAAGGGAAAGAAACAGATAGATGGAGACAAGGAGAGAGAGACACACAGTGAGACAAACAGATAGAGACACACACAGATAGAGACAGAGAAAAAGACAGAAAGAGGGAGAGAAAGAGATAGACAGATGGAGACAGAAACACAGAAAGACAGAGAGAGCCCCAGAAAGATACAGACACACAGTGAGAGAGAGAGAAACAAAAACAGAGAAATAGACACAAGGACAGAGACAGAAAAACAGAGAAAGAGAGAGGAAGAGAAACAGACTGACAGAGATACAAGGAGACAGAGACAAACAGAGAGAGAGAGGGAAAGAAACAGAGACAGACACAGAAAGAGAAACAGAAAGACAGGATTGGGCAGACAGGGACAGAGAAAAAGAGACAGACACACACGCAGAGATAGACAGTGATAGAGACAGAGAGAGACAGACAGAGAGAGACAGAGAAGTGGGGATGGCTATACATATAAAATTAAAAGGATTAATTTTGTACAGATATTTAACAAGAATAAATTAAGGAGACCAAAGACACCCTAAAAATCACCATTGTCATCAAATGCTTGGTCTACTTGCCAATCAGAGACTGAGCAAGCCAAGGCAGTGCTGCTTTAGGCTACAGGGTATCCCAAATTTTTGGTGCTATTTTAAACCATTCATTAAAGCTGGTGGCTATTAAAGCCACCGAATCCTAAAACAGCTCTACGATTCTGGGGTCAACTCACTTGTAAAATTCCATCAGAATTTTCAGTTGCCAAAATGGTCAATTGGTGGGAAACATTAATGAAGGAAGTCAGTCAGTCAATGAGCATTTACTAAGTAAGGATTATGTGTCAGGGCTGGGCCAAGCACTGGATATACAAAGCAGGGCAGAAGACAGTCACTGGCCTCAAGGAGCTCACAGTCCAAAGGGGAAACAATGCACAAAAACTCATGTCCATACAAGATGAAGTGAAGACAGTCACCGGTGGGAAGACACTAGTGTCAGAGGGATGGGGAAAGGCTTCCAGTAGTAGGAAGCCAGGGGGGTGTAGAGGAAGGAGAGCATTCCAAGTATGGGGATGGCCATTGAACACATCTGGAGTTTGGAAATGAATCATCTCATGTGAGGAACAACCAGGAGGCCAAAGTCACCAGACCACAGAAGACATTGCCAGGCAGTCTGAAAAGGTAAGAAGGGACCAGGTTGTGAAGGACTTTGTCAAACAGAAGATTTTCTATAATATGTAAAACACATTTATTTTTAGAGATATCTAATTTTATCTTTATCATAAATGTCTATTTTACTTATTTTACATGTCACCCAGAGGCAGTAGGGAGTCCCTGAAGTTTATGGAGAAGGGGGTGTCAGGATCAGAACTGTGCTTTAGGAAGATGACTGGTGGCTGAATGGAAGATGGACTGGAGTTGGGGGAGGGGAGGATGAGAGCAATACCCAATTATTTGAAGGGCTCTCACATGAGAAAGGAACTAGACTTAGAATACAAAAAGTAGAAGCTAAAGAGAGGCTAATTTAAACTTGATTTGAGTTTTTAAAAATTTCTAACAATCAGGGCTATCCAAAAGTGGAATTGGCTGCCTCAGGAGGCAATGGGTTCTATTTCATTAGCCATCCCTAGGCTACTGCAATAGACCAAGTGTGAGGAGATGAGGGACAGTGTCAGAGGAGAGAAAAGGGGCTATCGGAAAGACCGTCCAGAGATGCTCTAGAGGTGAAATTGGCAGGCCTTGGCACTACATTGGATCTAGGGGGTTAGAAAAAGTGACTCCATGTTGAATCCTGGGTTGTGACCTTGAGGGACTAGGAGGACAGTCATAAGGAATGTAGGAGGAGGGGAGGGTTTAAGGAGAAAGAGAAGTTTTCTCCAACATTTTGGGTTTTATATGTCTGCTGGATGTCCAGTTTGAGATGTCTGGAAGGTTATTGGAGGTGTAAGATTGGAGTAGAGCAGAGAGACCTGGGCAGATTGGAAACCTATCAGCACAGAGATGGCCATTGAATCCAAGAGAGCTGATGAGGTTTCCAACCGAAGTAGGAAAGGGGGAGAAGAGAAGAGGCCCGAGGACAGAGCCTCATGGATCTCCCATGGTTGACCTGGATGAGAATCCAGCCAAGGAGACTGAGAAGAAGCAGTCAGATGGGTAGGAGGAGAAGCGGGAGTCCTGAAAACTGAGAGAAGGGAGTGTCCAGGAGGAAGGAGTGATCTACAGTGTCCAAGGCTGCAGTGGGCTTGTTGAAGTAAAGGATTCATGATGAAAAAATGCGATCCACCCCCAAAGAACTGACCAACTCGGAGTGCAAATTGAAGCATCATTTTCTCACTTCATTTTTTAAAAGATATGGCTAATCTGGACATACGGTTTGCATGGGTTCACACGCACAATTGAAATACGGCTTCCCTTCTCAGTAGAGGGAGGGAGGGGAGGCTTTGGCAGCGAAGAGGTGACTGGGGAGAGTGGTCTGGTGCAAGGATGAGACTGGAAGCTGGATCGTTCAGGGGTTAAGAGAGTGGGGAGAGGAAGCGGAGGCAGCCAGTGTAGACGCCTTTTCAGAGTCTGGCCACAAAGGGCAAGAGAGGAATGATGAGAGCGAAGCTGGAGAGATGACAGCCGCCAACAGGAGAACCGAGATGGGAACGCAAGGGGAGCATTAACAACAGGGCAGCCGCGGAGAGAAGCCGAAGGGAGGCTGGGGATGGTCCTGGGTAGCGGCCCGGAGGCCGTTTGGGCCAGCGGAACAGTCACGAGGCAGCCCCCCGCGGCTCGGTCCCTCCGTTGCCACGATCGGCGGTTGGGTGTTATCTGATTTTCTGCCATGCGGAGCCCCCTGGTGGGGGCAGTGTCAGAGCCGGCGGAGGCAGCTGGGAGTGGCTGGACCGGACCGGGGAGAGGCTGGCGGCAGAAAGGACACTTGGGTTTTAGGGGGATGGATTAACAGAGTCGAGGTAGGCTTCAAACACTTATTCAGCGATCCAATTCAATAAGCACGTATTAGGCGCCTACTGTGTGCTAAGCGCTACAAATAAGAAAGACAGCGCCCGACCATCGAGCGGGGGGAGACAATACGCAAGAGGGAGCGGGGTCCGCCCGCACCGGACCAAGAGGAGCCGCAGACGGAGCCCCCCTCCAGGACCTTGAGGTGGGCCGCCAGGAGCCACCCAAGTCAGTCCACTTCACCAAGCGGGCCCCACCCATCCCTTCCTGAGCCACACTCCTGGGCAGTGCCCATCCCCAGGGCTGTGATGCCCCTGGTCTTACCCTCCTTGTGCCAAGGCTCCACGGCCCGCACAGCTTCCCTGCCCCCAGCCCCCAGCCCCAGCTCAGACTCAACCCCAAACCCTGAGCCGTCTCTCCATCCCTTCAGTGGCTCTGGGGCTCTTCTGGAGGCCTGTCCACTTGTGGGCATGCTTTTAAAGGATCACAAATTTGGGGACTTGCGTCAGCCCCCAAGCCTTCTGGGTGTGGCAGTCCCGTCAGACCGTCAGACCCTCGAGGGCAAGGCGTGGAGCATACAGCAAGGGCTTCATAAATGCTTAAGGAAACACAGTCCAGGCCGTGGGGGCACCCGAGGTGCCCGAGCCTCCGGCCACTTAGGACTAAAGGACTGTCTCCAGAAGGCCCCAGTGGAGGTGGGGGGAGGAGGCCCTGGGGGGAGGAGGCCCTGCGAGGCGGAGGAGGCCGAGGGGCCGCGGCAGATGCCGAATGCCCCCAGGCCGCCCCGCCCTCCCTCCCTCCGCTTACTCCGGAGGGAGACAGGCGCAGGCGCCGGAGCCGGGAAGCCGTAACTATGACAACGGCTCCGCCCCCGAAGCGGGCGGGGGCGGGGGCGTCCTCTGGGACGCTCTAGGCCGGGCGGGCCGCATCTCGATGGTACGTCGGCGGCGCTCTGGGCGGCCCGCTGCCTCTCGCTGGTGCGCGTGCGTACGTACGGCGGCGCCCTGGGCGGCGCGCACGCGCTCTCGCTGGCACGCCAGGAGGGCGGGCGGACGGAGGCGGCGGCGGGGCCATGGCGGCCGTGCGCGGCCTGCGGGTGTCGGTGAAGGCCGAGGCGGCGGCAGCGGCGGCGGCGGGGCCCCACCTGGGGCTGCTGGGGCCGGGCCCCGAGCGGGGCGAGCCCGAGCCCATGGAGGTGGAGGAGGGCGAGCTGGAGGCCGTGCCAGTGCGGCGCTCGCTGCTGCCGGTAGGACGCCGGGGGTCCGGCCTCCGGGTGGGTGCGCCCCTCAGAGCCTGCCGCCGGGCGCGCCGGGGCCGTTGGGCGGCAGGGAGCGAGGGCCGGGGTCGGGGTCCCCCTCACCGCCCGTCTCGTTCTAGGACACGAGCCGCCGCTACGAGAACAAGGCGGGGAGCTTCATCACGGGCATCGACGTCACCTCCAAGGTAGGGAGGAGCCCTGGAGCCGGCTCACCTGGCTGGGGCTCCCGGGCGGAGACTTTGTTGCTTTTGCCCCCTCCCACAATGCACCTCTTTCTGTTGGGGATGGGGAGCCCAGCCGGAGTCTGTCTACACCCGCTTACGTTGGAGCGGCCAAGGGCTGGGGAAGGCTTCCTGGAGGAGGCCGGGCGGGCGGCGGGGAGGGGGGCGAGGAGGAGGAGAAGGCAGAGCTTTCCAGGCAAAGGTTCGGAGGCGGGAGATGGAGGGGGTGCCACAACGGGCACTCGAGTTCCCATTCTGCCCCACTGGCCAGCTGGGGGACCAGGTCAGTCAGGTACCTGCCTCTACCTTGATATCTCCTCCTGAAAGACAGATCAGGTGAGGAAGCTTAAGGAAGCACGTGCCCAGGTCCTGGCACACAGTAGGTGCTTAATCAGTGCTTGTTCCCTTCCCCCCCCCCCCCCCCCCCGCGGGGTTTGGAAAGGGGAGGGGCTTCCCCACCCTCCTGGCCCCAAGGGTTCTCCTTCCTCGGGGCTCTCCCCGCCTGTAAAGCAGCCCCCATGGGTGAGCCCAGGCTGGTGCCGATGGTCCCTGGCCTGAGAGAACTGGGCTCCCCCCTTGCCCTCTCCCCTCCTCCCCCTCTTCCCTCCCCCTCTTCCCCTTCTCCCTTCCCCCTCCCTCCTTTCCCTCTCCCCTCCTCCCTTGCCCTCTCCCCTCCCTCTCCTTCCTCCCCCTCCCCCTCCCCTTTCCCCTTCCCCTTCCCCTCCCTCCCTCCTCCCCCTCTCCCCCTGCCCCCTTGCCCTCTCCCCCTCCCCTCTTCCCTTCCTCTTCCTCCAGCTCTGCTGGCCTGCCTTGGCCTCAGTGTCATGGGGCCTGTGCACCTGATGCTGTGACATTCAGAACCTACCTCACCTTTTCCTCTGTCAGTCACTTACTAGTGTCCGGCTGGGGCTTGGCATGGGATAAGTAATCGGTAGGTGGGTGTCCAGGTCTTGCCTTTTGCTCAGGACCAAGTCCTGGGCTCTTTGACTGTCCTCTGATAACTCAGGCCACCTAGGCCCCTGCTCCCTGAAAGCTCTGCCCCCTCCCCCACCAGCCTGTGGGGACTCCTGTCCTCCTCACTGACCCAGGAGGCGACATGGCCCACTGTCCAGACCCGAGCATCCAGGGGCCTGGCCTCCTGCACTTGGGAGTGGAGAGGAGGGAGTTTCCGAATAGCGTGGGAGATGAGGTCAAGGGTCAGACTTCATGCTCCCTGCCTGGCCCACCACCAGAGGGGCAGGGAGGCTGAGGCCGGGGGGCTCCGAGTCTCAGCCTCCGCCTTGGCCTCGACCCATCTCATTCTCTGGGGTTCCTCGTGCTCTTTAGGAAGCTATCCAGAAGAAAGAGCAGCGAGCCAAGCGCTTTCACTTCCGAGCCGAAGTCAACCTTGCCCAAAGGAATGTGGCCTTGGACCGAGACATGATGAAGAAAGGTAGGAGACCCCCCACCCCCACCCCCAGCCGAGAGCTGCAGTGAAACTCAAAGGCGTCCTGACGTTGAACCAACCACACTACTGAGGGAAATGAAGCTGGTTTCTGTCTGTCTTGAGGAGGGTAACCTCCAGGCACTGTCACCAATGGAAGGGACCCAGGAAGGCCTAAACTACTTATCTGAAAGTCTGCACTCATCCCTCATTCCCCAGCTGGGAGGGTGTGAAAATTGGGGCTGTGGCGTGAACCCCTGGGTTCCTGCCAGGGTTCCCTGCGATGACAGCGCTAGGTCTCCCTCTTCTTAAGACTCCAGAAACCAGTGACTCCAAATGCCTCCCCTGTGTAGATCTAGACCGTACTGGGTAATCCCTCCATGTGGGTCTTCTTGGAGGTGCAGATCCTTCCCAGCCCACCCAGACCTTCCTTCCAGGTGCTCATGGAACATGTTGGGGGATGGGCTCCTTTGGATCTCCTGATCTCCTTGAGCCACACATAGATCCCTACATATTTCCCTCTTATTGAACAAGTCTGACAGGCTTCTCCTTACCTAACTTCCCATGGTTCTGACCTCACTTGAGCCAAAAGATGAGCCTCAAGGTCACTGATCTAGAGGGATGTGTGAGGAGCCTGCTGATGCCCTCAGGAGACTGGGGACCACATCCAAGGCTTGAGCCCCAGCAACCCAGACCTGGGCTGCCCCCTTCAGATCTAGGCTTTGATTTTCTCCCCTACCTGCTCCAGGTAAAATAAGATGGGGGCCTGTCACCAACATGCCTGGCCCTCTCACCCCCCAACCAAGCTAGTACTAAGGCCTGTCCAATTCACCACCTCTTGTCCATTTTACCTCTGCGCCTTTTCTTGTCCATTCCCCCCCACCCCCCACCATCTCTTGTCCATTTTACCCCCTGCACCATCTTTTGTCCGTTTTACCTGCTGTACCATCTCTTGTTCATTTCACCTCTTCAGCATCTCTTGATTAAGCCCCTTCCCTTATCACCTCATGCCTGAACTATTACAGTAGGTACTGGTGGGTCTACCTACCTCAAATCTTTCTCTGCTCTAGTCTGTTCATTCACCAAAGTGATCAAACTCCAGTGATTCCCTAATGTATCAAATAGTAAACACTTATATTTGGCATTCAAAGCCCTTCATGACATAGTTCCCTCCCACCTTTCTCATCTTATACTTTACACCCTGCCACATACTCTTTCATCCAGGTTCACCAGCCTCCTAACTATTCCACCAACATGACCCTCCATCTTCTCATTCTAGGCATTTTCTCTGGCTGGCCCCCTTATGTGGAATGTTCTCCCTCCACTCCTCCAGCTACTGACTTCTTGTAAATCCCAATTAAAATCCTCCCATCTATATGAAGCCTTTCTGGGCCCTTCTTGATCTCCATATCTTCCTTCTTCATATCTTTCTCCAAATTATCTTGTCTATATCTTGTTTGTTCATGTTGTCTTCCTCATTACTGTGAACTCCTTCAAGGCCAGGACTGCCTGGCACATTTTAGGAGCTTAATCAGTGCTCAGAAGTCTCTTCCAAAGCTAGATAAGAGCTCTTGGCCCCACCCTTAGAGATCAACTGAGGGAACATGGATTATTGACCTGAAGCTGGTGATGAGGGAGCTGGGGGTCAGGTGGGAAAACACCTGGCTCATCCTGCAGGCACTGCCACTTCGGCTGTGCTCTGGTCAGGTCTTTGTGCAGTGCTGGAAGTGAGGGCCTATGGGCACAGCCCCCCCACCCCAAAAAAGTCATGTGATGATGGCCAGAAGTTTTTCTGGGACACAGAGTCCATGCTGGTGGTAACCACCTGCTTCTGCCTGTGCCTTCATAGCAATCCCCAAGGTGAGACTGGAAACCATCTACGTCTGTGGAGTTGATGAGATGAGCACCCAGGACATCTTCGCCTACTTCAAGGAGTACCCCCCTGCTCACATTGAGTGGCTGGATGACACCTCCTGTAAGAGAGAGCCTATGGGCCAAACCTGCTTTGTGGGGGAAGAGGGGGAATGATATGTTTGAGGAGACAGAGGTCCTCCCAGCTAAGCTGACAGCCTTGGATGCCCAAGCCATGTCAAAAGGCATGCTCTCTCACTTGGGAGAGCTTTCTGGTCTACAGCCTTAAAGCCATTTGGGCTCTGCTGAGATAGGGTCTGTCAAACATTTTGTAGAGCTGGGTTGGGGTAAGGGGTGCCTGGCCAAGGGCGATGTGCCTAAGGAGTCCCCCAGACATGTGTGGTGACAGTACCAAGGAGAATTTGCTTGAACCTGTGCACCAGACCTGGAATTTTGTGGGTATTCTGGCCACAGAAAATGTCAGGGATGACCAGTTTTTTTGGTCATCCCCAATTAACAGCTGGAACAGCTGAGTGAGGCCCAAGGTGGTAAAGTGGGCCTCTAAGCCTGGTCTTTCTTGTCTTAAAGACTCACATTTTCTCTAGGAAGTAGGGGGAAAGCAGGAAGGAAGCATTGATAAAACACCTACTATGTGTCAGACCAAGATGATCTCAGTTCATCCTTTTGTTAACCTTGAGGGTTGGGGAGGGAGGTGCTGGCTAAGTAGGCCTGAGACTGAAGCTAAAAAGCCTGTGACCTGTGGCTTAATCATAACCCCAGGAAGCTCTGCCACATCAGCACACGGCTCATTGTATCCAAGACCAGCAGTCTCAGTCCCCAGGGGGGCTCCTCCTATGGAGGCCTTTAAGAGAAGCTTTCTGGACTTTGGTGAGTGGGAGAAATAATGATTTGGAATTAGGAAGAAAAGCTTAGACACAAGTAGATACACACATTCTGTATGGCAGGTGCTTCCTGATGTGGTCCAAGGCTAAAGGGCCAGGCCCCTTTGATTCACCTGGATGTTTGATGGGAGGGTATCCATTCTCTACCAGGTAATGTGGTCTGGCTGGACGAGGTGACTGCAACGCGGGCCCTCATCAACATGAGCTCCCTGCCCACCACAGATAAAGCCAAAACCCGAGAAGCCAGTGAGGAGAAGGCCCCAGAGAAGATGAGAAAAGGTACCCAGGGTGGGGGGTGGGCGTCGGGGCGCCAGACCCATGAGGACCGAAAGTAGGAGGCTCACCTCTCCTCTGCACCCGAATCTAGACAAACAGGACAGCTCTGATGATGAGACTGAGGAAGGAGAGGTGGAAGATGATGCTGCAAGTGACCTGGAGGTCAGTCATGAAGACACCAGGGCCTCCAGCCACCAGCTGGAGGTGGGGGTGGACAGTCCAGCCATGCAAAAGGTCCGTGCTAAACTCATTGTGGGGGCTCCCTGATGCACTTCAGGAACCCTTTCATCCCTCCCCTGCCCCTTGAGGCATCTAGGCAGGGCACAGGCAGCTGGGAGGACATAGAGTCTGTGGCCAGGCTCCCTTGCCGGGGGCATAGAGGAGAGCCAGTAGATGCTCATTGTTTTTTCTGCACATGTTTTATGTTCTCAAGTTGGATGCGCTGTCACAGGTCGAGGAAGATTCCCTCTTACGGAACGACCTTCGTCCAGCTAACAAACTGGCCAAAGGAAACAAGCTGTTCATGAGATTCGCCACAAAAGGTAGATCTGGACTCATGGGGTGGAGGGGATGTTTGAGTGTGGTGTGTGTATGTGTGGTCTGTTTTTGGGGGGAGTTATATGTGTTTATGCATGGCAAGGTGGAAGTTGGGGGTTGTATGTTTGTAGAGAGGTGTGTATGTGGGTACAGGGGATATGTGAGTGGGCTCTGGGGGGATGAGTGTGTGGTATGTTTTTGTTGGGAGAGTTGTATGTATGGGTTGGAGTGGTTGTGGTGTATTTACAATGGGATGTGTATTTGGTGAGGGTCTGCAGGGGGGCGTGGAGAGAGGGTCCATCCCTCAGTGGTCATTAGAGCACTCTGCAGACCGATGTTTGCATGGGCCATGCGGCACAACTCTGATCTGGGGGGGTGGAGGCCCAGTTACTCGGGAGGGTCCGGGCCTGGGAGGCCATCTGGGCTGTGAAAAGATCTTGGTACCCATGTAGTTCAAGGTGCCCTGGTGGTGAGGCAGGGATGGGGGCCCCTGGCCTGAGCCCCAGGGGCCTCTTAGTGACCTAGAGGGGTGGCACAGTGGGACTCGATGTTATCTGCTCTTGTCCCTGTAGATGACAAGAAGGAGCTCGGCGCAGCGCGGAGGAGCCAGTATTACATGAAATACGGGAACCCCAACTATGGAGGCATGAAAGGCATACTCAGCAACTCCTGGTGAGTTCAGCCAGCCGGCCCTGCGCCAACCCGGCATCTGTCCTTGACTCCCTTTCCTTCACATCAGCTGAGCAGTGTGGACACCACCTGGGGGTCAGGCTCTGGGGACACAGAAACAAAAGTCTCCCCATTCAGAGAGCTTGTGTTTGTCAGGGGAAAGGGCCCAGCATTGGAGGTGAGGGGCAGGCTCTCCTGAATGTGGCCATGGACCTTTGTTGTGTTCTGGGGACGTTTCTGCTGATAGTGGGTGGGTGGAGGTGAGGCCATCCATCCCTGCCACGAGGAGATGGGTGTCAGTCGCTTATAGGGAAAACAGGCTGAATCTTCCAAGGTGGTCCTGGGAGCTGGCGGGCAGCGCCCCCTCCTCCCCATCCTCCTGGGAGCTGGTGGGCAGCGCCCCCTCCTCCCCATCCTCCTGGGAGCTGGCGGGCAGTGGGCAGCTGGGGCTGAGCCAGGGGCTCCCTGAAGAGAAGAGGACAACAGTCAAGAGTATTTATTCTGACAATGGCACAGGAAAAGAAGATACCATTCCCGCCGCATCCAGAGGGACGCACTTAGGAAGCGGACACTGATTGGGGATGATGTAGGCCTGACCTTGACCCCTCCTTACAAGCATCGGCATGCAGGTACCTGGGGTCCAGGACAAGGGATGGAGTGTGCCTTGGAGGTGCTTTGAGGGATGCCTCCTTCCCTTTTCCTCCTCCTCCTTCTCTTATTCTTCCCTCTTCTTGCCCCTTTACCCCCTCCCCACTTTACCTGGGCTAACCCTTTGTTATCTGGCCTGAGTCGAGTGGGCACCTGTTAGCTTGACTGGCTCCACAGCTTGACAGAGAGTGGAGGGGGCCTTAGACTGGGAAGGGGGGCTTTACTTCAGAAAAGATGGTGGCAGACAGATGCATCTCCTTTAGGAACTGGCCATGACGTGAGGGGGCACACAGGAAACCTGAGTCATGGGGGGCTTTGTTGAAGGAATGACAGGTATTTGTACCTGAGAAAGAAAAGGCAGTTGTTTTCAGGTATTTGAAGGGCTGCCTGTCTTGTGGAGGGCATAGCTTGATGCCACATAAAGGTTCCTGACTGTGAGGACAGAATGGACTGCCTTGCCAGATGGTGAGCTCCCTGTCACGAGAGAGCTCCTACAGAGTCCCTTCTGCCTCTGGGATGGGTCAGGAAATGTGTGGTGTTTGAAAGACCTGGGTGGAAGAAAGGTGTTTGGGGGAGTCCCCCAAAGGTGGATTGGGTGATGTCAGCCCTCAACCTAGCTTAGGTGGCAGGATTGGATGGAACACATTTGGTCCCTCCGCCTAACTGCCCAGAAGCTCGGCCCAGCCATGTGCTCTAGGCACGTGGAGCCCAGACAGAAAGACGAGTTTTATGATGCGTCTCCTGGGTGTCGAGCCCTGTGCTCGGCGCTGTACACATGTAATCTCATTCGTGATTCTTACAATGGGGCAGACGGGTCAAATAACTTGCCCGGGGTCACACCGTTAGCATGTGTCTACAGCTGCATTTGCAGGGTTTGAAGTGATATGAGAGGGGTGTTGAAGCCCACCCACTCTCCCCTTGGAGAGACGCCATCTTTAACGTCTGTCTGATCTGGTGCCACAGTGAGCGTGCTGGTGCCAGGGACCAGAATGGCTCCAGTTTTTTCATCTTGACACTTTTCAAAGCCCTTTGTTGAAGACACTCTGGTGAGGGAGGCCCATGAAGAAGATGAGTCTGAGAGCCTTGGGCAGGATTTGAACTCAGATCTCCCAGCTCACATATGGAGAGATTATTGTTGCTGGATGACTTACAGATTGCCTTGGATGCCTTGACTTTCTCTTCCCACCAGGGAGTGTCTGAGAGGAGAGAAAAGCAGGTGGACAAGATGCTGCAGGACCTGTTGTTTGGGGTCTTTCCTCACTCCACTGATTGAATTTTTCTAGGTCTGGTGAATGTTCCAGAGGAGCCTATAGAGGAGGAAGAGGAGGAAGAGGAAGAGGAAGACCAGGACATGGATGAAGATGACAGGATCGTAGTAGAGTACCGCGATGAGCTGCAAGCCTTCAAGCAGGCACGTGAGCGAAGTACATCCCGTCGGCCCAGTGCCAGCGGCTCGGGCTCTGACTCGGACGAGATGGATTATGACCTGGAGCTGAAGATGATCTCCACGCCCTCGCCAAAGAAGAGCTTGAAGATGACCATGTATGCGGACGAGGTCGAGTCACAGCTGAGGAGCATTCGGTAAGGGGGCGGCTGGGCTGTGCGTTCTATGAGCAGAGCCGGGCCTTGCCTGAGACCTGAGAAATGGTGCACGCTCATGCACATGCACACACGCTCACATGCACACCCAGCTGCTTGAGCAGACAGTGTCCAGTCCTTCCTCTAAGCTCGCCTATCTGAAGGGGTTGGAGGGGAGAGCCATAGAGGCCATACAGTCACTTGTGCTTCTGCCTGAGCATGACCCTATCTCTGGGGGTTGGGTCAAGGAGGAGTCAGGGCCCTAGCAAGGTAGTAGTGGCCAAGCATCAGCCCCCCTCACACCCCAACTCCCCGAGAGACATGTTTGAAGGTAGCTTTGACTCCTGGTGACTTACTATCTTCAGTTAAAGCCTGTGAGTGTCTCAAGCTTTACAAAGTGCTTGACTTTTATAATGTTAGTTGAGCCTTGGGACAACCCTGGAAGACAGGTAGGATGGGCATGGATAGCCCCATTTTATAGATGAGAAAACTAAGGCAAGATTAGATCCCAGGGCTCCTTTCCCACTCACCAACTTACTCCTTTGTTGTTGGAGGGAAAACTCCCATCAACACCTGCCCATGGCTCTTACCTTTGGAATGTTCCCCACTTCTGCTTGAACAGAGTTGTGTCTGTCCATCTGTCCTCTTAGTATTTGCACTACAGGATAGAAGCCTCTTCAGCAGCATCATACATGTCCTTCCCATAAGCACACACTCCCCATGGCCCTGCTGTTGCTCTCTCTGGCCCAGGGACCTGGAGATAGGGACTCTCCAGGCTCTCCTGGTATGGGTAGGAAGGCATGGGATTGACTTGGCTCTTGCTGCCTGTGGCTCAGGCTGATCCTAGTCCCCAACTCTTTCTTGGTCCCAGAATTGCCTCCCACAGGGTGCAGGGCATAGGCAGCCAAGTAGCCCAGCTCTCACTTGCTTAGTAGAGAAAATGAACTAAAGCAACCCATGAGGTTTGGTCTGCGTTGTGTCCTTGGCCTACAGACATGGATCAGGTTGCTCCCTGTGGGGCCTCCCCAGATAAGAACCACTGGGGTTGCTGCTCTTATGCAGGAACTCCATGAGGGCTGACAGCGTAGCCACCAGCAACGTCAAAAACCGCATCGGGAACAAAGGGGCATCTGACAAGGTTGCCGACGTGCGGCTTCTGCTTGAGGAGAAGCGGCAAAACACAGCACAGAGGCCACCTGCGAGCAGTGTCAAATCTGGTACGGCTGCAGAGGCACCACAGACCTCACCCAACCCCCAGAAACATTGAGGAGGGAAGGAGGGGTAGACAAAGGGTGGGAGGGAGAGAAAGGGACAGATGGAGACACACACACAGCCCTTCTCGGTGATCAGAAATCCCCCAAAGGAAGCATGAGGAGTCCTTCGTTCTTCCTGGGAGAGCAGCGCAGGTTTGGGCCTGTTCCCATCCTTTTAGTGAGCTTTCCCTATTGGGGCCCTGGGCTGCTTCCCCACAAAAGGAAGCTGTTTCCCGGGGATGGGAGTGACCCTGAAGGAGAAGTCAAGCCAGCTTGGGCTCGGATCCTTTTCTTACTTGTTCCCAGATGTCCGTCAGAGATTAGGAAAGAGACCACATTCTCCAGAAGTCAAGACCTTGAGCAGCGCCTTCACCCCACGGAGAGAGCCGATGTCCGATGTCCACAGTAGGCTCGGTATCCCCAGGCAGGACATCAAGGGCCTCTATTCTGACACCCGGGAGAAGAAGTCAGGTGGGTGCCAGGCATACTGACTGAGCACCTGGAAGGGGCCAAGGCCACCCCACCCGCCCATCCCGTCCCTTCCCCTCTGGAGTGACCACATGAGGCACACCATCCCCCGCAGGTTCCTGTTGCCACCAGACTGACCGCAGGGTCGTTCATACAGGGCTTCCCTTTAGAGAGGGCTCAGCATTATCCCGCCTTAATGCTGGTGATGCCCCTGAGCTGGAGACCGCCAGGGGTGGCCCCACCCTACCCCCATTCCCTCACAGAATCCCCAGCTCCTTCAGAGATTGTAAACCCCTTGAAGCAAGGGACTTTTTCATACTCATTTTATCAGCACTTAGCATAGGACTTGGCACATAGTAGGCATTTAATTGATGTTATTCTGTCTAGTGGGGCGTTCAGCTCCCACCTCCATGTTTTTGTATGGTGTGGTTTCAGTCATGTTCACATGCAGACCCACATGTCAACATACACACCCTTGCAGTCTCCCCCATAGAGAATAGGTGGTTAGTGGGCAGGGCACAGACCAGGGTGGATTGGGCATCTGGAAAGGCTTCCTTGGAGGGTGGGAAGGCCTGTCCCACCTGGCAATATGGCACCAGCCCCAGGGCCTGTTTTCTCAGGGATCTTTGATCCTCACTGACCGTACCCTCCCCCCAGCAGGCAGCTTATGGACTCGCTTGGGATCTACCACGAAGGCAAAAGAGAAGGGGGCTGAGAAGGCAGACCCCGAGGCAGCAGCCCCTGAGGAGGAGGACTCAGAGCTTCAGCGGGCGTGGGGAGCTCTGATCAAGGAGAAGGAGCAGTCCCACCAGAAGAAAAGTCGCTTAGAGCGTTTACCGTCTCTGCAGATTGAGATCAGTCGGCAAAGCAGCTCTGACTCAGATGCTGAGTCGTGAGGTTGGATGCCGCATGGCCAGGTAGGATGGCCTGGCACTCAGGCCTTCCGCGGGGCAGCCCCGGCTTTGGTGGATCCTTCTTTCCTCCTATTTCTAGCAGGAAGCGATCATCCAAAGAACCGCGTACTGAACCTCTCCCTCTTGCCTTGGCCTTGACAGTCGTCGCTACCAGCACCTCCAGCCTACAAGAGCCCAAGGGAGTGCAGAGGCTTCAGGGTCACGGGCATGTGCCCGAGAGGAAGGCCCTCTCAGCCCTGCCAGGCCGCGCAAGCACGTTTCATGGACTTGGCCTCTGGGCACCCGTGCCGCCCGTGGCGGCCCGAGATGTAGCAGCTGGAGGGCACAAGGCGTCGGGACGTCTGTCTGTCTGTCTGTCTGTCGTTCCTGTCAGCTTTCCGTGCAGACCAGCGCCTCCAGTGCGACCTGGGACTGGGGGTGATGTGGGGGGGGTCAGTGTTGAACAGTTGTGTTTGGTCTATTATGGTTTAAAACTATTAATGATTTCAAAGCTTCATTTTTATATGGGAACATTTTTCCTGTTGACTCCAGTGGAAGTTCAAGTGGTGTCTCCATACGTGCTGTTCAGTAGATTTTCTCTCATTTGGAAGAGCAGGAAGCAAGGCCTCCCATTCTTGGCGGGCAAGTAAGTGCAGGCCACAGGACCCCCGCAGTGGCAGAAGCTCCTGTGCACTTCCACTGAGAGTGGTAGTGAAGCCCTGGTCCCCTGCTCTGCATTCCACCAGGCCTAGGTCGTGAGATCTCTTTATGAGCCATCTCTTGTACCCGTTGGACTTTTTGACAGTGGAGGCACCTGCAAGGGAGGCCAGACAGGGCTGCAGTCTACGTCCAGCCTGGTGCAGGTGCAGACAGGCTGAGGGCTTGCCCCCAAAGAGCCTGGGTGGACACAGGGGCAGGCAGAACAGGGAGACTGGGGTTCCAGTGCACCCCAGAGTTAGGGTTAGCGCCTTCCCCGCTTATTGTGAGGAAATGAGATAAATCGGGCACCAGCAGTGGGCATAGCAGACCTGGAGGCCAGACTTGGTGGGTACAGTGGAACCCTGTTGGTCTGATCACTGCAGCATCAGTGCCTGGCATCGCAGGGGCCAGGGACCTGCTGAACTTGGGAATCTAGGGAGTCTCAAGAAGACACTCTCCCCATCTCCGCTTCCTCATCTGCCAAATGGGAAAATAACCTCCCCTGTAACCCCTCTCCCAAGATGGCTGTGAGGTTTCCTCCAGGCAGTGGGCACCACTGGCTGCTTCCCCTTTGGAGGCCAAAGGGCAGAGGGATAGGAGGGACCATGGCCACGTCCTGGGCAGAAGGAGGCAGGTGTGGTGGTTGACCCCTCAGCCCACAGTCATCTGGGTCAATGTCCTTGTTGAAGGTCACTCGGGCCAGAGAACAAGGCTGGGTTGTGACCCTGGGGTCCCCCCAGAGGGATGCTGCTCTTTTCACCTGTCTGTGACATCTCTGTGGGGCTGGCACCGAGGAGTTATCCAGCCAGCTGCCAAGGGCCCTCTCAGGCCCATCCTCCTCCCTGATGTCAACATTCAAGGCCCTGTCCAGCAGCCACCCTTGTCTGTCCATGCTTGCCTCAGCTCCTTAGACTGGACTCCTCTGGTTGTCCTCAGTGACCTGCCCATGTGTCCATCTGCTCCGTGGGCTTTTACAAGTCTGAGTCATGGAGCATTTCCCCCTCTTCCTCCAAACTGGAAGGATTTCTGTTTGTCTTTCCTTTTTGAGTGTTTTCCCTTTGTCTCAGATCTATTTCCCTTTCAGAACTGTAGACCTGCATAAATAACCTTTTTCTGATTCCTGTGAAATCCACTCACCCCAAATCTGGCTTTCCTTTGACCTTGCAAGAATTCTGATGCAGTCTTTTTCTTAAAAAATAATAGTTTATTTTTTCCCCAATTACACGTAAAAACAGTTTTTAACGTTTGAGTTTTTTTTTAAGTTCTGAGCTTCTAATTTTATTTCTTGCTCCTTTTCTCTGAGCTGCCCCCCCCAACAGTAAGCAGTCTGGTACACATAGTACATGTGCAGTCATGTCAAACATTTCCATATCAGTCATTTTGTGGAAGAAAACTTGAACTTAAGAAAAAAGCAACAGAGTCTGCTTGGCTCTGCATTTGGACACGGTCACTTTCTTTTGATGGAGGGAGAGAGAGGTTTTCAGCACAAGTCCTTTGAAATTGTCTTGGATCATTCTGTTGCTGAGAAAAGCAAAATCATTCCCAGTTAATTACTGTGACTGTTGCTGCTGCTGCGTCATGTTCTGATTCTGCTCGTTCCACTTTGTGTCAGTTCATGTAAGTCCAGGTTTTCTCTGAAATCCACCTTCTCATTTCTTCCATCACATTCATATACCACAGCTTGTTCAGCCGTTCCCTGACTGATGGGCGTGCCTTTGATTCCCAACTTTGCTACCACAACAAGAACTGCTCTGAATCCTCTTGTACAAGTAGCACCTTTCCCCGTTTTTAAGAAAATCTATTTGGGATACAGACCTAGCAGCAGTATTGCTGGTATAGCCCTTTGGGTATGATTCCAAATTTCTCTCCAGAATGGTTGGATCAGTTCACACCTCCACCAACAATGCGTTAGTGTCCATTTTCCCACATCCTTTCCAACATTGGTCATTTTTCTTTTTTGTCTTGCTAGCCGATCTGATGGATGTGAAGTGGTACCTCAGAGTTGTTTTTATTTGCATTTCTCTGATCTATAGTGATTTGGAGCATTTCTTCATGTGTCTAGAGAGACCTTTGATTTCTTTGAAAACTGCCTGTTCCTATCCTTTGACCATGTATTAGGGAATGACTCAAATCCTTTCTCTCCCCCGCCCCCGACTTAATATTTTATTTTTTCCAAATACATGTAAGGATAGTTTTCAACATTCACTTCTATAAAATTTTGAGTTCTAAATCTCCTCCCCCCCCGCCAAGACAGCAGACAATCTGCCTATAGTACATGTACAGTCATGTTATACCTATTTCCACATTAGTCATGTGAAAGAAAAATCAGGACCAAAGGGGAAAACCACCCCAAAAAAGGGAGCAAATAGCCTGCTTTGATCTGCGTTCAGACTGCGTAGTTCTTTTCTGGATGTGGACATTTTTGGAGTCATCTTGGATCATTGCGTTGCTGAGAAGGGCTAAGTTTATCAAAGCTGGTCATGGTTACAATGTTGCTGTTACTGTGCACGATGTTCTCCTGGTTCTGCTCCCTTCACTCTGCATCAGTTCATGTCAAGTCTTTCCAGGCTTTTCTGAAGTCTGCCTGCTCACCATAGTATTCCATTACATTCATATGCCACAACTTATTCAGGTGGAATGACTCATTCTTACAAATTTGACTCAATTCTCTACGTATTTCTGATGTAATCTTTATAAACTGGGGATCCCAGCTCCTTCACACTGCTGAAGGATTCCTTGAGGCAAGGCTATGCCTTCCCTGAAGGGCTATTGGGGTACCCCTGCGGGGCCAGGCTGCCTTTCTGATGATACTGTCCAGAGCCCCCATTCCAGTGTGTTCCAGTGTTAATCATCTGTTAGGAGAGGTCATATCATTTAACTTTCTACAAAGAGATAGTTGTTGAGAAAATGGAATGAGAACAGAAAGGACAAAGCATTTCCCCTCTCCCTGCCTCAGTTTCTCCTGAGTTCCCTCACAAGTGTGGGGAGCCAAAAGCTGAGTAATTTGGCCCAGTGCCTGGCCCCCAGTATGTGCTGCATAAATGACCATTCCCTTCCCCTCCCCTTGGTTGTCTGGCTCCCTTCACCATCTATCCTGGTCTTCAGCCCTACCTACCCTTCCAAGCTGCCAAGATCACAGCCTAGCCTGACACCCCTTCCCCAAAGAACAGGAAGAAATACCCAAGAGGCCAAATTCAGGGGTCAAGATCTGTAAACATTATCACTTCTGGCCCAGTGGCCTATCAGAAGATTCCTTTTCATGAGGTAATTTTTTAAAAAGCTAACATTTACACAGCGCTTCACAAATATCTCATTGGCCCTCATAACCCTGAGAGGCGTGCTACTGCTCAGTTTCCCCATTTTGCAGACAAGGAGCCTCAGGCAGACAGTGGTTATGTGACTTGCCTACGGTCATCCAGCTAGGAGGTGTCAGAAGCTGGATTTGAACTTGGGTCTTTCAGACTCCAGGCCACGCACTCTCTCCACAGCACCACCTAACAGCCTGGACACAATACTCTGGCTTTCTTCGAGGCTGGCCCATCTTCTGTAGGAGATCTTGCCTGATGGTGGTTTTTTCCCTCCCCCTCCAGCTTCCTGTGCCCCTCTCCCAACTTTGTGGTCCCCAAATCCAAATGTCAGCCTTCACTGCCTCCTTATCCAGCTTATTCTGCATCCTCCTTTCTCTCTTGAACCTTCCACCTTCAATTAGTGATGAAAACATCCCTGGTTCCTAGTTTTTGTCCAGGACTTTAGGACCCATGGCAGTACTTTGTGGGAGCCTTGGGGTGGGGCCAGCCTCTGAAGCCCTCTCATGCCACATGTGTGCCTATGGAGACAGTGGTTGTCCCTCTGGGCTAGGAAGGCTCTGCCTGCCAGCACTTCTCTCTTCTGGCCCTGATTGTTACATCCTGTCAGTTCCCCCACACACGACCTCCTTGGAGGACCAGAAGGAGCCTCTTCCTGAGACAGCCCAGCTCACACCGGTATGGGGTGGAGGGGGCTCCTAACTTCCCTGATACCAAGGGTTCCATTCTCCCCCCGTTCTCCATCACCTTTATCCTCCATCATCTTTATCCAGCTTTCTGGCGAGGCAGGATTCCTCTGCCCCTTTCGTATCCTTCATCTTCTCAAGGAAGAAACTAGTCTTTCTGTCCTGTATGTTCTTCTATAAATTGTCCCCAAGTCAATTCCTGTGCCAGTTAATGTCTCCTCTATTCTCTTGAGTGACTGGCAGCTCTAAGATCAATCTAACCCATTAACATTTATTATCTTTTACAAAAAAAGACATTTACTGACTGGACAGCAAGGACAGAAATTACCTTCCACCTTCCTTTTCCTGCCTCATCTCCAGCCACTGGAGTGAGGAGGATTTGTGGAACAGGGCTACCCACCTGGCCACCTGCCCAACTGGTGCCTCCAGTCCATGCAAGGAAGACATGCTCACACTTGGTCATCCTCTTCAAACCTCAGGGATTATCCAAACCCAGTCTTCACCCCTCACCACCTCATTCATTCCCATCTCCCTCAATCCTCCCCCACCAAAATCTTCATCCTCCCACCCAACCCTTCCAATGTGCCATGTCTGTTCCATAAGCAACAAACTTTCCTCCATCTTAAAAGTATTCCTTTCCAATTCTTTGCATCTACCAGTTCTTACTAAAACCTGACTCCCCTTGATGGCCTGGCCTCCTTCTCCAGTACTGGGTGTGTCTTCATTCACTCCTCTGGGCTCAGGGTCCTAGTTCCCCATTGCCACCCCCAGGCCCTCCTCCTTCCTCCATCCCCCTCAGCCACACATCCTGGGTCTTACTGTCACCCACAAATGTCCCCCTTCTGCATCCAAAAACTCTGAAATTCCTTTATCTGAAGAGAACCTTGAATCCCTACCTATGCATTACTGCCATTGGCCTCAGTTCCCTCCTGGGCCATCACCCTGACCAGCGCTGGCTACTCTTTCCTCCCTTCCCATTCTCTGCCCTTATTGAGTGAGCCAGTTCTGCACTAGCCCCTAAGGCCTTGAACCCTTGGCCACTCCAACTAAGCAAGTGACAGAAGATAGGCTGATGGTCAGCACTGGAAGATGCTGTTATTTCTTGGGGGAAGTCAACAACTGTACCCAAAACAGACATGGCCTCACCTCCCCTCCAGTTGGCCCCTCTCAGGCTGACTCTCCAAGATCCCGAACAAACCAGTTTCCCCAGGATTGTCCAAGCTCGGAAGGATTCTGCCTCAACACGCTGCCTTGGGGCAGTGGGTGCTGGACAAGATATCTCAAAGGGAAGGCTGCCATGGTGGGGATTCCTTTCATGGATGGAAGCTAAAGTCCCTTCCAACTTTCCAAGATCCATCTGGTCCAACGGCCTCATAAAAGAGGAAATGCCCATTTTTTTTAGCCATAAAATGGGAGAGGGTGGACTGGATGACCCTATACTCTGACTATTTTAGCTTTGGGAGTTCCTTCCCCCACCCTCCCCTGTCCTAGTCACACCATATAGTCACCTCTCTGGTCACTAGGCGGCCCTAATTCTCAAATTCAAGATGATCCACCCTAATTTTGAATCTCTTCAAGGAGCAGGGGGAGCCCCTTCTCTGCTTGAGACTGACCAGGACCTTAGGCAGAAATCACTGAGTCATTGAGTTGGAAGGACCTCTAAGGCATCCAGTCAACAGATGGATGACCCTGGATCAGGGCATCCCTGGACAGACAAGAGTGTCCCTAACAAGGGTTCACCCAGACCCCATGGAGTGGGATGGGGGTGTGTATATGGAGAGGGGGAAGGATGTGTGTGTATGGGGGGCTCATCCAGACTTCAAGGAGGGGGAGGGCTCAGAAGTCTCTGCTGCTCCTTCCCCGCTAGGCAGAGGCCACCCCGCCTATCTTGTTCCACTCCAGTGCTCTTCCTGGGTGGATGAGGGGGACTGAAGCCCCTGCCCCCCGCCCCCCACCGCAGGAGGAAACAGTTCCCCCTACCCCCCATCTCGTTTCACTCCTGTTTGGGAAAGCTCCCTCGTGGTATTGTTGGTCTCTCTTTCCCCCAAGCTCAGATCCAGCCCGGATCTCTCCCCTTCTGGCTTCCACCTGGGACATCTAGGTGGTTCCCTGGCCCCCAGCCGCCCAGCCTTCTCACGCTCCGAGAGGCTCACACTTCTGAGGTGCTCCACTCCTGGGAGCTCCTGTTATTGAGATCCAACTTTAAACCCCCTAAGCCTGACTGGTAAAAGCGGAACAGAAAACAACCAGGAATCAAGCAGAGCAGGAACACCCTACCCCACCCCCACCCTCACCCCCTGCAGCCCTGGGGGCCGGAAGCCCCCGCGGTTCAGCTTCGAATCCCAGCTGGGCTCAGCAGCCAAAACGAGGAGCTCGGGCAAGGCTGGGGCAGAGACACCAGTGAACCCCAAAGGGACTGCCCGTGGTCGAGGGGCCACGGGTGGTGCTCCTGATCTGTCACTCAGATCAGGAGCTAATGGGCACAGACAGGCGCACAGGGCCTGGCCAGACTTGGACCAGCCCAGGGCCTGGGTGGGGTGCCACCCGTTATCTATCTGGCTCCTTGTGGACAGGACCAGGGAACCATGTTCTCCAGGAGTGCCCTCCAAATATTGAAGACAGCTGGCATGTCCCAGGAGCAGCTCCTCTAGGCTATAGCCCATGAGGGGTCAGGAGCGGGGGTCCTCCCTATCCCCTCCTTGAGCTCTGCTGCCCACACCCAATCCCCAGGCCGCAAATGAGGTTGTGTGAGGGCAGCCCCTGGTGGACATGCCACCTCCTCAGGCCTGGAAGTCAGGCCTCCCTGCCTGCAGTCCATGGTCAGTGAGTGCTGGGAGCTTGGATGACCCATACTGAAATGGGTCAGAGAACAGGGAGCCCTTGCCTAGGGAAGGTTGTCTGGGGAAGTCAGGTCAGGCTTCATGGAGGAAACAGGGGTTAAACTGAGACACCACATACTTGCCCAATATCCCCTTCAGAGACTTCCTAGGCACTGGCCAGACTCAGACACACGCAAGGCAGAAGGAACTGGGACTGGCCTGTACAGTTCAGAAATCAGTCAGGGCCCCCAGCTTGCTTCTCCAGACCACAGTATGAGTCTAGTTCACTTTGTTCAGAAAAGGGGACTTCTCCATCCCTGCTCCCTGCCTACAGGGGGACAGCTTGTCCAAGCTCATCCATGTCCCAATGCTGGAGATACTACCCAGAAGAGGCCCAAGTCCCAGCTCCTGCTCTGCCATGAGCTCCCCCAGGGGTCTCCATTTTTCTCATCTGTCAGGAAGGAGCTTGGACTCCATCAAGGATTCCTAGTGCTGGGGAAAACTTTCTGGAGGCTCTGACCTCGTTGGGAGGGTCTAGAAGAGGTGAGGTCCCTATGTACTCCAGGGCCTGGGTCCTCTCAGCTCCTGGGGCTCCCCTGGGAAAGATGAGATGAGTAGGGCTTGAAATGAAGACCCAGGAAGTTCTCCCCACACACATACACCCCGCCCCCAGGGGTTGTGGGCTCTATGTAGATGTGTGTTCTTGTGGGAGTCTACAGAGCTGTCCTGGGGAAGCTGAGGGGCTCCACAGCTGTTCCCCCTGCTCACCTTCAGCTCCAGCTGCTGCCATGAGGCTGCTATCTGCTCTCCTCTGCCTGACAGGTAAGTAAACTTGAGCCTCCCCAACTGCCTTCCTGGGGGGTCCCTTTAGTGCTTGCCTGGCCCCTCAGGGGGCCCTCTGGCCAACTGGTCCACACCTCCTCCTGGGTCAAAGACAAGAGGAAAATGCCTCTGGAACCCTGACTTCTGGACCTGGGCTCTGTAGGGAGATCTTGGGAAGTCCAGGAACTTGAATGGGAAGAAAATCTCTTCATTTCACTGTACCTGGCTTCCTTTGTGTCTGATGTATTTTATGGGGTGCCTTCATGAGAGCCCATTCCCAGGTGACCCACAAGAAACCCAGAACCCCAGCTCTTCGGTTTGGACTTCTCAAGACAGGGGAGCTACCCATCCTCCCAGGCTTCTCTGTCTCTGGCCTGCCCCACCCCTGGCCAGACTGTCTAAGTTCAGGCTAAGTGGTTAGTTCCTGGGGTCCTGGAAATGCCCCCGTTTCCTGTTTCAGCACCTTGCATCATGCCATCCTGGGTTGGGCTGAGGGGCACCTCCATCGAGATAGTGTGGATCTGGAAAATCAAGGCTTGCAGTGAAAATTGGCATGTCCTTTCTATGCTCCTCTGGGCTTCTCAGCACCAGTTCCCAAAAATGGATGGGGAGCCATGTTCTATGTGATCTGACACGGAGCTCTCTCAGGGGCAGTGGAGGTGTGCTCTGGAGGCTCACTGTCCCAGTCCTCCCCCACATTTGAAGCATTAGGCGTGCCTAAAGGCGGTGTGGTTTTTGAAGTCTGGAAAGTAAGGAGGAAAGGGCCTGGAGGCCAGGAAGAACTGGACCCCCAGACTACTGGGCAGGCTGCACTAGCCCTCTGGGCCACAGGTACCTGAAGGCCCCCTGCCCTGGCCCCGGGAGGTTCTGGTCAGGTATCTCCAGCTCTAGGCAGACCCCATCTGGACTCCCGGCTCAGGTCTGGGCACCTCCATTTTAGAGGGTCGTTGTTTCCTGAGAGAGCAGCTGCACTGGGTGGGAACTGGCTGGCCTGGAGCCCATGACAGCAGAGGATGGTTGAGGCATGTTTAGTCTGGAGAAGAGAGAGCAGAAAGAACCTGACCCTCAAGCCTTTGGAAGACATTGGCATTTGAGTCCCTGGGGCAGTTGAGAGCCCAAAGAGCTGTCACCCAGGGCTGGTTGTCAGGCTGATTTTCCCTAAGAGTTACTTGCTCTTGGAGGAGGTGGACTCCCCTCCCCTCCCCTCCCCTCCCCTCCCCCCAACTGGGCAGCTCCAGACAAATGATGGATAAACTCTGGTCTAGTAGGTCCCTGGTACATGTGGGATGAAGCCAAGGTCATTAAGGCCACTCTTTTTTCAGCACCTGCTGGGTTCCAGGCTCTAGGCTAAGCCTGATGATACAAACAGAGAGCCTTCTTACCCCTCAAGGAGATCCCAGTGAGGAGACAACAAGCAAAGGCCTCTTTATAGATGAGCTCCAGACAGGATGAACTTGGGCAGTCCCAGAGAGACAGTGCCTGGAGTCAAGGAGGCCTGAGGAAGGTTCAGGGGAGAAGGTGGGATTTTAGCTGAGACAGGAAGGAAGTCAGGACATGGTGATGAGAAGGGAGAGCATGGAAGGTGTGGGGGCAGCCAGAGAAAATGCCCAGAGAAGAGAGGAACAGCCAGGACTCGGGGTCACGAGCCAACTGGGAAGGGTTAGGAAGGGGGCAAATGAGAGTAGAGGGCGACTGCATCAGCCCTGGGTCTTAGGAAGACCAGGCAGTGTCGGAGTGGAGGGGGAGAGACCTGAAGCCAGCATGCCCCTCCCCACAGCAGACCTGCTGTCATCCAGGGATGAGGTAAGGAAGGTCTTCATCAGGGAGGGGGCAGGGCCAGAAGAGAGGAGGAGCCACTGGCCATGCATGACATGGGGAGCGTGAGCAGCCTGGGAGGAAGGCAGGTGATGTCTTTTATAGAGTGGGGAAGGGGTAGAGGAAATGACAGTGGGTTTGATTTTGGCCAAGTCTACAACACAGCCATTTCAAGTGATCTACAAGGCAGCTGTAGATTCAATTCCTGGAGGCCGAGGAGAGAGGTCAGGGCTGGACAAATAGATCTGAGAATCGTTTGCATAGAGATCACTAGAGCCTGGGAAGCCAGTGAGATCACCAAGTGAATTCGTCTAGAAGTAAAAAGCCCAGGACGGGACCCTGAGGGACAGCTAGGGCTAGAGGGTGCAGTGAGGAGGAGGATCCAGCAAAGGAAACTGAGGAGGAGCGAGGTCAGAGAGGGAGGGAGGAAGGGAGGGAAGAGGGAAGGAGAAGAGAGAGAGAGGAAAGAGAGAGACTGGCAGAGGCTGCAGAGAGGTCAAAAAGGCCCCTCCCAGCTTGGAGTTGCGATTCTGGAGAGGTGTGGGTACTGACTCCATAGGAGAGCTCATGTGGGGCCAGCTCTGGCACTACTCAGAGGAGAAGGTGGGCTGGGCCTTCTCCTCAGTGAAATGGCCATGTTGATGCCAAGGCTCCTCCCTTTGTTGAGCTGAGGGGCAGCCCTTCCTCCATCCATCCATCCATCAAGCTCTCCCCCAGGGCTCCCAGACTAGCAGCATGGGTGTAAAATGGCATCTGCATCTCTGGGGGCTGCTGAAGCCCAGCATAGAGGCCTGTTGTTGCCAGGAGCTCACTGCCCTCAATACATGTGATAGATGCTCACTTGGAGCATGCCCCAGACAGGGCTGCCAGGAAGAGGGTGATTCTCTTATCAGTTTGGGGAAGCCCAGGACAGAACTCATGGAGATAAGGAAAGAGTCCTCCCTTGTCTCTCTAAATCTCAGCCCCTTCTTCAGAGCATACCTGGAGCCCCAGGATGGTTCAGCCTGGCCTTCCGTCCCTGGAGCTTGGAGAGGCTTGTCAGGATAAGGAAGAAGTCCCCAACATGCCCAGGCTGCAGGCATGCCTCTGGGGGCAGGGGCAAGAGATGCTAGGCCAGTACTCTGCCTAACAAAGCCTCCATTCTGTTCTGGAGGAGCCCTTGCTGCAGACTGTTGCTCTTTAAGATCCCCACTGCGGGAGACCTGCCATAGGGGTGATCACCTGGCCCCCATTTGAGAGTTAGCCTGTGAGCAGGGACAGCCTCCAGTCTGTGGTGACCAGACAAGATGGCACAGCACTGACCTGGCCTGGGGAGCCCACTGTCCAACAGCCTCCTGAGCTGGCCAGTGGGGAACTTGGCACCCTCTGGAGTCAGGCTGAGAAAGGAGGAAGACTTGAGTGGTCAGAGAAGGCATGTCTACCTCTGACTCATTATGTGCCCTTGGCCAAGTCCCCGCCCTTCCTAGATCATCTAGGCAGGCCTCAGTCTCCTTCTCTGTAAGATGGACTTACAGTCCGTCCCAGACCTGCGTGAGCTGGGCCTTGAGGGATGGATGGCCAAGACTAGTCAGAGCAGGAGGGGAAGGCTGGCTGGCCATGGTGGCTGCCTCCTGTGGGACCAGAGGGGTCATCACACTTCCCAGCCTTCCTAGGGAGGATAGGGGGAGAGAATGGCCAGCAATCAGGCCTCCCTAGCTGGGCTCTTTGCCAAGTGCCCGAGATGGTCTTGCCCATTTTTGAGGAGCCACAGTGATAAATAATGATGGTCCTCAGTGCTATACTTATCCCCACTTGACATATGGGCAGACTGAGGCAGAACAATATTCAGTGACTTGCCCAGGGTCACACAGCTACCAGGTATCTGTGGCCAGCACTGGTGCCTCTGTGATCTACTTTCATGGGAGCTTTCAGACTTACAAAGAGCTTTCCTCACAATCCTCTGAGATGTAGTCTACAGTAATCAGCCCCATTTTACAGGCTAGGAAACTGAGGCCTGGAGAGAGAAGCCAGGAAGTGTCAGAGGTAGGATCTGAACTCAGTACTGTGTCCAGCTCTGCTGTCCCTCAGAGACATACTCTGACATGCTCAGTCCATCTGGCTTTCCTGAGGTCTCCCCCCAGGCCCCTCAACAAGCAGCCAAATCTTTCTGGTGTCTAGGTGAGAATCCTCCCCATTGGAGGAGCGTCCATGACACAGGTATGATTTCATGTGTCACTGTGAGACAGCCTTGCCTGGGGGGCGGAAGCCGCAGGTGGGGGGTGTCAGTATGACAGAGCAGGGCTCGTGTGGTTGGGATGATAGCTGGAGCTACAGTCAGCTGGTGGCTTCTGTGGTAACAGATGAGCTGTGTGAGCAGTCAGGGAGGGGGAGCTGACAGTCCACCTGTCTCCCCACCCTGGGTACTGTCAGATAAGAGCTGTCCACAGCCTCAGGAAATGGGTGAGATTGTGGGTGGCTGCCGAGGAGAGAAATGGGGCTCAGGCCTCCCACGTGTGGGCTGAGCTGGGAACCTGAGCTGGGAACATTAGTCATTAAGAAGGCCCATGCTCAGCCAGGCCCTGCCTGAGCCACTAGCCAGATGCCCTCAGCCCTAGTCCCAAGAGATGAACCCACTTGACTCTGGACGCTTGGCGTTCAGGTTCTGACACCGCGTGGGTGTCCTCTCAGCCTGGCCACCCCAGGTACCTTGGCCATGGAAGTGGCCACCCATGTGCCTGGTGCCAAGGAGACGAGGCCTGGAGTGAAACAGATCTTGCTCTGCCCAGGGGGGACCCAGGGCATGGAGCCAAGACTGAGAACCCTGGGCTGATGCCAGCAGGAGTTGGAGCGGGGCGGGGGGTGCGGAGCTCCTCCAGACAGCCAGGGAAGCAGGGAGGTGTGGGGTCTTCTGGGACTGGCATTTGTTTTCTATTTGTCCTTTGGTGACATCCCGGGTGATGCCATGACTTGGGTGTAAATTAGATTTGAGTGAGGTCGGCCTTGCTCCCTCCTATCATCCAAGTGAGACAAAAGGCAAGGTGCTCAGAGATGCCCCACGCAGTGGAGGACCTCAGCCTTTCTGAATTAAGGTCTTTCCGGGTCTTTGCTTGTCTGAGGCAGGACCACTCAATGACAAGGGCTTGGTAAGAATTAAGACGAAAGATGGTCAATTTACTGCCACAAAATACCAGTATGGGAGGCCCCAACAGAGCACCGCAGTCGCTTAGGCTGGGCCATTCTTGGCCATTCAATGAAAATCCAGCAGCCTGGCTCCTGCCGCTGCCCTGGGTTACAAAGAGGAGGCAAACATACCGAGTGTGCAAGAAAAGCTGAACATTTTCCTTTGGCCAGCCGTTGATTCCTTCTGTCACTTTCAATTAACCCTCTGCTTTTCCTGATCACGCAGTCACTGTCGTTAACATCTGCTTCTCCTCGGCATCTGGAAGTCACTTCATGTGACCAGCCCAGCTTCTTTCCAAGAAAAGGTGAACAGTAGAACCTTGACTAGGCTGAACACTTTGCTTGTGGGAGCGTTCTGATTAACTGAAGTTCCTGTTTCAATGAGTCTCAACCAGAACCCATATTTGCTCTAGCATTTAAAAAAACCAAACCAACGAAAGCATATTGTAGTTCGCTCCCCTGCTGGAGTTGGGATTTCATTCTCTCCCTGTCCACTCAGGGGTGCCTTTCAGCTCTGGATCCAACCTGGGGAGTCTGACTTGGAAAGATGGAGGACAGGCTCTTTTATTTCTGTCTCTGACTTGTTTTGTGTTTTTAATCTATCTGTGGATTTTTATACCCATACCCTAGAACCTTGGAGAAATGACTTAAAGTTCATTTGGCTCTAATCTAGGATCTCTCCGGACTGGGGAATTAGAAAGGTAGTTCTATGTAAAAATGTAAACCACATACAGTTCAGCTGTTTCTTTCTTCCACACAAAAGAAAGGCTAAGCGCTAAAGATTCACAAGTGGGCATTATCAAAAAATAAAAAAGAGGCACCAGCTTATAACTACTGCTGTCCTCTCCTGGGATGCTGATACTTAAAATATCCAACACAAATCCGAATTGGCATTTTGCTTTCACCTCAGTTCCGCAATGTCCAAAACAGTACCCTTCAGGGTCCTGTCTTCTGGCAAGCCAAATCAGCCTGGGTTCCGTCTGATCCCAAAGGTCATCGTAAGAGCTTCAGTAATTACTAGGGGCTCCTCTGCCCTGTTGGAGACCTCTATAGCTCCCAGCTTCTCAACCGGCCATGACTGTAACTGTTGACTTAGTCTGGCCTTCCAAAAACAGCTCGACAGATGCCCAGCAAAGGAAGCAGCTGGCTTATGAGATCCAGCCTCAAGCTCACCCAGGCTACACCATGTGCAAGCTGGGGGGAGGGGGGATGATAGAGGGGAGGAAGTAGTGCCCAACCCCTCAAGGGCATCACTAGAAAAGTTCTCACACCTTGGGAGGAAGGAAAGAGGAAAGGATAGATCTTTGTGCTCAGTGACCATGTGTTCCATGGCCTCTGAATCAAACTCGACTAGAAGCAGCCCAGCCCCTGAAGCAGGCAACATGGGCCTGTCATTGAAGCCTGCGGTCTAGATCTATAGATATAGGTATAGATCTATAGGAGAAGGTGTAAGGACTTTGCTGGGTCTGGCCCAGGCCAGAAACACAAAATGTTTTGAGCATTTTGTGTGTTGTTTTTTCAACCAGTCATAGATCTCAACTTGTCTGATGAAGATTTCCACTTTTCTTCTTCAAGTGTGCAGCAGCCCAGTCCTGAAAAGGGCTCTGGGTAACTGGGTTCTAGATACACAAGGAATTCTGCTTTAGCTTCATTCATTCATCCAACAAACATTTATCAAATTCCTCCTGTTTGCCGGATCTGTGGGAGATCTAAGTTTAACCAAGATACAAGCTCTCATGGTATAAAAAGTGCATTTAGGGTTAGGGTAATATTGTGATGCCTAGATTTTATGTGAAACAAAGCACGGCAAGTGGATTGGGTATCAATGAAGGTCAACTGAAAGGGCCTCCCAGCTGGAAATCCACCATCTGAGACCCTCACTCCCGGGGTTTCATCACCCTGGGTAGCTGATCTGTGGACAGACAGAAGAGTGCCAATTTCTCAAATCAACCAACCAACAGATCAATAAGCATTAATTCAATACCTCCTACTTGTCAGACCCTGTTTTAGCTGTTGGGAGAGATGCAGATCAAAAAGAGAAATAAACAGTTCCTCTCACCCAGCTTATACTCTGTCAGGGTATCACAACATGTTCATATACAGGGTGTCCCAAAAGTGTTAGTGCCATTTTAAGCTCTGTCTCTATCTCTCTCTTTCTCCTGTCTCTCTTTCACACACATATATATGCATGTGTGTGTATGCATAATGCAAAATAAACACAAAGTGGTTAGGGAGATTGTGCACCGGTGTTTGGAAAGCTCAGAAAAGACTCCATGTAGAAGCGAATGCTAGAGCTGAGTCTTGAAAGAAGACATGGATTTT